>NC_052156.1:148676377-149024195 GCF_902713615.1 Scyliorhinus canicula
CCAGACGTCAGCAAGGGAGACTTTAATGGAGGGTAGTGAGCCTGGGGTCATGTAATTCAGACCAGGTTTGAGGCAGATTTCCTTTCCAAAAGGATCTTAGTGAGTCAGATTGGCTTTACACAACAGATTGGTATGATTTCATGGTCACCATTACCGAGACTACATTTCTGATTGAATTCCAATTCCATCGCTTGCTGTGGTGTGATTTGAACTCATGCTCCAGAATATTACCTGGTATTCTTGATCACTAGTCCAGTGACATTACCATTAGGCCACCACTTTCCCACAATCTGCTGTCTGAATATTTGAGGCATATTGCTGTGCTCGAGGTGGTGCATATCAGTGTCGGCCATGATTGTATTTACTCTTGCCTTTCTACGGCTTTGTCCATGGATGTCATGGCATAAACCACGTGCATTGACTTTTAGAGGGGAGGCCTGTTGCTGGATGGGCGGAAGCTGATTGTGACCTTGGCGGTCAGTCGCGAAGAGGCCAAGAAACTTGCCCAGAAGAAGTCGGGCAAGCCGTCTGGAACACGGAACCTGTACCTGGCTCGAGAGGGTTGTAAGTATTTTGGGCAGGGGTTTGGTCAGGAGGATTCATTTCCTTGTACAATGCACCTCGGTTAATCAGATGTTGATCTGTGCTTCAGTGGGGAGCACTTCACTTCCTGAGTCTGAGGGTCATGGATCAAGTCCCACTCCAGAGGCTTGAGCGCATAATGCAGGCGGTGCAATGCTGAGAGAATACTGCACTATCAGAGGTGCTGTCTTTTGATTCAGACACTAAACTACAGACCCTTCTGCCCTTTCAGGTGATGTAAAATATCCCCTGGAACAAAAGCAGGGGAGTTAATCCCAGTGCCGTAAGGATTGGTTTCCCTCAATCAACCTGAGTGAAACGGACCATCTGGCCATTATCTTATAGAGTTTGTGGGACCGTGCTCTGTACAAATTGGCTGACATATTTCCACTTAGAAGCATAGAATTTACAGTGCTGAAGGAGGCCATTCGGCCCATTGGGTCTGCACTGGCCCTGGGAAAGAGCACCCTAATAAAGCCCACGCCTCCACACTATCCCGATAACCCCATCTAACATTTTGGACACTAAAGGGCAATTTAGCATGGCCAATCCACCTAACCTGCACATCTTTGGACTGTGGGAGGAAACCGGAGCACCCGGAGGAAACCCACGCAGACAAGGGAAGAACGTGCAGACCCCGCACAGACAGTGACCCGAGGCCAGAATCGAACCTGGGTCCCTGGAGCTGTGAGGCAGCAGTGCTAACCACTCTGCCACCCTGCTGCCCTTACAAATAGCATTTAATTGGCTGTGAGCATGTTGAGATATCCTGAGGTTGTGAAAGGCATCAATATAATCCATTCTTTCTCACTTGTAAGGAGCAGATGCTTCCTAGCTCTGGTTGCACTTTACACAACCCTCAAACCAAAATGGAAATTGATGATCGGTGATTGGGATGGCAGGGGTTAAGTGGAATTTTCATGCAATGGAATTACTGGAATGCTTGACCACAAGGGGTTGTTGGGCGTAAGACACACACATTAGGAAAAATATTGAAGCCTTTAGAGAAGTGAAGTTAGAGTATAAATCGCCAGTGTGGGGCGTTGTATCTGTGGCCTATGCTTACTATGTCTGGCTCTCCAGCGATGGGATTGGATTACAGATTACCCCTTTCCCATTCATTGCAGTGATTCGAGCTGGGATGAAATCGGCAGAGGGCATGAGTGCCACAGACATTACCAAGAGAACACGGGTGAGTTATCTGGCCATCCTTCAGAATATAAATAGAAATGGAATGACAACATTGATCTCCGTTTCTTTCAATACGGTTGCCCATTTTCTTTTTTTCTTCATCCTTTTTGCTCCCGGCTACTGATTCTTACTGGAGACGTGGAGATAATTGTTTCAACCGGGGCTTTTAGCAATATGTACGGTTTAGGACAGGCCATACCAGCAATTGTAACAAGTGCTAAGTGTCCTATTTCACCATGGGGAGGGGGGAGGGGGGAGGGGGGGGGGGGGGGCGGGCAGCATGGTAGCACAGTGGTTAGCACTGTTGCTTCACAGCTCCAGGGACCCGGGTTTGATTCCCGGCTTGGGTCACTGTCTGTGCGGAGTCTGCACGTTCTCCCCGTGTGTGCATGGGTTTCCTCCGGTTTCCTCCCACAAGTCCCGAAAGACGTGCTTGTTAGGTAATTTGGACATTCTGAATTCTCCCTCTGTGTACCCGAACAGGCCGACTGGAATGTGGCGACTAGGAGATTTTCACAGTAACTTTATTGCAGTGTTAATGTAAGCCTACTTGTGACAATAAAGATTATGAAATAAAAGGGGGCAGCGTACCCAAGCTGGGAAGAGGGAATGATAAACAAGCAGGTCCAGATTTACTCACTTCACACAGTGAGTGTTTGGAGTAGATTTCCTAAGGCTGGTGATGGGGGTCAGCAAGTTCAAGAGGGAGCTGCATGAATATTTGCTGAATGACGGGAGCCTGACTTGTGCGTTGTTATCTGATCCCTTGATTGCTCTTGTTCTGTGTTTAGTTCGAGGAGCTGAAGCGTCACAAGCTGAAAGACGTAAATATCTTTGTCTCACCAACGAGGCTGTGCATCCACAACATTCCGAAGTCGGTGACTGACCAGCAGCTCCGCAAGCTCTGTTTACAGGCCGCGGGCACGAAG
The DNA here is from genome assembly GCF_902713615.1 of Scyliorhinus canicula. Classification (NCBI taxonomy): domain Eukaryota; kingdom Metazoa; phylum Chordata; class Chondrichthyes; order Carcharhiniformes; family Scyliorhinidae; genus Scyliorhinus; species Scyliorhinus canicula. The sequence goes on from NC_052156.1 coordinate 148,679,080, forward strand.
GGTGTGCGGATAAAGGAGGTAAGAACGAGTGGGGTGGGGGGTTCTTGCCGCTTGTGGGCTGCTGTCTGTCATTTTGTTAATGCTGGCAGATCTGCGAACGATACCGCTCTCAGTCAGAAATGATACCTGGTTTAAAGGGCTGAGACCATCATTGCCGTACAATACACTCTGCTGCTGCTGGGATGATAGTTGTGCCTGTTTTAAGAGCCGGGGGGGGCTCTTAATATAATTTATAATCTACAATAGGTCATCCAGAGTTTATTTTTTTTTGTTTTTTGTGGTTAGGGGGAACTTTGAAGATTGATAGGTTGTTGCAAGTCAGAATCTAGAGACACAGATTCCAGAGATGTTTGCCCCTGCATTAATAAAGTATTTTTTGAAGTACATTTGTTTTGAAAGTTGACCTGTCTACATACAGCTGCATCAACTTGCAATTCTAAAAGAAAGTTGGTTCTATTTTCAGTCAATAGATTGACTGTACTACTTGAACAAATGGGGGGGGGGGGGGGGGGGGGGGTGTGGTCCAAGCCGATTTTGCATTTATATAGCACCTTTTAAACTAAATTGTCCCAATATGAAGCTTTATGGAACAATTTAACTCGAACCCACATAATATATTAGGGCAGATAGTCAAATATTTGGTCAAAGAATTGGGTTTAAAGAAGCTTCTTAAATGAGGAGAAAGAAGCAGAGAGTTTTACAGAGGGAATTCCAAAGGTTAGAGCTTTGGCAGCTGACAGCATGGTCACCAATGGTGGAGCGATGGAAACTGAGGACTTGCAAGGACCAGAATTGGAGGAATACAGAAGGTTGGTGGGTTGGAGTCGGTTATAAAGGTGCAGAACATTGTTTGAGGCTTAGATGATTTGAAAACCAGATGAGAATTTTAAAATTGTGGTGTTACCAGATCCGATGCCAATCTAGTTCAGTCAGCACAGGGTGTGATTGGTGAATGGGTCATGGTCTGAATGAGGACGCAGGGCAGATATACCTGTTCACTGGACGAGCTGTGTTCTGCAGCCAGCTAATGACGTTTCCTGTTTTCCCTTTAGAGTCGGATCATGCGGGACTTGCGGACAGCGAAGACAAAGGTGGACGGGCGCTCTCTGGGCTATGGGTTCGTGGAGTTCACAGAACACAGCCACTCCTTGACAGCTCTGCGCTTCCTGAACAATAACCCGGAAGTCTTTGGACCAGAGAAGGTGAATGTCTGGTGTGTCAGTGCAACAAATCAGATTAGGTGGCAGTAGTGGGAGCACTGGGTTTTGACCAATGCCTTTTAGTCTGGGGCAGCACCAAGTAACGTTATAACTTTTCTCTCAACCAGTGAAGTATCTCAAGTTACGTCCACAAAGGTTTTTGGGTATTGTAGCAGATTAACTACTAGCCCCTCACCTCTTAGATCAATGTCCAACTGCAGCCCAGATAGACTGGGTTAAAATCTCTGTATGCTGGCTGTATGAAATGGACTTGGGCAGTCGTGGTCTCAATGTCTGTTCCCATCAGGCTTACAACTTTGATCAACTCCTAGGTATGAATACTTGCTACTAGGAGACGGTTCCAAAGCATCCTCCAACAATTCACCCATTCCCTCCGACACACATACTGCTCTATATTGATGCTGGGCCAGTAAATTGGTGGTCTCCGTCAGAATGGTGTTGTTCCAAAAGGAGAAATGTTGCATGTCAGGTAGCGTGTTGGCCGTAGTAGAGTTTGCTTTGCCTGATTCAGCAGCAGAAGCAGAGGGAGGGAAAAGAAAATCCCAGAATTGGCTGAGTTGACCCTCCTGTTGTGCTGTTGGGGGAAGTTGCTGAGTTCAGGTACATCCTAATATTGGACGGTGCATGATGGTGTGGGGCAGTCAGAAAATGCCTTGGAAGAGCAGGAGAGCTGTGTAAACCTCCATCGCCTGGCGGCAGTGTTCTGCACACTAAGCCAAGTGCTGACCAGAATGATCCAGGGTTCTATGTTCCGCCTTTGCTGCATGAGGTTCTATTATTCTGGGTATTCCTGGTTAGGAATGGGATTCTTACTCCGGATCATATACACTGGCTCCTGTCTGCAATACCCCAAAATATCCTGTGAGCACAGATTTTTTGGGATGTACATGGGAAGAAACTGTTTCCTCTGGTGAGTGAATCAGTAACCAGAGCTTATAGATTTAATTGGGAAAAGAACTCGAAGGGTCATTCTGCACAACCAGTTAAGATCTGGGATGCGGTACCTGAGTGCGGTGGAAGCAGATTCCATAGGGATTTCAAATGAGTATTTGATGTAAATTGAAGAGGGGTAATTTCTGCAGGTTGTGGGAGACAGGTTGGGGTGTGAATGTCTTCGTACTGATTCTATATCAGTGCATGTAAGAGAGTGCCACTAGTGAGAGAGGCACTGCACTGCCCCACATTAACTGAAGTCGGCTCTTTCAGGAGAGACAGGTTAAGGAATGTAAGAGGGAAAAGCAAAGCGCACAATCTAAATGAAATTTTACCTTCCCAGTTTTTCTTCCACCAGTTCCCTGCCTGCCCATCACCAGCAGCACAGAGCAGTCTAAGCACAGTGAGACAAGGGGCCAATGGTGATGGCAGCAGATCTCACTTTATTGATGCTGGAGTCACCTCGGTGGCCCACAGCACGGACTGATTCAAGGTGTGTGGCATTCCAAGTTGCATCTGCACAGGGTACCTAATCTGATTCTTCTGTACATTTCACACAGAGGCCAATCGTGGAGTTCTCGCTGGAAGATCGGAGGAAGCTGAAAATCAAAGAAATGCGATTGCAGCGTAATCTGGTAAGGGAATCTCTACTGGGGCATGATTTTGGATTTATTGTCACGTGTACCGAGGCCCAGTGAAAAGTATTGTTCTGCGTACAGTCCAGGCAGATCGTTCCATACATGGATAACATAAGGACATACGATAGGTACACAAATGTAACCATCAGTCCTGGGAAGTTCCAACACTGAAAAGGCAGATTAGTATTGGGGTGTTGGAGGGGGGGGGGGTTTTAGAAAGGCACGGGGTTGTACCTTGCCTATTCCGTTTGAAGACTAGTGGTCAATTTATTGTGTGTAGGGTGGAGCTTAGTAGATTTCGTCAATGCTATTTGGTTAATAATTGAAACTTCGAACACAGTATGCCTGTGCTAGCTCTTTATCCCTTTCTCATTCTTCTCTTTCTCTCTCTTTTTTCTCTCTCTCTCTCTCTCTCTGTCGAACAAAAGAATATTCTCTTGGGACTTACTGAATCTGCTTCTTAATGTTTCAAAGCACCCTGTCGTTGATTCTGTGGGACAAAACTGTTTTCACTATTGAAGCGCTTTGGCATATACTGAGAACGTGATGAGGTGTTATGTGAATGCAATCTTGCCTAAGTTCCCTGCAAATCCCCCCCCCCCCCCCAAAAACTCTATTCACCTCTGCCTTAAAAATATCCAAAGACTCTGCCTCCACTGCCTTTTCAGGAAGAACGTTCTGGAGACTTGCTTCCCTCTGGGCGATAAATCATTTCTCCCAATCTCTGTCTTAAATGAGCGACCCCTTATTTTTAGGCATTGACCCTTAGTTCTGGATTCCACCCTGTCAAGACCACTCAGGATCTTGTATTTCAATCAAGGCACCTCTTACCTTTCTAAACACTATAGGATGCAGGCCTAGACTGTCCATCCTTTCCTCAAAAGATAACCCACCCATGCCAGGCATTAATCTAACAAAGCTTCTCTGAACTGCTTCAAACACATTTACATCTTTCCTTAAAAAAGACCAATATGATACACAATACTCCAGATGTGGCCTGTACATCTGAAGCATAACCTCCCTACTTTTGTAATCCATTCACCTCACAATAAGCATTGGCATTAAGACCATAAGACATAGGAGCAGAATTAGGCCACTCGGCCCATCGTGTCTGCTCTGCCATTCAATCATGGCTGATATTTTTCTCATCCCCATTCTCCTGCCTTTTCCCCATAACCCCTGATCCCCTTATTAATCAAGTACCTATCCATCTTGACTCCTGATCCTCATTTGTATGCGGTGGGCAAGGAAAAATCACCTTAAAGACACTCCGTGATTTGGCCTCCACAGCCATCTGCGGCAAAGAGTTCCACAGATTCACCATCCCTGGCTGAAGAAATTCCTCCTCATCTCTGTTTTAAAGGATTGTCCCTTTAGTCTTGAAACTGTGCCCTCTGGTTCTAGTTTTTCCTACTAGTGGAAACATCCATTACTTGCTGTACCTGTATACACAAGACTTCTGTGATTCATGCACTAGCACACCCAGATCCTTCTGTATCTCAGAGCTTTGTAATCTCTCACCAATGTGATAAGCTTTTTTTATTCTGCTGCCAAAATGGACAGGTTGACTGTTGCTCACATTATACTCCATTCCAGATTTTTGCCCACTCACCTAACATATCTATGTCCCTTTGTTAGCCTCCTTGCGTTCCCTTCACAATTACTTTGCTATAAAAGCTTCAACCCGCTGGGATTCTGGCACCATATTGTCCAGTTTGAATTGGAGCTCAATTTATAATGTAAATTCTGCTGCATCTAGTTTGAGCCACTGGAGGGAGCTGTCACACAGCTGTAGCTCGGTGAACAGCAACTGCGAACCACAGTTTCATTCTGGGAATAACAGATTTGATTGACTGAAATTTGAACGTTTAAAACAAGTAGCTCGGTCGTTGACTGGAAGTCTGTAAATCCTTTTGTGCTTCTTCCTCTGACAGCAGACGCAGCAGCCTAAAGCCGGAGCGAACACACAGGGACGGGCTGGGAAACTTGCCGCACGCCCAAGCGGCCAACGGCAGACTAGCCCCCAAACCCCCTCACAGGGCCACAAGCCGTGGTCCGGATTTTGCACCAAGCCTGAGGTTGAGGAGGTGGAGCTGGCCAACGGCAAGAAGCGGAAGAAGGTGCTGCCTCTGCCATCTCACAGAGGTCCCAAAATCCGGTATGAATTTATCCCGGGAAGTTGCCATGGAATCCTATAGCTCAGAAGACTGAGTCTTTGAAAGAACTCTCCAAATTTAGTTCCCCAGCCCTTTACACGAATCTTCAAATACACATCCAGTTTCCTGTGGAAAGTCCCTATGGAGCCGAGGTCCAACACCCCAGTTGGTGCCGTGAGGCAGAGTCGGACACTTGGCTACAATTTAATCACTTGTTTGCCACATGTCACTCAGTTAAATGCACTCATTGCGTTATGATGGGTCTTGAGGCTCCTGGATATAGAGGAACAAAATTGTAGGGGATGGTGTCTGAATTGTGCGTGTGCAACTTTGGTCACTGTGCCGCAGGTAAAGGCCGTTGTTGCCATCCAGAAAGGGAATAACTAAGACAATATCGGGAATTGGGAATTTCAGCTCCGAGGAAAGGTGAAGGGGAGTTGGAATCGGTTTTCTTTGCTGGAATGTGGTGGCGGGGTCTGTGAAACGAGCGTTTGAGGTTGAATTGAATGTTTTCCTGCCCAGTGAAGGAAGCTGACAAATTTAGCCGGGATGATTTTGGAGGCAGCATGCTTCGAAATCGGGAGACTGTGGGTTCAGGCCCCAGTCCCACAACCCTGACACTCCCTGGGCACTGTCAGGCGTGAGGTCTTCATTCAAGTTAGCTATTAGAAAGATTCTGTATTGGTAGTGTAAACAAGAAAAGGACATTTCTCCTCGGTAAGCATTTATCCTTCAAGCAATACCAATGAAACTGGTTGTTCATCTAATTGTTGAGCACAAGTTGCAACTCTACACGGAGCCATCGGGACTGTAATGGCCCATGTAACACCCAGATGACCAGAAAGGTTGGTATCGCAAGTTTAAAGGAGACCAGATAAGTTATCTGAAGGTGTGTTGGGGGAACATTTGCACCCACTTTGTGCAGCAGGTTCTCCGGGAGGATCAGTGAAGCAGAACGGTATTAGTGAAGCCAAGGGGGCGCCCAGGCTTCTGGGGAAAGAAGGATGAGCCAATGTCTCACTTCCACGCACCGTCACTGTGCAACAGCCTTGAGGAATATCCTCTCCACGCAGTATCCACACAGTATCCCAATGTGAATCAGACATTTTGAATATCTCACCTACTGAAACACACATCCATGACTTGGCAATTCCAACGCACGCCTGACCAACACCCAGCCTTGCAGTCTCCCTGTACCGAGATAAACGCACACTCCTCCCAAACACTGCTGCCTACGTTGTAATTTACCCCCGGATCTATTTGCCCATCACTGTGTGTTTACTCACCCACATTAGCTCTCCGTTAAACAATGCCTCAGTCGTGAAATTCCTGTCTTTGTTTTCAAATCCCTCCAGGGCCTTGTTACCCCAACCCCCCCCCCCCCCCCCCCCCCCCCTTCCTCACACGCTCACCCCCCTGCAATCGCCATTATCTATATAGCCCCCTTTAGTCTGAAAACCCTTGGGTATCTGAGCTCCTCGGATTCCGGCCTCCTGGGCAACACCCATTTTATTTGCTGCAGCAGTGGCAGCTATGCTGGACAGACCCCAAGTTTGGGAATGCCTTCCCGAGTGTGGGATTCTCTGCATCTGCACTTTTGCTCCTTTTGAGATGCTCCTTAGAACCTAACCCTGATCAAACGTTTGGTCGTGATACGTGGCTCGGTGTTAAATTATATTTGATTGTGCTCCTGTGAAGTTCCTTTAGACCGTTCGCCGTGTTAAAGGTGCTATTTTGTGTAAAGACCAATAACATCTGGAATATCTGGCCTGTGCTTGGCTGTATTACTGGTGATGTTGGTTCCCTCTGGTGGCACTTGGTAGCACTGCAGCCACTGCTGCTGAGGGAATGTGCTCCAGGTATAATTCTTCCCTCAGCTTGAACAGGATCTTGCTGCTGTTTACCAAGGTTATAAATTTTGCACATCCCTCCTTTGATGGAGTGAATGCCCCACATTTCTCAGAGCTGGACTGGTGTGTGACTGTGGGACAATCTGGGTGTAGAGAATGGGAGGAAATAAATAAATATAGAGTACCCAATTCTTTTTTTTTCCCCAATTAAGGGACAATTTAGCATGGCCAATCCACCTACCCTGCACATCTTTTTGGGTTGTGGGGTGAGACCCACGCAGACATGGGGAGAATGTGCAAACTCCACACAGACAGTGACCCGGGGCCAGGATTGTACCTGGGTCCTCAGCGCCGTGAGACAGCAGTGCTAACCACTGCGCCACCCCGCTGTCCTTGGTAGGGAATAGCACAAAGGAGTCTCAACCGTGATCAAAATTGATGTAAATACCTTGAACTGCACGTTTGTTCCTTTTCTGTTGGAAGGTGTGGGGTGAAACCAGCGAAAGGAGTCTGTCTGGAAACTTGGTGGAGACTTTTTCAGCCGATGTTCAGACAGGGTCAGTTGGTGAAACTGGTGAGGCCGGATCCCGCTGATGGTCACTGGTCAGTGCCGAGATAGCTGGCCTCAGCTGGGGCGGACCTCAACCTCCGGTCGTGGTCCCCCCCCCCCTCTCTCTCTCTCTTTCTATCTCTCTTTCTCTCTCTCTCTCTCTCTCTCTCTCACTCTCACTCTTCCCCCCCTCTCCCTCTCGCTCCCCCATCCCTCTCTCTCTCCCCCCTCCTCTCTCTCTTCCTCCCTCTCGCTCCCCCTCCCTCTCTCTCCCCTCTCTCTGTCCCCCCTCTCTCGCTCCCCCCTCTCCCTCTCGCTCCCCCCTCCCTCTCTCTCTCCTCCCTCCTCTCTCTCTCCCCCCCTCCCCCTCTCCCTCTCTCCCCCTCTCTCTCTCCTCTCCCTCTCTCCTCTCTTCTCCCTCTCTCTCTCCCCTCTCTCTCTCCCCCTCTCTCTCTCCCCTCTCTCTGTCTCTCTCTCTCCCCTCTCTCTCTCTCCCCCCTCTCCCTCTCTCTCTCTCCCCTCTCTCTCTCTCTCCTCTCCCTCCCTCTCTCTCTCCCCCTTCTCTCTCTCCCCCTTCTCCTCTCCCCCTCTCTCTCTCCCTCTCTCTCTCTCCCCGTCTCTCTCTCCCCCCTCTCCCTCTCTCTCTCTCCCCTCTCTCTCTCCCCCCTTTCTCTCCCCTCTCTCCCCTCTCTCTCTCCCCTCTCTCTCTCCCTCTCCTCCTCTCTCTCTCCCCTCTCTCTCTCCCCTCTCTCTCTCCCCTCTCTCTCTCCCTCTCTCTCTCCTCTCTCTCTCTCTCTCCTCTCTCTCTTTCCCCTCCCCCAATTGTTTTGGCAGTGTGCGAAGATTATGACACACGGCTGGGGGTCTGAGCACAAGGGGGGTAGGGAGGGCAGAGGATAAACAGCATCATTAACACACACACGCGCACGCACACACACCGCTTGTTGGTTTTAACCTGAAATGTTTGAATCATTTCTTGTCCCAGAAATCGGGATAAAGGGAAGCAGCTGCAAACACAGCCCCAGAAGGTTAAAATCCAGCCAAGCCGAGCAGAGCGGGTAAAGAATGCAGTCGTGGTGAAGCAGGCACTTCCCAAGAAACAGGTGAGGGATCGGAAGGAGGTGTGTGTGGGGGGGGGGGGGGGGGGGTCTGTTGGGCGTGGGGGCTCTGTGGGAAGGGAAGAGAGAGACCAAGAAGAACCCGGGGTTGATCCATTTAAAAAACATTTTGAGTGCCCAAATGCTACTTTTTTCCCTAATGAAGGGGCAATTTAATGTGACCAATCCACCTAGCCTGCACGTCTTTGGGTTGTGGGGGTGAGACCCACGCAGACACAGGGAGAATGTGCAAACTCCACACGGACAGTGACCCTGGTCCAGGATTGAACCCGGTTCCTCGAGCCCAGGGTTGATTCATGTTGCATTAGGTGATCTCTGAGGTGGCACCTCATTTGTCTCTCGGTGTCTCTCGGCATTGGAGGGAGGTTTAAATTAGCTGGAATTCCCTACTCTGCTGTGGAAACATTCTGGAAGTTTCTATAAGGATGTTGGGTGCAGCCACGATCTGGCTTGTCTATTCCAACCTCCAGCACTCGCTCTCTGCCCTCAACAGGGAATGAGGTAGAGATTTTGGTGAGATCTCGGAGTTGCAGGGCCTCCACGTGTTGGGAAATAGTATCTTGGCCAGAGTGCAGGCTTTCGGTAGATGTGAGGGAGAGGCAGTGGGAGGGTGGAGGGGAAGCACAAAACATTTAGTTTTTCGGATAAGTACGAGGAGTGATGTCTGGCTGGATTCCTCACCCTGCCCCAGGGTTGCTGAGGCCTATCGTAGGCTTGAGTTGGAGGCGAGTTTAGGAGATTAACCTGCTTGTTTGTAAAATATTTCGAAGGACCTTCAGATACTTTCAACCCTTTTAAATAAAAAAAAAAAAATCTCCTTTCAAACCCTAAGGGCTCAAAGACTGGCAAACGTGAACGGAACAAGGAGGAGACGAGGTTTAACTCCCTGGTCGAACAGTACAAGAAGAAGCTCTTGGGTGCAAACCCTGCCTCCTGCCCCATGAAGAAAAGCAAATGGTTTCAGGATTAGGGGGGGGGGGGCTGGACCTCTCCTTGGATTGACTGCGGGACCAACTTTACCCTCATTTCAGACTCATCGTGGACCCGACCTGGACTCCGTCTTGGACTGATCATGGGACTGACGTGCCCCACCTTGGACTGACTGTGGCACTGATCTGAGCCACACTGACCAGCCTGGGCCATGGCTTGAATTGCCGGTCCTGCACAAGACACGTTTCGTTGCCCCGGCATCAGGAGCCCCTCGTTAGTAGAATTCTGCGAAGGATCAGGAGCTGGTCTGCAGTGTTATGCTTCCTCACTATTCACAGAGATGGTTCAGCTCTGTGCAAGGGGAGCTGTCGCTGTTTGAGGGGTTTTTACTGGAGGCTGCTGCCCAACCTTGTGGGGGGGGGAGGGGGGGATGCAATGGAGGTGGCGCGCTTGTGTTTTGTGTTTGTTGCTGGTATTTCTGCTGTCTGCCCTTGCCTCCCAGAACCCCTGCCCCATCCACCTGTCCAGTCTAAGGTTGCTGGGAGTTGAGACTCGGTGTCCTAGCTCTCTAACCAAATGCCAACCCTTCAACATTGTAAGAAAGTAGCTGCCCTCGTTTTTTTTGTTTATTTTGAAGTTAACACATTAATGTGGGGTGGGAATAGTTTTTAAATGCATAGCCACAGCCTCCTTCCAGCACCGATCTGTCATTTCCAGCTCCCTAGGTTATGTCATTGTTCCCGGGAGATGGGGTGGATGCAGATTAAGGAATCCTTGAACCCACCCTGAAATTTAAAACACAAACAGAAAACACTGGACAATCCCAGCAGGTCCGACTGCTTCTGCGGAGAGAGAATGGAGCAAACGTTTCCAGACTGGACGAATCTTTGTCAAAGCTCTGAAATTTAAATCCATGTTCCTCCTCACTACTGGAAGGCCCAATTTGCGGATGCTGGTGCTACGATTCAACTTCCCGAACAGCAACAGTGAGAGGAGAGACGTGAGGTGGGAATGGGGAGGAGGAGGTAAATAAGTTAATTTCACTGTGAGGGAGTCCATGGAACTGCAGTTAACTTCCATTCAACTAAAGGTGAACATTTCTTGCATCCGGACTGCTGGTGATAGGCGTGTCTTTGAGAGTAAAGCCTGTCCCGTGAGGGTGGATTTGTAAAGAGGGGGTGTCTTTCCCAGCAAAATGTCATTCCTATTGTCAGTGCCAGGCTGTGTCTCCGGCAGCATTTGCACTACGCTTGGACTGAAATGCTCGCTTGCACCTTGTGCCACTCTTGGAGTGAATCTGTCCGGCACCAGCCCGACACAGAATGAAGTATGTTGGGACTCCCTGGAGTTGGATCGGCTCCCAACTCCAGATTGACTTTGCACCAGCTGAGTTTTGTATGACTCTGGCACTGGCGTCATGGCAGCCCTAAGTTGCAGTGTGAGTGCAGTTTAAATGTACAGTCTCATCCTTGTTACAATACAGATTATTAGTACATTTCTACATCTGGGTCAGTTTGTTACTGCTTTCTTCCAGAGATTGTCACAACAGCAAGCAGGGGTGACTATCGCGAATAAAATAAGGCACAGCAGAGTCACGTTCTCCTATCTCCTCCACTAAGCTCAACAGACTCTGCCCCTCCCTCTCTATGGAAGTGGCTCTGCACCCAGTGTCGTGTCCCCCCCCCCCCCACTTGACCACTGTCCCAATCTCCCATCCTGTCTATTGACATCCCACTCTCTCCTTCCATATGCTCATTTTCTCTCCTCCATATCGTTTGCTCCTCCTTTCCTGCTGACTTGGGCATTTTCTCTCCTTGCCACATCCCTCCTGGTTACACCCAAAAGCATTCACCGTAATAGGTAAATTCTGAAACCATGTCCCAGTCTGCAATGTGAACAAGTCCTTGTTATTGTAAAGCTTGACGCTCCCGATGACTCTCTGGCTTATGGCAGAAAATGCTTTTATTTATTTTTCTTGCTTCCCTGAGTTGCTCAAAATGTCTGTGTAACGATGTTGCTCGGATTCTTTCCGTTCCCTCACTAGACTTCCTTATAAATAAACAACTTAAAATGGAATAGGCCTAATCTTAAACCTCTTAGTCACAGGCACACATTTGGGTTGTGCAAATGTGACCCGGTGACAGTGTCTAACCAGCAGACAGAACTCTTTATAAGAACAATGCACAGATGGAGAGGCATCCTATCTAATCCATTAACTACACATACTGTGTACAAAGTGTGCTCCATCCTATTCATGGCACACAGTGTATTCAATGTTCCCCCTTCAGTACTCTGTCCCTTTCACCTGTACACACTGCTCTAACCTGGATTCTACCCCATCCTGTTTTTCATGGGGGACTATTCTACAGATATTCCCCCAGCACAAGCAAGCTTCAGATTACTGATTCAACCCACATCATTCATCCCTGCCTGACGGGAGCCATCCTATTACCTAATTGATACCCCAGATGATCCACAATGCCATATTTTAAGAGTAGAGCGTTGTCCCAGTATCCCAGCTGACATTCCTTCCCCCAAGCACGGCTACAGGATAGCAGCTGAGTGATCATTCACTTTGTGATCGCTGCAATAAAATAGCTGGCACTTTACCTCCTTCGTACCTTCAAATTAGGCAGTTCTGTGTGAAGCACTTGGAAGCGTTTCTAATCTCGGATAAGGTTCACCTCTCTATCTGGTCCTTCTCAAACCGTACTGGATATTTGTACAGCCCCTGCTAAATGCTCCCAGGCTCTGTGCAGCAACGAATGGACCATGTAAGAACTGTATTTAACCTAAACCTTAAATGTAGCCTGTGAGGACAGGAATCTGTAATTGAAAGAGCTCCAGTAAGATCATACGATTTCCTCTGGCAGCACAGGTTAATTGCCAGAGCAGATTCCAAGCCAGTAAATTAAAGAGGAGTGCCAAAAAAAAAAAGCTAAACATCTGGTTAGGAACTAGACTTAAGATCATAAAAGCTGGTAGAGATTGTGATTTTTAAAATGCAGAGTGGGGAATGGTAGAATTTCCTGAGCAGCCATGGAGAACTGGATCAGAATTAATGATCTCAGCGAAGTAACAAGAAACAGAAAATCGCAGCCGGTCTGGGAGCATCTGTGCAGAGAGAAGAGAGCTAACGTTTGACGTCTGGGCGATCAGATTCCAGCATCTTCAGCAATTTGCTTCTGATCTTGGATAGGCGTTGGCCTCGCTTCGGTGAGTCACAGCATTGCGGGTTCCAAGTCCCACTTCAGAAACTTGAGCAGAAAATCTAGATTGATGCTCACCATGCAGTGCTGAAGGGGTGCAGCACCGTCAGAGATGCAGTCTTTTGAGTGAGGTGTTAAAACTGAATCGTGGTCTGTCCGATCGGGTGAATGTCAAAGAGCCCGTGGTCCTATTTGTTCCGGGGATGTGGGCATTGCTGCCAAAGCTACAATTTATTGCCCATCGCTAATTGCCTTCCAGGTATGGGTGTGGGTGAGCTGCCTTTTGAAATGTTGCAGTCCATCTGGTGTCAGTATATCTACAGTGCTGTAGAGTCAGGAGTTCCCAGCAATATTGGAGGGACAGTGATATGGTCCCAAGGCAGGATTGTGTGTGGCTGGGGGGAGGGACAGTGATATGGTCCCAAGGCAGGATTGTGTGTGGCTGGGGGGAGGGACAGTGATATGGTCCCAAGGCAGGATTGTGTGTGGCTGGGGGGAGGGACAGTGATATGGTCCCAAGGCAGGATTGTGTGTGGCTGGGGGGAGGGACAGTGATATGGTCCCAAGGCAGGATTGTGTGTGGCTGGGGGGGGGGGGGGGGGGGGAACTGCAGGTGGTGGTATCCCCTTTTGTCTGCTGCCCTTCTAGGTGGTAGAGGGTGTAGGTTTTGAAAGTGCTGTCATAGCAAGCCGTGACAAGTTGCTGCAGCACATCTTGTAGGTGGCACACAACAAGGCAATGTAGGTTGTGGAGGGACTGAATGTTGAAAGTGTGGGTGGGGTGCCAACCAAGCAGCTTTATCCTGGATTATGCCCAGCTTCTTGAGTGTTGTTGAAGCTGCACTCAAACCAAGAAAGTGGAAAGTTTTCCACCATACTCTGAATTTTGCTTTGTATTGTGTGGAAAATTCAGAAGGCGAATTACCAGTCACCGAATTCCTAGCCTTGGACCTGCTCTTGTGGCCACAGTATTTATGTAGCTGGCCTTGTGGCCACAGTATTTATGTAGCTGGCCTTGTGGCCACAGTATTTATGTAGCTGGCCTTGTGGCCACAGTATTTATGTAGCTGGCCTTGTGGCCACAGTATTTATGTAGCTGGCCTTGTGGCCACAGTATTTATGTAGCTCGCCCAGTTAGGTTTCTGGTCAATGGTGACCCCTGGATATTGGTGGTGGGGGAATCAGCAATGGTAATGCTGTTGAATGTTAAGGGGAAGTTAGACACACTCTTGTTTGAGATGGTCAATGTAGCTGCCGTTCTGTAGCGCAAATATTACTTGCCCCTCACGCCTGAATGCAATGTAGGTCGGCTTAATTTGAGCACGAGCCCGCTCCCTTATCAAATGTGCAATGAATGGAGTTGAGCACAACCACCACAAGTGGACATCCTCATTTATGATTTGACGATAGATGAAAGGTCAGTGATGAAGCATCTGAAGTGGGTTGAGACTCGGGCATGACCCCAGGGAACTCCTGAAGCAATATCTTGCGCTGAGATGATTGGACTCTTTCGTGCTTGGTAGCCATTGGAGAGCTTCCCACCTGATTCCCATTGCTTTTGATTTTCCTCAGACTCCTTAATACTGCACTCAGTCAAATGCTGTCTTGTCAAGGGCAGTCACTTTCATCTCTCTTTCGAATTCTGCTCTTTTGTCCATGTTCGGACCAATGCGGTAATGATGCCTGGAACGGAGTAGGTCGAGTGGAACCTCGCCAACATTACTGCCTTGAAAAACGGAACCGATTTGGTCGTCATCGCATTTTGTTTGTGAGACTGCTACTGTTGAAGAACTGAATGTTGGTTGCTCATTTCCCAGACTTAGTTATCAGCTGTAAAGTGCTTTTGGACATACATAGAAACATACCTGAAGTACACTGGGATGAAGATTATCAGGCCCTGGAGATTTATCTGCCTTCAATCCCATTAATTTCCGTCAAACTTTCTCCATTAATACTGATTTCCTTCAGCTCCTCACTAAAACCGTGTTTCTCAGAACTTCCAATACATTATTCATATATTTTTTGTGAAGAGAGAAGCAAAGTATGAATTTGGTTCCTCAGCCATTTCTTTGTTCCCCATTATGAATTCCCCCATTTCTGAATGTAAGGGGCCTACATTTGGTTTTGTCAATCTTTTGTCTCTTTACATACCTATATAAATTTACAGTCAGTTTTTATGTTCCCTGCTAGCTTGCTTTCATATTGAATTTTCCCGTTCTTAATGAATCCCTTGGTGAGCCCTTGCTGAATTTTAAACTGTTCCCAATCCTCGGGTCTATTGCTTTCTCTTGCTAATGTGTATGTCTCTTTGAATCTAATACTATCTCTAATTTCCCTTGCAAGCCATGGCTTGGCCACAGTTCCCTTCCTACTCTTGTGCCAAATAGGAATAAACAACTTTTGGAGTTCACCTATTGATTCCTTGAATGCCTACCATCGCCTGGCCACTGTCCACCCTTTCAGTAATGTTTCCCAGTCCATCATAGCCAACTCATGCCTCATATCTTTGCAGTTACCTTTATGGAGACTCAGGGCCCAGGTCTTAGAATCAATGACTCCATTATCCACCTTAATAGAATTCTTTATCATATAATCCCCAAGGGTTCTCTCACAACTAGATTGCCAACTAATCCTTTCTCATTGCTCAACGTCCATTACAAGATGGCTTATTTCCGTGTTGTTTCCTCAACGTATTGGTCCAGAAAACCATCCCATATACACTCCAGAAATTCCTCCTCTATTGTACTGTGGCTAATTTGACTCAATCCATATGCAGATTAAATCACCTATAATCACAGATGTTCCTTTACGACATGCATCTCTGATGTTGTCTAATGCTATTCCCAATATTATCACTGCGGTTTGGTGGTCTGCATATCATCCCTACGAATGCTTTTTGCCCCTTGATGTTTCTAACTCGACCCATACAGATTCCACATCGTCTGTGCTAATATCTTTCCTCAAAAGTATATCATTATCATCTTTAATCAACAATGCCACTCCACCACCTTTTCCTTTCTGTCTGTCCTTCCTAAAATCTGAATTGCCCTCAATGTTTAGTTCCCATCCTTGGTCACCTTGCAGCCATATCTCCGCAATCCCAACTATATCAAACCCCTTTACATTTATCTGCACAATAAATTCATCCATTTTATTTCGAATGCTCCGAGAGTTCAGGTATAACACCTTAAGGCCAGTCCTTTTCAACGTTCCTTGTCCCGTCACTGCTATTTTTTACTGTCTTATCTGATTCTGGCCCGTCTGCCTATCGCTTATTCTCCTCGCTGTCTTTTTCTCTTGTTCTTGATTCCCCTGCTCTGAATCCTTACATAGGTTACCATCTCTTGGCAATATTGGTTTAAACCCACCCTCCTCCCTCAACCACTCTAGCTAGTACCAACTCTCTCCCCCAAGCACATCAGTCCCGGTCCTGCCCAGGTGTAACCCATCCAGTTTGTACTGGTCCCACCTCTCCCAGAACCGGTCCCAATGCCCCAGGAATCTAACACCCTCCCCCTCACACCATCTTCTGAGCCACATATTCTTCACTAAATCGTGAAAGTGTTGTATAAATGCACCACAATTCTGGATTTGCATTTTAACGGAGGAAGGAACCTAGGATTTTCCTTCATGAGTGCACAATGGCTGTAGAGTCCATGCGATTCTGTGTAGGATGGTGGAATTGGTGAGTAGAGTGTTTGTCTTGAACCGTGCTTCTTGACACACGAGGGACAGCAGTTGCCTGGACCAGACGTATTGGAGGTTAAGGAGACTAGTAAGGTGAGTGGAGAAAGTTTGCATGTAAAAACAATGCAGGTAATTAAAGTAAGATGTGGAAAGTTGCCTCAATTCCCCACGGGGAGGTGAGTTGGAGCCACTCCCTCTGCAGCTGGATCCTGTGATGCACCCCGCTCATTAACCGCAGGATGACACACCTACTTTCGCTTTTATTCACACATTCCAGATATATTAGGTAAATGATGTGGGCCTTTTCAATCTTACCTACATTGCTGTGGGCTCCCACATAAACCTCAAGTTTTAATTAATTGCAATAACTTATTAGTTTAAAAAAAAAAATCATAACTCAAAGGGAACCACACCCTCTAAAGTGAGTGTTTCCACTGTGTGTGCGATGCAATTTCTTTAAAGCTTGAGGACCCAGCCTAGTTGTCATTTTGCTCCGAATTCTCACTGCCCTGGGACCACGTTTTCATCAGCACCACTTTAAAAGGCAGTCAGCAAATGATTATCAAAACATTTGTTTGAGGGAGAGAAAATAACATGAGAGTAAACTAGCAAGAAATATAAAAACAGATTAAATATAAAAACAGATTGTAAGATCTTCTACTGTGTGTATCGGGGGAAGTGGTGATGTAGTGGTATTGTCACGGGACTCGGAATCCAGAAACCCGGGGTAATCCTCTGGAACCCGGGTTCAAATCTCATCATGGCAGATGGTGAAATTTGAATTTAATAACATTTGGAATTAAAAGTCTAATGATGACTATTGTTGTAAAAACCCATCTGAAGGAAACCTGCCAACCCTACCTGTTCTGGGCTACAGTAATGTGGTTCACTCTTCAGTGCCCTAGCCCCAGCCAGCGAGGCCTATATCCTATTAATATATATATTTTAATGTGGAAAGCCTTTCTTAGGGACGGCACAGTGGTTGGCACTATAGCCTCGTGCCACCGAGGACCCAGCTTCGATCCAGGTCATTGTCCATGTGGAGTTTGCACATTCTCCCCGTGTCTGCATGGGCCTCACCCCCACAAACCAACAATGTGCAGGGGAGGTGGGATTGGCCATGCTAAACTGCCCTTTAATTGGAAACATTTATTAAAAAAATACAAAAGAAAAAGAAAGACTTTAAGCTCTTGTATTGAGTCAGCAAGTATGATTATTTGGAACTGATGGAAACTAGAAGATGTAACATGTGGAAGCGGGTTAAAAAAAAGATTTAATGGTGAATTAGAGTGGGATTCAACCTGAATTCGATAGCTTTGTAAAAAGCACAAAGGAAAAGGTTAACAATACTCTTTAGTGGGCAGGAGAGAAAGGGTTAAAACTGTATCCTAGCTGTGAGCTAAGTGAAGTGAACAGCAGAAACCCAGACCAATTTTTTGGGGAAAAATTTCCAGTCAAATTCATGAATCTACGTTTATGAATTTCAAGGGCAGAAGTAGGAATCGGGTGAGCCCGTTGACAGTTACTTAAGATGGAAAAATGCAGCCAGCTCATTTGGGGTTCTGCACACCCTGAAATAGAAAAAGAATGGATTGGAACGAGAAAGCCCCAATGGTGCAGTCTGTAGGCACTGTCAGAGCACATGAAGCCACATGTCGATGGAGATGCTGCCTACCCAAATAATTAGCTTTCAGTTTAATTTATGGGAAAGGCGGCAGCGTTGATGCAATGAAACACCAGGCAGTAAGATGTACAAGGGGTGTAAACAATCACGTGTTCACATAAGAAAATGTCCCACACATGGATCAAACCGCAGAGCTTGTGGAAAGGCAAATCACTGGGAAAGATGTGCAGAGCAAAGGCAATAAAAAACAATTTATCAGGGACAGAGCAACAGGGTGAATGAGAAGGAAACTAAATCAAAATGTCAACATCCTGGAAGCTGATGCACAATAGGCATGGAACCATACAACTGCATGAAATGGCTGCATCCAACAATTCCCAGAAGAAAACAATTCACTGTCAATTGGATCAGGAAGACGATGAAAAGCAAGCCGACAATGATATACCTGAAACAGGCTTAATACTGGAACATGTTGTAACATCATCCTGCTTGGTCTACACCAGAAAATGCTGCCTGAAAATTTGAAGGAAAATGGGTAGCCAAGGAAAGGTACTTTGGAACTGAGCAACATCATGCCACTGGCATATGCAGGAACTAAGATTTGACAACTAGGAGCAACCCAAATCAGAGACACACTAAAGAAAACGTGAACTGTTCTTTGTCAGTGAAACATGATCCTGCTATTCAGTTGCAACCTATCTTAGTAAACCATGAGATAAGGACCAGGTGTAACATCCTTTACCTACTGATGTTACACCAACAAAGTGCTATAGATGCTCTTTCAGCAAGTGATCCAGGGGTGGCCTGACAAGATATAGAAAACAGCTGTCAATATGGCGATACAGGTCTACCAGAGATGGTGTTTCACTGGAAGATGGTGTTCTGCTAGGTGGATCCAGAATAATCATACTCAAAATGATGCAGAGAGAACTCCCAAAGATACGAGGTCAGATGGGAATAGAGAAGTTCAGAGCTGGATAAAGTATGTATTGCATCGGCATCTACAAAGAATATAGGACTTGGGAGCAGACCCTTCAAGCCTGCCCTGCCATTCGATAAGATCAAGGCTGACCTTTATTTTAAAATAAATTTAAGAGTACCCAATTCATTTTTTCCAATAAAGAGGCAATTTAGTGTGGCCAATCCACCTACCCTGCACATCTTTGGATTGTGGGGCTGAAACCCACGCAAACACGGGGAGAATGTGCAAACTCCACACAAACAGTGACCCAGAGCCGGGTTCGAACCTGGGAACTTTGCGCCATGAAACAGCAGTGCTAACCACTGCCCCACCATGCTGCCCACAATCAATGCTGTCCTGATTGCGGTCTCAAACTACTTTTCTGGGGCGGTGCAGTGGTTAGCACTGCTCCCTCACGGTGCCGAGGACCTGTGTTCAATCCCAGCCCTGGGTCACTATCCGTGTGGAGTTTGCATGTTCTCCACGTGTTTGCATGGGTTTGCCCCCACAACCCAAAGATGTGCAGGGTAGAAGGATTGGCCACGGTAAATTGTCCCTTAATTGGAAAAAAATTAATTGGGTACTCTAAATTTAATTTAAAAAACACAATACTTTTCTGCCACCATAACCCTTGACTCCCTTGTCTATCCAAAATCCTCCAACTGCGCCTTGAATAAATTCAAAGACCCAGCCTCAAATCTCCTGGGGCAGAGAATCCCACAGAGTAGTGACCCCTGAGAGAAAAGGAAATATCATCTCTGTCTTAAAAGGTAGACCTCTTATTTTTAAACTGTCCTCCCTTAGTTCTAATGTCCTCGAAGAGGGAACAATCTCCATGTATCCACTCAAGTCTCCTCAGGATCTTGTGTTTCAATAAGATCATCTTTCTGGACTCCAATGGGTATAAGCCAAAATTGTTTAACCTTCGTTCATAAGATAACCCCTGTTGATGTGAGAAAACATCAACAGCATCGTTAACTAACAATTGGTGCAACATCAATAACGTCACCAGTAAGTGATACACCACAAGCAATATTAAGCACAACTACAACACCAAGAGCAACACTCGCATTACCTGTGCAGTACGCCAAACGCGCCACTGAGAGGAATGTCATGTCAAACTTAAAAATTGGGGACACCACATTCTCCACAAAAAAAGCATTTTTAAAATGTTTTTTATTAGGGTTTTTGTTTTTATACAAAGGAAAGATGAAAGTGAACATACACAGAAACTATATACATCGGTTACCATTCACTATATATATATCTGTTACAATTTGTATTTCTCAGCATGTGCCTAGTTTTGACCAGGCACCTGCTCCTGACTTCCCTCTATCCTCCACCCCTTCCCATGATCTGGCGCGCCTTCTTTGCTCGGCTGGTCTTCGAACCTGTTGGGGTGGCATGGTGCTACGTGTACTGTATCATGTTGGGTATAGTTGGGTTCTGTGCTCCTTTGTTCCCTCCTTCCTCTCCCCCCCCCCCCCATCTTTCCCCCCTCCCCGATTGTGTCTGTGACTCTTCTGTGGGTCCCTCCTTCCTCTGACGTATTGGCTGTTGGCTACAAACAGGTCTTGAAACAGATTGGTGAATGGCTCCCATGTTTTGTGGAAGCCCCCTTCTGACCCCCGTTTGCTGAATTTGATTTTCTCCCATTTGGAGAAATTCTGATAGGTCGGGCTGCCAGTCTGCAGCTTTGGGTGGTGCTGCTGATCGCCAGCCAAGCAGGATTCCCTGGCGGGCGATTAGGGAGGCAAAGGCAAGGGCGTCAGCCCTCCTCCCCATGAAGAGATCTGGCTGCTTTGATACCCCGAAGATTGCCACACTTGGACAAGGCTCCACCCTCAACCCCACAACCTCAAAGAAGGCTGTCCCGAACCTGAGAAGTCTGGGATATGACCCGAACATGTTGGTGTGATTGGTCGGGCCTCCTTGGCACTGTTCACATTTGTCCTCCACCTCCAGGAAGAACGTGCTGATTTGGTTTTTGGTTAAGTGGGCTCTGTGCACCACTTTCAGCTGCATTAGGCTTAGCCGTCCACAAGTGGAGGTGGAATTGACTCTGACAGTGATTCACTCCAGAGTCCCCACCCTATTTCAAATAATAGATCCTCCCATTTTTCCCTTGTCACGTCCACTGGTGAGCATGCCCTTCCCAGTAGTCGCCCATTCAGGTCCCCGCAGTTTCCCTTCCCTAGAATGTTCATGTCCAGTAGGTCCTCTAAAAGCGATTGTTGCCGTGGCCGTGGGTATGTCTTTGTTTCCCAATCTAAGAAGTTTTTGATTTACATATGCCTTAATTTGTTTCCCTCAGTTAGTTAGAAGCTCTCTGTTAATTCCTCTACTGTTGTCAGTCTGTATAGAAGTCCCTAACTGTTGACGTCCCACCATCCTGAGTGCTGTCCAGTAACCCCCTTTCCAAGCCCGAACCGCTTCAGTACCTCTATGAGGTACTTCCATTCGACTCTGCCGAAGGCCTTTTCTGCATCCACGGAGATGACCATCTCTGGTGTTCTCTCCCTGGGTGGGAACATTATCGCGTTCAGCAGGCTCCTGATGTTCGATGTTAGCTGTCTACCTTTGACAAAGCCTGTCTGGTCTTCTGCCACCACCACTGGTACGCAGTTCTCCAGTCGCTTGGCTGGAATTTTGGCCAGTATTTTTGTGTCTACGTTTAATAGCGAATTGGTCTGTAGGACCCACATTCTTTTTTTTTTTAAATTTAGAATACCCAATTCATTTTTTCCAATTAAGGGGCAATTTAGCGTGGCCAATCCACCTAACCTACACATTTTTGGGTTGTAGGGGCGAAACCCATGCAAATATGGGGAGAATGTCCAAATTCCACATGGACAGTGAGGGCCCACATTCTGTTGGGTCTTTGCCCTTTTTGGGTATTAGTGAGATTGAGGCTTTTGCTGGCGTAGGCGGCAAAGTACCCCTCACTAGAGAGCCCATGAACATCTCCCAGTGGTGTGGGGCCAGTGCTACCGCCAATTCTTTGTAGAAGTCCGCCGGGAACCCATCTGGTCCCGGTGCCTTCCCTGCCTGCATGGAGTTGATGCTGTCCATGACTTCATCCAGTTGTAGTGGTGCTTCCAGCCCCCGCTTCCTATACTCCCCCACAACTGGTATATCCAGTCCATCGAGGAACTGTTCCATCTTCAAGTCCCCTGCGGGAGGGCTCAGAGGTGTATAGGCCCCTCGATAGAAGGCCTTGAATGCCTGATTGATCTTTTCCATCTCCGCTACTCGTTTGCCTCATGCTGTTTCTGACCTGAGCTATTTCCCTCGTGGCTGGTGAGCCAGCAGGCGGCTGGCTTTATCTCCGTGCTTGTAAAGGGTTCCCTGTGCCTGGCGGAGTTGATGCACTGCCTTCCTTATAACGAACAGGTTGAAGTCCATTTGTAGCTTCTTCCTCTCCATCAGGAGCTCTACGGTCGGAGCCTCGGAGTATTGCAAGTCTACCTCCAGTATGGAGGCGATTAGCTGTCACCTAGCTGCCCTCTCTTCCCTGTCTCTTCGTGCTTTGTGAAGAATAATTTCCCCGTGATTACAGCCTTCAGTGTCTCCCAGAAGGTGGAGGGTGAACCTCCCCGTTCTGCTTATTAGTAACATTCCATAAAGACATAGGAGCAGCATTAGGGCACTCAGCTCATCGTGTCTGCTCCGCCATTCAATTGTGTTTTCTTTTGTTGTTTGTTTTTTCCCCCATAAATTTAGTGTACCCAATTCATTTTTTCCAATTAAGGGGCAATTTAGCGTGCAATCTCCACACAGACAGTGACCCAGAGCCGGGATTGAACCTGAGACCTCAGTGCCGTGAACAGCAATGCTAACCATTGTGCCACCGTGCTTTCTATTCAATCATGGCTGATATTTTTCTCATCCACATTCTCCTGCCTTCTCCCCATAACCCCTGATCCCCTTATTAATCAAGAACCTATCTATCTCTTTCTTAAAAGACACTCTGAATTGGTCTACACAGCCTTCTGTGGCAAAGAGCTCCACAGATTCACCACCCTCTGGCTGAAGAAATTCCTCCTCATCTCTTTTTTTAAAGGATCGTCCCAGTGATGCACGATCAATTGCACAAAGACTCAGATTGGGTACAACTGTGGCTTTATTGCAGTCAGATGTGTGGCCTCCTGCTGCAGCTGGCAAAATGGCAGTTCAATGGAGGACACGCATATTTATACAGCTCCTACTGGGCGGAGCCAGCCGGCAGGGGCTACCGGCGAACCTGTAATACAGGTTCTACCTTACATCCCCTAATACAGGTGTACAGTGGTTCACCACATTCACCCCTTGTTAAAAATGAGTCAGGCGGGGGTGGTGTGGAACTATATACAGTGTTGAGAATTATGTACAGTGTCTTAGAAAAGAAGTGGGGTGGAGAAATATCCATTTTGACGGTCCGATGCCCATTAGAGGTTCAGTCGATCCGGTGCTTTGGCGATTCGCTGGGAGCGACGTAACGGTAGCAGCGAAGTCGGTGCTGGCGGTGCTGGTGCTGGCCTGCTGTCGGATGACTTCGGGAGCATGCCGAAATCTTCTTCATCCTCTTGCGTGGGCAGGGGAAGGAGGGATGGGCCTAGTGGGGTTAATGCTGGGAGCGCCGGGGGAGGGGAGGATGGCATCTGGACGGGGAAGTGTGTTTGGTTGGAGCCTGACGGTGCCAGGTCCCTGAGGGAGACAGTATCTTGGCGGCCGTTGGGGAACTCCACGTAGGCAAACTGCGGGTTGGCATGGAGCAAGTGTACCCTATCCACCAACGGGTCCGCCTTGTGGAGTCGGACGTGCCTATGGAGCAGGACCGGTCCTGGAGCTGCGAGCCAAGTCGGGAGCGACACCCCGGATGTGGACTTCCTGGGGAAGGTAAAAAGACGTTCATGGGGTGTGTTATTCATAGTGGTGCACAGTAGTGACCAGATAGAGTGTAGTGCATCAGGGAGGACCTCCTGCCAGCGGGGAGGGGGGGGGGGGGGGGGGCTGGGAAGTTTCTGGAGCGTAGGGCCAGCCGGACGGCCCTCCATACCGTCCTGTTCGCCCTCTCTACCTGCCCATTTCCCCGGGGGTTGTAGCTGGTCGTCCTGCTGGAGGCGATACTCCTGCTGAGCAGGAACTGATGCAGCTCATCGCTCATGAATGAGGATCCCCTGTCACTGTGGATGTAGGCGGGGAAACCGAACAGAGGGAAGATTGTGTTGAGGGCCTTGTTGACGGTGGCAGACATCATGTCGGGGCATGGGATGGCGAAGGGGAATCTGGAGTACTCGACCACACTGAGAATATACGTGTTGCGGTCGGTGGAGGGGAGGACCCTTAAAAATCCACGCTGAGGTGTTCAAAGGGGCGGGAGGCCTTCAGCAGGTGCGCACGGTCCGGCCGGTAGAAGTGCGGCTTGCACTCCGCACAGATCTGGCAGTCTCTGGTGACTGTCCGTACTTCCTCGACGGAGTAGGGCCGGTTGCGAGCCTTGACGAGGTGGTACAGTCGTGTGACCCCCCGGGTGACAAAGGCTGTCGTGCAGGGCCCGGAGTTGGTCTACTTGTGCGCTGGCACATGTACCTCGGGAGAGGGCATCTGGGGGCTCATTGAGCTTGCCGGGGCAATACAAAATCTCGTAATTATAGCTGGAGAGCTCGATTCTCCACCGCAAGATTTTATAGATTTTGATCTTGCCCCGCTGTGTTGTTGAACATGAAGGCTACCGACCGTTGGTCAGTGAGGAGAGTGAATCTCCTGCCGGCCAGGTAATGCCTCCAATGCCGCACAGCTTCAACGATGGCCTGGGCCTCTTTTTCGACGGATGAGTACCAAATTTCTGAAGGGTGTGGGGAAAGAATGCCACGGGTCTGCCTTCCTGATTCAGCGTGGTGGTAAGGGCAACATCTGAAGCGTCGCTTTCTACTTGGAAGGGCAGTGTCTCGTCTACTGCGTGCACCCGGCCTTGGCTATGTCTGCTCTGATACGGGCGAAGGCGTGTTGTGCCTTGGCCGCGAGGGGAAATTGAATGGACTGTATGAGTGGGCGTGTCTCGTCCGCATAGTTTGGGACCCACTGAGCGTAGTACGAAAAGAACCCCAGGCAGCGTTTGAGGGCCTTGGGGCAGTGGGGGAGGGGGAGCTCCATGAGGGGGCGCATGCGGTCGGGATCGGGCCCCAGATGTCCGTTTTGGACTACATAGTCGAGGATGGCTAAGCGGGTCGTGCTGAACACACACTTCTCTTTATTATACGTAAGGTTGAGAAGAGTGGCGGTGCGGAGGAATTTAGCGAGGTTGGCATCGTGGTCCTGCTGATCATGGCCGCAGATGGTGACATTATCTAAGTACGGAAACGTGGCCCGCAAATCGTACCGGTCGACCATTCGGTCCATCTCCCTTTGGAAGACCGAGACCCCGTTAGTGACGCCAAAGGGAACCCTAAGAAAGTGATAGAGCTGACCATCGAAGGCAGTGTATGGACAGTCCGATTTATGTTGGGGGGCTGGTGGTAGGCGGATTTCAGGCCAATTGCTGAGAAGACCCGGTACTGCGCAATCTGATTGACCATATCAGATATGCGTGGGAGGGGGTACGCGTCGAGTTGCGTGTACCGATTGATGGTCTGGCTGTAGTCCACGACCATTCTGACCTCGGACCTGATGAAGGCCTTATCTCCCACTTAGCCTTCAGCTCCTCTACCGACGCCTCCCCCACCTCCTGCATTACCTGGTAGATGTCAGACACCTTCTCAACTTCAGATAAGTTGATGCAAGTGTACATGTTATGTATCTGGAAGAAGAACTCCTTCTCCCCTGGGTGGATTAACTGCCATGGGTCCACTCCCCCCATATAGGTCCACTGCCCCCATCTGCTCCATAAATATGCCAAGTTCTTTTGCCATGTTGGAGGTCATCCCTGTTTTGAGTTTTGACCTGTCTGTAGTGGGTTCTGTACGCAGTTAAAGCCCCCCCTCCCCCCCTACCCAGTTGGGAGCATACATGTTGACCAGGACCACCACTGCCCCATCCAGGGTACCGTTGACGGTACCGTACCATCCCACTGGGCCTATAACCATCCTCTTCGGAGTAAACATCATCCTCTTACTTATCAATACGGCTAACCTCCTGGCCCGCATTCCATAACAGGAATGGTAGTCTGTCCCACCCAGCTCTTCCTTATCCACAGTCGGTCCTTCTCCCTCAGGTCCATCTCTTGGATGAAGACCATGTCGGCTTTCGTAATTTCCAGATGGGCGAAGACTCTGGATCTTTCCACTGGGCCGTTAAGTCTGGTGACGTTACAGTGCTGGATCCCCCATTGGATCGATCCATGTCCAGGACGGGCAGGAGGCCCACGGCGGTGTTGAGGGGGTTTATGGACCAGATGGGAGGGGTGGATCCGTGGAGGTTCGCGAGGCCGAGGGCCAGGGAGTATTCATTTTTTTCCCACGTGCATAAGGCCTATTCCCGGATCGATTTTTTTTGTCCTGAGCAGGGGGCTGATTTCGAGGGTGGAGGATGCCGAGTATTCGGCCATAGTCATTTCGGACCATGCCCCGCACTGGGTAGACCTTGAGCTGGGGGAGGAGAGGGACTAGCGCCCGCTCTGGCGCCTGGAGGTGGGACTGCTGGCGGATGAGAAGGTGGGACGGGCGGGTTCGGGGGTGTATCAAGAAGTACTTAGAGGCCAATGATAATGGGGAGGTCTGGGTGGGGATGGTTTGGGAGGCATTGAAGGCGGTGATTAGAGGGGAGTTGATTTCCATCCGAGCCCATAGGGAGAGGGGAGAGCAAAGAGAGAGGGAGAGGTTGGTGGGGGAGATGGTGAGGGTGGACAGGACATACGTGGAGGCTCCAGAGGAAGGACTGTTGAGGGAGCGACGTAACCTTCAGGCGAAGTTCGTCTTGCTGACCACCGGAAAGGCGGAAGCTCAGTGGAGGAAGGCACAGGGAGCGGTGTACGAATATGAGGAGAAGGCGTGTAGGATGCTGGCGCATCAGCTCCGTAAGCGAGACGCGGCCAGGGAGATTGGTGGAGTGACGGATAGGGGAGGCAATGTGGTGCAAAGGGGGGGTGTGTGTGGACATTAATGGGGTCTTCAGGGACTTTTATGGGGAATTGTATCGGTCAGAGCCCCCGGTGGAGGGGGTGGGGGGGGGGGGGGGGGGGGAATGGGGCGCTTTTTGGATAGGCTGAGATTTCCGAAGGTGGAGGAAGGACAGGTGGAGGGGCTGGGGGCGCCGATTGAGCTGGAGGAGCTGGTCAAAGGGATAGGCAGCATGCAGTCGGGGAAGGCGCCGGGGACGGATGGGTTTCCGGTCGAATTTTACAAAATGTACGCAGACCTGCTGGGCCCCCTGTTGGTTAGGACCTTTAACGAGGCAAGGGAGGGGGGGGGGGCTTTGCCCCCGACTATGTCACGGGCGCTGATTTCCTTGATCCTTAAATGGGACAAGGACCCCCTGCAGTGTGGATCATATAGGCCGATCTCGTTATTAAATGTGGATGCCAAGCTGTTGGCGAAGATCCTGGCCACAAGGATAGAGGACTGTGTGCCGGGGTCATTCATGAGGACCAGATGGGGTTTGTGAAGGGAAGGCAGCTGAACACCAATAAATGTAGGCTTCTGAATGTTATAATGATGCCTGCGGTAGATGGGGAGGCGGAGATAGTGGTAGCATTAGACGCGGAGAAGGCCTTTGATAGGGTTGAGTGGGGGTATTTGTGGGAGGTGCTGGAAAGGTTTGGGTTCAGGGAGGGGTTTGTCAGTTGGGTGAGGCTGTTATATGAGGCCCCGATGGCGCGCGTAGCCATGAATAGGAGGAGATCGGAGTACTTTCGGTTGTACCGGGGGACGAGGCAGGGGTGTCCCCTGTCCCCTTTGCTCTTTGCATTGGCAATTGAGCCCCTAGCCATGGCGTTGAGGGAGTCGAGGAATTGGAGGGGTCTGGTGCGGGGTGGGTGATGAACCATCAATCGAACGCGAGACGAGTTGCTGTACAAAAGTTAGGCTTTAATAAGGTAGAAGTTAGCCCTGCGGTCGACTACAGTAAATGGATGACCGCCGGGCGTTCTGGGTATTTATACCTCACTCTGGAGGCGGGGTTAACTCAGCCTCTCGACCAATCGGAGAGCCGTCACATGACTGGTCTCAACCAATCGGTCGAGAGGCACATGACCGACCAGGGCCAATGGTAAGCCAGTGTTCTGCACCAATGGCAGACAGCTATGCAAATCATACCACCACAGTGGGGAGGAGCACCGAGTGTCATTATATGCAGATGACTTGTTGCTTTATGTGGCGGACCCAGTGGGGGAATGCCGGAGGTGATGCAGATCCTTAGGGAATTTGGGGGCTTTTCTGGGTACAAGCTCAACCTGAGCTGTTCGTCGTACACCCGGGGGATCAAGAGGCGAGGATTGATAGGCTCCCGCTGAAAAGGGCAGGGAGGGGCTTTCAGTACCTGGGAGTCCAGGTGGCTAGGGGGCCCTTCACAAGCTTAACCTCACTAGGCTGGTGGAGCAAATGGAGGAGGAGTTTAAAAGATGGGACATGTTGCCTCTGTCGCTGGCGGGCAAGGTACGGTCCGTCAAGATGACGGTGCTCCCGAGGTTTTTGTTTCTGTTCCAGTGCCACCCCATCCTTATCCCGAAGGCCATTTTTAGGAGGGTCAACAGGAGTATTACGGGATTTGTATGGGCGCATGGGACTCCGAGGGTGAGAAGGGTGTTTTTGGAGCGGGGCAGGGATGGGGGGGGGGGGGGGGGGACTGGCGCTGCCCAACCTCTGTGGGCACTACTGGGCTGCCAACGCAGCGATGGTGCGTAAGTGGGTAATGGACGGGGCAGGGGCAGCATGGAAGAGGATGGAGATGGCGTCCTGTGTGGACATGAGCCTGGAGACGCTGGTAACGGCGCTGTTGCTACTCCCTCCAACGAGGTATACCACGAGCCCGCTGGTGGCGGCTACCCTCAAAATTTGGGGGCAATGAAGACGGCATGGGGGGAGGTGGGGGGCTCGATGGAGTCCCCAATACGGGGGAACCACCGGTTTGTACCAGGGAGCATCGATAGCGAGTTTGTTGGCTGGCACAAGGTAGGTATTAGGAGGTTGAGGGACCTGTTTGTGGAGGGGAGGTTTGCGAGCCTGGGTGAGTTAGAGGGGAAGTTTGGGCTCCCCCCGGGGATCATGTTTAGGTACATGCAGGTTAGGGCGTTTGGCAGGTGGAGGGGTTCCCTCTGCTGCCCCCACGTGGGGTACGAGACAGGGTGCTCTCGGGGGTGTGGGTTGGAGGGGGGAGGATTTCGGACGTGTACCACATCATGCAGGAGGTGGATGAGGCCTCGGTGGAGGAGCTGAAGGGTAAATGGGAGGAGGAGCTGGGTGAGGAGATTAGGAGGGGACGTGGACGGATGCCCTGGAAAGAGTGAATTCTTCCTCTTCCTGTGCGAGGCTTAGCCTCATACAGTTCAAGGTGCTGCACAGGGCCCACATGACCGGGACGAGGATGAGTAGGTTTTTTGGGGGCGAAGACAGGGTGTGCTAGGTGCTCGGGGAGCCCAGTGAACCACACCCATATGTTTTGGGCATGCCCAGCGCTGGGGGAGTTTTGGAAGGGGGTAGCAAGGACGGTGTCGAGGGTGGTTGGATCCAGGGTCAAGCCAGGCTGGGGACTCGCAATTTTTGGGGTTGCAGTGGAGCCGGGAGTGCAGGAGGCGAAAGGAGCCGGTCGGTGTTCGGGAGGGAGGGAAAGAGGAAAAGAGGGAAAGAAAGAAATGTGCATATGTGTTTATTGAATATGCCGGGTGTTTATTCTTTTTGTAGTTACTGCGGGGGGGGGGGGGGGGGGGGGTTTGGGTTTTGGGGGTTAGTGTGTTTTTCTTTTTGTTGTTGTTAATACTGGTTTCTTGTTGTTATTTTCTGTTTTTGATATGTTTTGGAAAATCTCAATAAAAATTATTTAAAAAAAAGTCTCCTGATGTTCCAGATGACTACCGGATGGTTTTTTTTAAACCCCCCCCCTCCTTGCGGGATCAAACATACTTACCTGGTGGACGAGTCCCTGCACTCTGGCATTTCCCTTTGTTAGGGGGCCGTCCAAAATAGCTGCAGACACCGATCCCACCAGGAGGCCGGGCCCCTGTGCTTCAGGGTTTCCCTCTGTCCAGGGGCCATCCAACATGGCCGCCAACTGTGTGTGCGCCATATGGGTGAGTCACTGCACTCCGGGGTTTCCTTTGTTCAGGGACCCTCCAAAGTGGTTGCTTGTGGCGCCTTTTGTTCCAAGTCGCCATGTGTAGCCTGTTGTAGCCCTTACTACCCATTTCACTATGTTTCCCCTATGGTTCTTCCTCCTCCCTTTGCCCTCTTCCCCCTCTCCTATTACTGCCCCCTCCTCTGCCCCCATTTGCTCCCCTGACTGTTCCCCACCCCCCACCCCTCCAGTTGCCTGGCACTCTCTCCGCTGCAAGAGACACACTGCGGCCCCCTTCTCACTCGTGGCCCCCTTCTCACTCGTACTTCCTGGTGCTCGCTTTCCCGTGGTGGTCCCCACTCCTGGAGTCGGCTGTGTCTCTACCCTTCGCCCGCTGTCTTTTCCTCTCCTGCCATCCTCCTCACCCGCTCCCTTGCCCCTTTCTTCCTACGCTTCAGTTCCCACCTTCAAAGCAAAGCAATGGAGTCCCGCGCAAAGTGTCTCTCGTGTTGGTTGAAGTCCTTTTGGACCCTCTTCACTGCTGCCCCGTTGCTGTTTTCACAGCCTGTTTTCCAGAACAAATTTGTCCGCATCCGCAGGGTCTGTGAAGAAATGCTCCCCGACCTGGAATATGACCCAGAGTTTAGCCGTGTACAGCATCCAAAATTTGACTTGGCTTTTGTACAGGGCCGCCTTCGCCCTGGTGAACTCTGCCTGGTGCTTGGCCAGGTCTGCCCCAATGTCCTGGTAAATCGTGATCTGGTGTCCTTCCCAGCTGCAGGTCCTTTTCTGCCTGGCCCAGCGCAAGATTCTTTCCCGGTCTTGGTACCGGTGCATTTTGGCGATTATCATCCTCGGCTGCTCTCCAGTCTTGGGTTTTGGCCGAAGAGACCGGTGGATTCTGTCTATTTCTGGCGGGTTGGGGAAGTTATCCCTTCCCATCAGGTTTCCCAGCATCTGGGCCACATAGTCCATGGGATCTCTGCCTTCGAACCGTTCCGGCAGGCCCACTATTCTTATGTTTTGGCATCACGACTGGTTTGCCTGATCCTCTATTTTCTCCTTCAGACCCCCCCCCTCTATTTTCCCCTTCAGACACCCCCCCACCCCACCCCCTCCCCCCTCCCCCTCACTTCCCCTCCCCCTCCCCTCCTCCCACCCTCCCTCCTCCCCCACCACCCCCCTCCTCCCCCCCCCCCCCCCCCCCCCCCCCCCCCCACCGCATTGCGACCAACCTCGTTATTTCCATCTGCCGGCCGGCGATCCGGTCACTCTGGTCTGTTGAGGCTTTTTCTAATTCTTTTATGGTGTTCCCCTGGGCCTCCAGTCACCTCTCTGCCATGTGTAGAGTCACCTGCATGGTCGCCGTGGTCTCCGCGACCATCACCCTGACCGCAGCTTGGATATCGGTCTTTGTCTCTTCCCTATGTTCTCTTAGCTCCCTGGAGAGGAACATCCTCCATCTGCCTTCTGGTGAGGGTAAGCCCCGTGTGCGGCCTGCAAGCTCTTCTCGCTCTGGTGTGGCCGGTGCCTCGTCGCTTTGTGGGCCTTCCACTGCGGCCGCTTGTTTCTTGTCTCCTTGGGGCCTCTGGAGTTACTATTGCTCGGCATCCTCTTATTAACTAGGGCGAGGAGATACTTCTTTTTGCCAATTTTTAACAGATTATTTTGGGGGGAAGCGCCTGATGTGCAACTTTTCGGCACATCCCCATCACCGGGAGTCCTCAGCGAAGTGATTCTATGAATAATATGTTGAGAAATGAAAACAAACTATAAAAGACTCTTAAGCTGCAAGTTTCTTATTAAACCAACTATGTTTAACTCATTACAGCAGCTTCTGGTTTTCACTTTCTTTCCCTGACCCTCACAATTGTAGAACATTTCACATTTTTGTTACACCATATTTATGCAATCCACAGGCTCCTACACGCAAATTTGACCTAATTGGCCGGTACTCTATTTTTCATTCTCTCCTACTCTTTCATAGAATTTGCAGTGCAGAGGAGGCCATTCGGCCCATCGAGTCTGCACCGGCTCTTGGAAAGAGCATCCTACCCAAGCCCACACTTCCACCCTATCCCCATAACCCAGTAACCCCACCCAACACTTAGGGCAATTTTGGACACTAAGGGCAATTTAGCATGGCCAATCCACCTAACCCGCACATCTTTGGACCGTGGGAGGAAACCGGAGCACCCGGAGGAAACACACGCACACACGGGGAGAACGTGCAGACTCCACACAGACAGTGATCCAGCCGGGAATTGAACCTGGGACTCTGGAGCTGTGAAGCAATTGTGCTAACTACTATGCTACCGTGCTGCCCTTAAAGCGTTAGCAGTCCTTTCGTATTATGGTAAGTGCCTATTCTTTAAATGTAATGATGTGGAGATGCCGGCGTTGGACTGGAGTGAGCACAATAAGAAGTCTTACAACACCAGGTTAAAGTCCAACAAAGGTTAAAGAAACAAACCTGTTGGACTTTAACCTGGTGTTGTAAGACTTCTTACTTGAAATGTAAGGCTTGACATCAAATCTGGGCAGAATATTTGAAGTCGGTTGGTGTTATAATGGAATTTAATTCTGTCCTTTTTTAAAGAGTACCCAATTATTTGTTTTTCCAATTAAGGGGCAATTTAGCGTGGCCAATCCATCTACCCTGCACATCTTTAGTTTGTGGGGGTGAGACCCACGCAGACGTGGGGAGAATGCGCAAACTCCACACAGACAGTGGCCGGGGGTGGGATTGAACCCGGGTCCTTGGCGCCGTGAGGCAGCATTGCTAACCACTGGGCCACTGTGCCACCCCAGTTTAATATTGTCCTAACTTGGCATCTACACATGAGCATTCCATCACAGGGTCTCTTGTTACTGATCACATGCTTGCAATTCACCACAAATTAATGTTACATTGGGCTGGATACTCCTCCCTGTGACGCCGGCAGCACGGATTGTGATCAGGTGGAGAATTGGGCGTCCAGCTGAAATCGGGGTTCACACTGGGTGCTGAACTGACCGCTGTGCTCCGGCTCCCCCACTGGTGGCCGGATCGGGGTTCGTGCCCCTGCGCCAGTGGGATAAGGCTATTAGTGGGCCTGGCACCAGAGTCTCCATGCTCTCCCGATTCTCTGCTCTTCTGGGCCGGGACACATGTGGGCATGTCTCACTACTGGTATTTGCCAGCGTGGCCCTCGCCTGGTGGACCTCCTCTTGGTTCAAGGGGGTAACCCCTTAAGGGAATTGTCCCCAACGACCACCCAAGGGCCAACCTCTTTACCCCCCCCCCCCGCGACAGTGCACAACCTGCCATCCCTCCCCGAACAGGCCCCCCCGAGACACATAAGATGGGAGAGACCCCTTAGATAGGGAGACCCTCCATGAAGACCCCTAGATAGGGAGACAGCCCCAGACCCCTGAATGGAAGACCCTTTCATGTTTGAGTGATTTTGAAGTGCTGCTTTGTTTGAAGTGGTTGATGTTTGTAAACATTGTGGTTACAGCACTTATAGTTAGTCATCCATGAAGCAGAATGAATGAAGCAAGGCTGACACCTGCGTTTGTGGAAGCTGTCAATCAGAGCTCACTGAGAAATGAATGAATGGCTCTCTGAGCCAGTAGGTCTCACTGCCCCTGTCTGGATTGCTCGCTAGCTTCCAGACGGGGGTCTCTTTTCTGGGGGGGGGGGGGGGGGGTCCCTTTAGTTAGGGGATCTCAGGGGGGGGGGTCCCTTTAGTTAGAGGATCTCTGTGGGTGATCCATTTAGTTAGAGGATCTCTGTAGGTGATCCATTTAGTGAGGGGCCTCTGTGGGGGTCTCTTTAGTTAGAGGATCTCTGTGGGTGATCCCTTTAGTTAGGGGATCCCTGTGGGGGGGGGTCCCTTTAGTTAGGGGATCTCCGGGGGGGGGGGGGGGGGGTGCTCTCTTTAGTTAGGGGATCTCTGTGGGGCGGGGGGGGGGGGGGTCCCTTTAGTTAGGGGATCTCTGTGGGGGGGGGGGCTCCCTTTAGTTAGGGGATCTCAGGGGGGGGGTCCCTTTAGTTAGAGGATCTCTGTGGGTGATCCCTTTAGTTAGAGGATCTCTGTAGGTGATCCATTTAGTGAGGGGCCTCTGTGGGGGTCTCTTTAGTTAGAGGATCTCTGTGGGTGATCCCTTTAGTTAGGGGATCCCTGTGGGGGGGGGTCCCTTTAGTTAGGGGATCTCCGGGGGGGGGGGGGGGGTGCTCTCTTTAGTTAGGGGATCTCTGTGGGGCGGGGGGGGGGGGGTCCCTTTAGTTAGGGGATCTCTGTGGGGGGGGGGCTCCCTTTAGTTAGGGGATCTCTGTGGGGCGGGGGGCTCCCTTTAGTTAGGGGATCTCTGTGGGGGGGGGGCTCCCTTTAGTTAGGGGATCTCTGTGGGGCGGGGGGCTCCCTTTAGTTAGGGGATCTCTGTGGGGCGGGGGGGTCCCTTTAGTTAGGGGATCTCTGTGGGGCGGGGGGGTTCCTTTAGTTAGGGGATCTCTGTGGGTGGGGGTGCTCCCTTTAGTTAGGGGATCTCTGTGGGGGGAGGGTCCCTTTAGTTAGGGGATCTCTGTGGGGGGGGGTGCTCCCTTTAGTTAGGGGATATCTGTGGGGGGGGGTGCTCCCTTTAGTTAGGGGACCTCTGTGGGGGGGGGGGGCTCCCTTTAGTTAGGGGACCTCTGTGGGGGGGATCCCTTTAGTTAGGGGACCTCTGTGGGGGGGTCCCTTTAGTTAGGGGATCTCTGTAGGGGGGGGGGGCTCCCTTTAATTAGGGGACCTCTGGGGGGGATCCCTTTAGTTAGGGGATCTCTGTTGGGGGGGGATCCCTTTAGTTAGGGGATCTCTGTGGGGGGGGGGGCTCCCTTTAGTTAGGGGATCTCTGGGGGGGTCCCTTTAGTTAGGGGATCTCTGTGGGGGGGGGTCCCTTTAGTTAGGGGATCTCTGTGGGGGGGGGCTCCCTTTAGTTAGGGGATCTCCGGGGGAGTCTCTTTAGTTAGGGGATCTCTGTGGGGGGGGGGGTGCTCCCTTTAGTTAGGGGATCTCTGGGGGGTCCCTTTAGTTAGGGGTCTCTGGGGGGGGGGGGTCCCTTCAGTTAGGGGATCTCTGGGTGGGGGGTCCCTTTAGTTAGGGGATCTCTGTGGGGGGGGTCCCTTTAGTTAGGGGATCTCTGTGGGGGGGGGTCCCTTTAGTTAGGGGATCTCTGGGGGGGTCCCTTTAGTTAGGGGGTCTGTGGGGGTCTCAGTTAGGGGGTCTCGGGGAACCCTTTAGTTTGGGGGTCTCTGGGGGGGCTGTTTAGCACAGGGCTAAATCACTGGCTTTGATAGCAGACCAAGCAGGCCAGCAGCACGGTTCAATTCCCATACCAGCCTCCCCGAACAGGCGCTGGAATGTGGTGACTAGGGGCTTTTCACAGTAACTTCACTTGAAGCCTACTTGTGACAACAAACAATTTTCATTTCATTTCATTTCTCATTAGTTAGGAGATCTCTGGGGTGGGTCCCTTTAGTTGGGGGATCTCTGTGGGGATCTCTTTAGTTAGGGGGCCTCTGGGTGGGGTCCCTTTAGTTAGGGGGTCTCTTTAGTTAGGGGGTCTCCGCGTTGGGTCTCCCTATCTAGGGGATTAGGGGGCAGGGCAGGTCACCCCGTACTTGGAAGAAGAGGGGCTGAATTGTGATTTGGGGAGTGGGGGGCGAATCCGCGATGCGCAAGGGACACGGTTGGGGGGGGGGGTTGTTGCTTGTTCTGGGTGAGTGTGCTTAACACTTGATTTGGCTCTGTTTCGTTACTTAGCTCTGGAGTCGCCAGGTATCGTTAAGATACCGCCGCAAGTTTCAAGGTCAAGTTCAAAGCAATAACCCATACACAAATTAGTAAGTTCAAACAACTGAGTTTATTATAATACAATTATAATACTACCCATGCACACGCTAAGATGATTAAACTATTCCTACCACTAAATAAACCAATACTTATCTCAAAGGGAACTGCCGGATCAGGGGACAAGGCCTCTTGTTCTGCTCTGGTCTGCAGACTTCAGGTTGGTACGGGTTAAAAAGGGGTCAGGAGTGTCTATCTCTGGTAGCGATCGTTGTGAGACACTTACTTGCTGGCGGCTGCTGTCCCAAACCTCTCCTCTCTCTCTCGTTCAAGGTCTTCTTTGGCAAAAGCTGGTCGAGATGCTGGTCCAGAGAGGAGGGCTGGTTAAGAAGAACGAACTAAGTGTGGGACCTGTCTTTTATAGGTCCTAGGGCTTCGCGCCCTTTTGGGCGGACCCTTTTCCTGCTGGGAATCGATTGGGTCTCTTCCCAATCGATTTGTTTGAATCCCCCTAATACTGAGGCTATCTCTCGGCTACTGGGCGGGCCTTCCGGTGCTTTGTTTTCGAACCCCGCTAGTGCTGGGGTGTCTGGTTTCCCATACACTGTTGCAATCACTTCTCTATTTGTGTCCATTGTCCCTGGGATCGTTCCATTGCTATGTTAACTATCCCGGAGATTGCCTCATTAGTATGCGGAATGTTCGTTTCGGTGCTGTCTGCTCTCTTAGCAGACAGAATACACATTGGCCTGGTGCAGCCTGCTTGTGCTGCAAACATTGTCCATTTTAACCTGCAAGCTTTGCTTTCCTCCATTTTGTATTGAGGGAATGGCCAACTTTGGTGGCTACACTCCCTCCTTGTGATCCTCATGAGAAATCATGAAGGATCACCCAAGTACGGTGTCTTTGGGTCCCCTGACCTCAGCGAGTTCCATGGCTTCTATCCTTTCCTCAACTATGGCAAAATATTTTTAACTAACAATTTCTGATTGGCGCCATGTCAAAGAGGACATGCATTACCAATTGGAATCAGGAACCTCTAACCTTCCTCAATAAACTACTCTCATCTCATATTTAAGCATTCTACAACATTCTAAACCCTTAATGATTCATACAACAGCATCTTTACATTTCATTTTCTGACTCGGCAGTCGATCTCAGAGCATTATAATACATCTGCAAAAGTCTTTATTTACAGATCATATCAAAATTAAATCCTTTATTACACATCAAGGGGTTGGGGGGATTGGTGGAATCCGAAAATAGGGGATCTCATTCTATCCACTGTTGAGGCACGAGAGCGGTGGGCTCTCCTTCTCCATTTCCTCATCCTGAGGGTCTGGACTATAATGCAGATTACTGCTATCGCTAAAAGTGATTCTATAATGTATGACAAAGAGTACCATGTCAGAAATCTGGTACACCAGGTCGGGGTACTGTTACCATTGACTGGGCTGGGGGTGGTCTGGGTTTGGGAGAAGTTAGCAAACGTTGTACCGTGGGAAAGGGGGTCCGCGTTCACGCGCAACCACACAGATGCCACAATAGCTAAAAACATAGTAATTGGAGTGCTCTTCATCTTCTCTGTCTCTTCTCTTCTCTTTCCTTCCTGGGATCTTGCTGTGCTGTTGCTTCGGCTCCTCTCTTGAACGTCCGAAAGCTAAGGATCAAGCATATTATCTGTCAGTGTTCAGCTTAATATCTTGACTTTAAGTATATCTGTCCTCTTGTTCCAATTTTCCCTTTATGATGGTCACCTCCATGTGACTCCCTCATTTTTTTTTTCAAAAACGGATTTAGGACCAGACATATACTTATCTTAAACCAGTGCGAGCCGTCTCGCAGTGTTGCAATTTACCATCCCAAAATGTTCCTGGATGTAAATAGCATATGGAGTGGTGGCCGAAGGGCTACCTTAATCAAAAATGAAACCAAGCTTTAGAAATGAAAGGTCGAATGAGTTGTGTATGGGCCGCGACGGGTAAGAGTTGAATGGGATCCCCGGGTAGGGCGTGCTGTGCTGTACCCGAGCTTAGCTGACCAAAGGGGGTCCTCAGACAATGCCGTTTCTCCACTGCCTGAGCAACCTGAAACGAATGGGCAAGAATGTAGTCATTGTGGAATTGCAGCCTCCATTCCCAAAATAGAGGGGCACCTAAAAAAAAGGGGAGCCAAGATGCTCCTATAGGGGTGAAGGGTGAAGCGTTGAGCTGGGCTCCAGACATTACAGCTGAGTCAAGTTCTCAGAAATATCGGCGGACAAACTAACGTGCATGTGAGGTGGTCACAAGATTTTCGGCTGAAAAGCGAGTGGCCAATCTCCAAATCAAACATTTAACATACAAACATACAAACATACAAACATGCGTGCAGGTTCCATCAGAAAGGAGAGCGCTTCTCTCAAGCGGTTCCTCTTTTTACATAATCTGGACACCTCACTTCTCTTCATTCTCTGTGAACAGGGTCGCAAAGGGGTTGCCGTGTCGGGAGTCAGACATCAAGTCATCATCTTCTCCCGGATCCCATACCCTTGTATGGATCAGGCATGCAATTTTCGCATTGTGTGACCGAGGGTCACTCTCATCGTTTCGGACAAGTCTCCAAGAATTGGCCCTGTGCCAAATCGTGGGGTCTAAATTTGAAGGAACATTGTCGGGGTCGTCAGTGTTGGGTGGTGGGTTTGGGTGTGGTTTTGGATTTTTAATGTAGGTGATCTCCATGGGGTCACTGGATTCGGGGTCGAAGTCGCTGAAGTGGGGGCTGTAGGGTGAAGTGCTGTGGCTGTCCTCAGTCTCACAGTCACTGTCACTGTCTCTGCTGTGGCAGCTTGTGGGCGTTCCGGGGCGTGTCCTGAAGTCAGTGGGCGGAGTCGAGGTCGAGTCCGATGAGGAACTGGTCTATGAGGGGGAGGGTGGAAATGTGTCTCTTGTGGGCGGAGCGAGGTGTTCTGCTACGTCTAGCAGGACATGGTGCGAGTGGTTTGACTGTGTTCCATAAGCCTTTAGCTGGTTAATATGGAACCACGCAGTCTTACCGTTTGGGTATTTTATTCTATATACTGAGGGGCTGATTTTGTCCGAAATTGAGTACGGGCCGGAAAATTTTGGTGCCAAAAACGTGCTGGGGTTGTAAACAGATAACATCACTTGTTGCCCAACCTGAAATTCTGTGGGGTGGACATTTTTGTTGAAACAGGCCTTGCTCTGTTTCCTCCTTTTATCCAATTTTACTGCGGCTGCTAGCTGAGCAGACCTTACAGTCTCAACTAGTTGTTTAACTGCTTTCTCGTGTGTGAGGGCCGTCACTTCGGGGCTGGTCATGTCGAGTCCTAAAAGGAATTCTGATCCTTTCATAGGGCGTCCGGTCATGAGTGTATGTGGGGTGAAACCTGTAGATGATGAAACAGTATTTCGTATGAACACAAGAGCGAATGGGAGCACTGAATCCCAAGTCGAATTGTTCTCCTGCACCATTTTCCTAAGGATCCATTTTAGAGTCCGATTCATGCGTTCCACTATCCCGCTTGACTGGGGGTGATACGCAATGTGAAAGTTCTGTTTGATTCCGAATATGGTCAGGACGTTCTTCATGACCCGTCCTGTAAAATGAGATCCCTGATCTGATTCTATACTTCTGGGGAGTCCCCATCTCGTAAAGATGTGGTGGGTCAGGATCTTTGCAGCTGTCTTTGCTGTGTTGGTGCGTGAAGGGAATGCCTCTACCCATTTGATAAAGGTATCTATGACCACCAGAACATATTTATAGCCATTCCTGCAAGGGGGCAATGGACATATAAAATCGATCTGGAGGTTTGTCCAGAGGCCATTAACGGGGCGAGTGTGGCTGAGTTGTGCCTTCTTTGAATACCTCTCCGGGTTATTCTGTGCACAAATTAAACAATTCTCTATATAGGGGTTACATCTTGTCTTAAGTTGGGCCACCAACAGAGTTGTCTAAGGTGTCTTGTGGTAGGGTTGATCCCTTGGTGTCCATGACTATCATGGAATAAGGCAATCATTTGATTCCTGTCCTGTTTAGGAACCACACACAATTTGTCTTTTATGATCACACCCTCATGTGTGGTCAAAGCGTGTTTGAATTTGTTGTACTGGGCCACAAAGTTTCCTTTTAAAATCTCCCGGAGATTTGCGTCCTGCTTCTGTGCCTGTACTAAATCTTCGATTTCTGTCTGTGAGCCCTGAACTGCACTCACAGGGGCGCTAGCTGGTGCGCTAGCTGGGGGTGTCCAAAGGTGACCTCGCCTGGAACCTGCTTTTGCCAGTGCGTCGGCTTTTACATTTCCAGGGAGGATGATCGATGGTGACTTCTAACTTTGATGATGCCATACGTCCTATCCTTTGCCTTCTCTAGGATATGGCGGAGTAATGGGGCTGATGGAAGGGGCTTCTCGTCCACGGAGACAAAACCTCTTGTCCTCCACAGGGGTAGAAAGTCTGTGAGGCTGTAACAGACATACAAACTGTCCGAATATATGTCTGCTGGGCTGGGGAACAAATCTGGGTGGTCCACTATATATGCAATGGCCGCCAGCTCTGCTGCCTCATGCCTGGTGTCCTGGGAGTTTTAGATATATCACCTGTAAAGCGCGTCCCTGTGCATCCTCAACATAAATCCCGCATCCAGTGATGCGTTCGCTATCTAAAACTGTGGATGAACCGTCAACATATATCTTCAGTGGGGCACACGTGTCTGTGTGCTGGCGGCTCTGGCTTGAATTCCCTATCTTCCTGGGAGGCGTTTTGGCAATGAAGGGTCCTGTGTTGTGTTGGGGGGCTACTATCTCGCATTCATGGGGTTGTCCTGGATACTGTAGGTTGTCCGCTAAAAATGTGTGTGTCTTGGTCCTTTTAACAGTTATGTCCCGTCCTTGTAACAGAAGCGTCCACCTAGTGGCTCTTATCTGGCTCACTGAACCGTCCTTCAGTCGACCGTCTAAAAGTAACTGTGTGGGGGTGTGTTCGGTCAAAATGGTGATGGGATTGAGTCCGGTAATGTACGAAAAATACTCAACTGCCCAAAATACTGCTAGTAGGTGCCTCTCGCAAGCTGAAAATCCTTGTTCTACGGGGTCTAAAAGTCTGGAAGCATAAGCCACTGGTCGTAGCTGCTCGTGCCGTTCCTGAAGGAGTACGGCCGAGAGGGTCAGATCGGTGTTAGCTACTTCAATTGCATAGGGGGAGAGTTGGTCTGGAACTTGTAGCTAAGCCCTGCGCTAAGGGCTTTCTTTAACTCTTCCACAGCCTCTGTATGCTGTGGAAGCCATTCCCAAGGGGCTCCTTTCTTAAGGAGGTCTGAGAGTGGGGCTGCCTTGGTCGCAAAACCATCGATATGGTTCCGACAGTACCCAACCAGTCCTAAAAACGACCGGAGGGCTGAAACGTTTTGGGGAAGGGGCAATTTGACGATCGAGTCAATTCTTTTGAACTCGAACTCGCGTTTGCCGTGTGTGATGACTGTACCCAAATACATCACTTGATTCTCCAATATTTGGGCCTTTCTGGGGTTAACTTTACATCCAATGTGTTGCAATAGTTCCAGGAGTTCGGACAGAAGCGTGATGTGCTCTGCCTTGCTGTCTGTCTGCAGTAATAGGTCGTCCACATACTGTACCAGACATTCGGGTCGGGAAAATTTTGCTAATCCATTTGCCAGCTGTCGGTGGAAAATGGAAGGGGAATTGTGGAATCCTTGTGGGAGGCATGTCCACGTATACTGCTGTCCTTTAAATGTGAAGGCAAATTTGTACTGGCACGTCTTTGCCAATGGGATTGACCAGAAGCCGTTGCTAATGTCCAATACCGTGAAATATTTGGAGTGAATTCCCTGCTTGAGCATGGTCTCGGGACTTGTTGCTACCGTGGGGGCTACTGCTGGGGTAACTTTGTTGAGTTCCCGATAATCTATAGTCAGACGCCATGATCCGTCGGGCTTCCTCACTGGCCAAATAGGTGCATTATTAGTCGAGGCTACTGTCCTAAGTGCACCCTGCTCTAATAAGCTCTCTATAACCTTTCCAATTTCTCCCTCTGCTTCTAGGGGAAATCGGTACTGTCTCTATGGTCTCGGGTCAGGTCCAGTAACTTGAACTTGTCCAGTCATTCTGCCGCAGTCGTGCCGGTGACTGGCAAATGCTGTCCTGTGTCTGTTCAAAACTGCCCTAACCTGTTTGTCTGTGCTAAGCGTGGTCGGGTCGAAACAATAGTCGCCTACTGCGCTAATCGTGTTTGCATACTCTCCTACTGTGAGAGTTGCGGGTGCTCTGTCAGATTTTGCCATTCTCCAGACACACTGATTTACTGGATCGAACGACAGGCTGTGAGCATTCATGAAGTCAATACCCAGTATGTGTTCTGCTGTGCGGGGCAGATTAACTAAAACAATGGGGTGTCTGGTGGAGATGTTCCCTAGCTGAATTGATACAGGGGCTGTAATGTGTCCCTGCTGCGAGTGACCTGTAAATCCGCTGAGTGTAATTGTGGATGTGGTGGGCCACGTGTCTGCTGTGGTGTAGTGGAGGAATTAATGGTAGTGTGGGACCCTCCTGTGTCCCAAAGTAAATCTATGGGCTTCCCTCTAATTTTTGCTGTGACCACCGGTCTTCCGGATTGGTTCCAGAGTGTGTCACAGACCCAAGTGGGGGAGCCCGAACACCGTCAGTCCATTCCATCCACATTGGTCTGTCGTGACTGCGTCTCTATACTGTGGATTGGCTTTGCTTTGTTCCTGTTCAGAGTGCCTGTCTGCTGATCTCTCTGTGATCTCTGTGGGGCATTGCATTCTTTTGCAAAATGTCCTAAATGTCCGCAGTTGTAACATTCCTGCGACTTCTGTGGGGGGCTGTTCTTTCCTTCATTTACCCATGCGGGGTTTTGGTGCGCTCTTACTGCCTGTATATCTGCTGCAGCCTGAGCTTCTTCTGGGGTCTTCACTTTAACCTTGCCTTGGACAGATTGTTCCCAAGCGTGGGACAATCTTTTCAAAACCCATTTTTCATTATGGGCCTCTTCTGAGGGGTCATAACTGCTGCAGACATTCTGTCCTGCATCTGTGGCGTGGGAGATTATGGTGCGGGTCCATTTAACCATATTATCGCGGGTTAAATGTACTCAGTCTAAATCGCCAAAAACGGCAGTGAAATGAATCCACAGCCTTCCTGCGAATGCTGTGGGTGCTCTGTCCTTTTCTGCCTACACTTATTTAGGCCTTCGATGGGGTCTCCGCTGTTGTACCCTATCACGTCTAAAATAGCTGTATGCATTTCCTCTAGTGTGCCTCCTCCAACGTTCTGTGGGTCGGGGAGGGCTGCTACAACCGATGAGTCTAAACTCAAAACTGTGAGCTTCACTTGCTCTCGCTCATCCAGGCCGTACATGATCGCCTGTTGCTTCACTCTTGCGAAAAATTGGTGGGTGTCTGCAGTGGGGAGGAACGGGGTGATTTTCTCACACGCGTCCCTTAGTTGTGTTACAGTTAAGGGGGTGGTGTAGGTGATGTCGGGTGTGCCTTCTGTGGTTGCCTTTCTTTGGGTGGTTACTGGGTTCATAGGTGCGGGTGCTATCTGATCTGTGGGGGGTTGGGGCGCTTTCCTTTTCTGTTGCGCTGCTGGCGCACATGTTCCCTGAACATAGCGCTGCGCGGTTTCGCTTA
The DNA here is from genome assembly GCF_902713615.1 of Scyliorhinus canicula. Lineage (NCBI taxonomy): Eukaryota > Metazoa > Chordata > Chondrichthyes > Carcharhiniformes > Scyliorhinidae > Scyliorhinus > Scyliorhinus canicula. Next base: position 148,722,620 of record NC_052156.1, read on the forward strand.
ATTCTTGCCAATCTGGGGAATTTTCCTCATCTAACTGGGTCCCAAATGTCTCTTGGAACCCATTCTGTACAGAAAGTAGAGATTGCAGCTGCGCAATCTGCTTCCTACACTTTGCGTGATCCACTGTGCTTTGCCTTTGCTCAGTGGTGGCAGCATGGAGTGCTCATAAAGCTGCCTTTAGGTCAGAGCATTGCCTTTGCAGTGCCTCTATCTGCTTCTCTGAATCTTCTCTTATCCGAACTGCGCGCTGCACATCCTGATAGGCTTTCTCATACTGGGTTTGGGAACTGCTCAGATGGGCTAGACAAGACTGATGTGCCCTCTTGGCATCATCCACCCCTCTATCCTTCTCTGCCAGTCGTCGCCTTAAACTTAGATTCTCCTTTTCGATGTCCCTGACATCCACTTTGCTCATCCTATTCCTCTCTTCTAATTCTGCTCGGCGCGTCCGAACGACCTCCTCTGTGCCTCGCAATTGTGCCAAGCAGGACACAATTGCCATCGGCTTACGTGCTTTACCTATGTTCTTTTTATGAATTTGAGAAAGGTTCTCCCACCAAGTATGTCCTATACTCCCGGGACCGTCTCCTCATTCAAACAAAACTCACTCCAAAGGGGCCATCCTTTCCCTTTGAGGTACTTCCTGAGTTCCAGCTCCCATACGGGACACTGGCCTACTCTGCTACTGCTGGTCGCTGCGACCACGAACTGCTCTGGGTTCATGAGGCGTTCCATTGCCTGCATGGCCATTTTCTCTTATGCTCTCTTTAATTTGAAACGAGGGATAATAAGGCAATGCTTTTAAAATACGGGTACGGCTTTCGCTATGTTCCGACTTATAAAACTCCCGATAGTTTGTCGCAACAAAAATCTCTCGGTTTAACCTTACAACCCTGTTAGTCACGCATGCAAATACACACTTCCGAATTATGACTATTGATTTGAACTCCTTGAACACTTGTGGTTTTTCCTATTCCCAATTGGATTTCAAATTCAAATTTCTGGGATCTCTCGGAGTGGGGGGGGGGCCATTTCTAATCGAGTCCCGTTGGATGTCGCCACTAAATATTGCTCGTTCTGGGTGAGTGTGCTTAACACTCGATTTGGTTCTGTTTCGTTACTTAGTTCTGGAGTCGCCAGGTATCGTTAAGATACCGCCGCAAGTTTCAAGGTCAAGTTCAAAGCAATAAACTATACACCAATTAGTAAGTTCAAACAACTGAGTTTATTATAATACTATTATAATACTACCCATGCACACGCTAAGATGATTAAACTATTTCTACCACTAAATAAACCAATACTTATCTTAAAGGGAACTGCCTGATCAGGGGACAAGGCCTCTTGCTCTGCTCTGGTCTGCAGACTTCAGGTTGGTACGGGTTAAAAGGGGTCAGGAGTGTCTATCTCTGGTAGCGATCGTTGTGAGACGCTTACTTGCTGGCGGCTGCTGTCCCAAACCTCTCCTCTCTCTCGTTCAAGGTCTTCTTTGGCAAAAGCTGGTCGAGATGCTGGTCCAGAGAGGAGGGCTGGTTAAGAAGAACGAACTAAGTGTGGGACCTGTCTTTTATAGGTCCTAGGGCTTCGCGCCCATTTGGGCGGACCCTTTTCCTTCTGGGAATCGATTGGGTCTCTTCCCAATCGATTTGTTTGAATCCCCCCAATACTGAGGCTGCCCCTCGGTTGCTGGGCGGGCCTTCAGGTGCTTTGTTTTCGAACCCCGCTGGTGCCGGGGTGTCTGGTTTCCCATACACTGTTGTAATCACTTCTCTATTTGTGTCCATTGTCCCTGGGATCGTTCCATTACTATGCTAACTATCCCGGAGATTGCCTCATTAGTATGCGGAATGGTTGTTTCGGTGCTGTCTGCTCTCTTAGCAGACAGAATACACATTGGCCTGGTGCAGCCTGCTTGTGCTGCAAACATTGTCCATTTTAACCTGCAAGCTTTGCTTTCCTCCATTTTGTATTGAGGGAATGGCCAACTTCGGTGGCTACAGGGTGCTGCTTTGCGATGCTGGGGGTGGAGGGGGGCGGAGGGGGGGGGGGGGGGGTGGGCAGGTGGCCGTCATGGGATGTTGCTATCATGGTGGCCCGATAACAGAATTCCCTTGGGAAGCCCTCGTATTCCTCACCATGCAAAAATTTGCATGGCGAGGGCTACACTGGGAGCGTAAATCAGCTCCAATTCACATCCGGCGGGAGAATATAGCGTCCCAAACAGAGTATCCCAGACAGAGAATCCCAGACAGAGTATCCCAAACAGAGAATCCCAAACAGAGAATCCCAGACAGAGTATCCCAAACAGAGAATCCCAAACAGAGAATCCCAGACAGAGTATCCCAAACAGAGAATCCCAGACAGAGAATCCCAGACAGAGTATCCCAAACAGAGAATCCCAGACAGAGTATCCCAAACAGAGAATCCCAAACAGAGAATCCCAGACAGAGTATCCCAAACAGAGAATCCCAAACAGAGTATCCCAGACAGAGTATCCCAAACAGAGAATCCCAGACAGAGTATCCCAAACAGAGAATCCCAGACAGAGTATCCCAAACAGAGAATCCCAAACAGAGTATCCCAAACAGAGTATCCCAAACAGAGAATCCCAAACAGAGTATCCCAAACAGAGAATCCCAGACAGAGTATCCCAAACAGAGAATCCCAAACAGAGTATCCCAAACAGAGTATCCCAAACAGAGAATCCCAAACAGAGAATCCCAAACAGAGAATCCCAAACAGAGTATCCCAGACAGAGTATCCCAAACAGAGAATCCCAAACAGAGAATCCCAAACAGAGTATCCCAGACAGAGTATCCCAAACAGAGAATCCCAGACAGAGTATCCCAGACAGAGTATCCCAGACAGAGTATCCCAGACAGAGTATCCCAGACAGAGTATCCCAAACAGAGAATCCCAGACAGAGTATCCCAGACAGAGTATCCCAGACAGAGTATCCCAGACAGAGTATCCCAAACAGAGAATCCCAAACAGAGAATCCCAAACAGAGTATCCCAGACAGAGTATCCCAAACAGAGAATCCCAAACAGAGAATCCCAAACAGAGAATCCCAGACAGAGTATCCCAAACAGAGAATCCCAAACAGAGAATCCCAAACAGAGTATCCCAGACAGAGTATCCCAGACAGAGTATCCCAGACAGAGTATCCCAGACAGAGAATCCCAGACAGAGTATCCCAAACAGAGAATCCCAAACAGAGTATCCCAAACAGAGAATCCCAAACAGAGAATCCCAGACAGAGTATCCCAGACAGAGTATCCCAGACAGAGTATCCCAGACAGAGTATCCCAAACAGAGAATCCCAGACAGAGAATCCCAAACAGAGAATCCCGGCCACTGTTACTTTCACTCGGGTGTGAGGTGAGGTCGTTCTAAATTCGGATATGAGAGTAATTGGAGAAATAATACTCACTAACTAACCAATGCTGAACATTGCTCTGTATCTAACCCATGCTTAACATTGCTCTGTATCTTACCCATGCTGAATATTGCTCTGTATCTTACCCATGCTGAATATTGCTCATTATCTAACCCACGCTGAGCATTGCTCTGTATCTAACCCATGCTGAACATTGCTCTGTATCTAACCCATGCTGAACATTGCTCTGTATCTAACCCATGCTGAACATTTCTCTGTATCTAACCCATGCTGAGCATTGCTCTGTATCTAACCCATGCTGAACATTGCTCTGTATCTAACCCATGCTGAACATTTCTCTGTATCTAACCCATGCTGAGCATTGCTCTGTATCTAACCCATGCTGAACATTGCTCTGTATCTAACCCATGCTGAACATTGCTCTGTATCTAACCCATGCTGAACATTTCTCTGTATCTAACCCATGCTGAACATTGCTCTGTATCTAACCCATGCTGAACATTACTCCGTATCTAACCCACGCTGAACATTGCTCTGTATCTAACCCATGCTGAACATTGCTTTGTATCTAACCCATGCTGAACATTGCTCTGTATCTAACCCATGCTGAACATTGCTCTGTATCTAACCCATGCTGAACATTGCTCTGTATCTAACCCATGCTGAACATTGCTCTGTATCTAACCCATGCTGAACATTGCTCACTATCTAGCCCATGCTGAGCATTGCTCTGTATCTAACCTATGCTGAACATTGTTCTGTATCTAACCTATGCTGAACCTTGCTCTGTATCTAACCCATGCTGAACATTGCTCTGTATCTAACCCATGCTGAACCTTGCTCTGTATCTAACCCATGCTGAACATTGCTCTGTATCTAACCCATGCTGAACATTGCTCACGATCTTACCCATGCTGAACATTGCTCTGTATCTAACCCATGCTGAACATTGCTCACTATCTTACCCATGCTGAATATTGCTCTGTATCTTACCCATGCTGAATGTTGCTCATTATCTAACCCATGCTGAGCATTGCTCTGTATCTAAGCCATGCTGAACATTGCTCATTATCTAACCCATGCTGAGCATTGCTCTGTCTCTAACCCATGCTGAACATTGCTCTGTATCTAACCCATGCTGAACATTGCTCTGTATCTAACCCATGCTGAACATTGCTCACTATCTAGCCCATGCTGAACATTGCTCTGTATCTAACCCATGCTGAACATTGCTCACTATCTTACCCATGCTGAATATTGCTCTGTATCTTACCCATGCTGAATATTGCTCATTATCTAACCCATGCTGAGCATTGCTCTGTATCTAAGCCATGCTGAACATTGCTCATTATCTAACCCATGCTGAGCATTGCTCTGTATCTAACCCATGCTGAACATTGCTCTGTATCTAACCCATGCTGAACATTGCTCTGTATCTAACCCATGCTGAACATTGCTCTGTATCTAACCCATGCTGAACATTGCTCTGTATCTAACCCATGCTGAACATTGCTCTGTATCTAACCCATGCTGAACATTGCTCTGTATCTAACCCATGCTGAACATTGCTCTGTATCTAACCCATGCTGAACATTGCTCTGTATCTAACCCATGCTGAATATTGCTCTGTATCTAACCCATGCTGAACATTGCTCTGTATCTAACCAATGCTGAACATTGCTCTGTATCTAACCCATGCTGAACATTGCTCTGTATCTAACCCATGCTGAACATTGCTCTGTATCTAACCCATGCTGAACATTGCTCTGTATCTAACCCATGCTGAACATTACTCTGTATCTAAGCCATGCTGTGATGTGGAGATGCCGGCGTTGGACTGGGGTGAGCACAGTAAGAAGTCTTACAACACCAGGTTAAAGTCCAACGGTTTGTTTCAAACACGAGCTTTCGGAGCACGGCTCCTTCTTCAGGTGAAGGAGAACCCATGCTGAACATTGCTCACTATCTAGCCCATGCTGAACATTGCTCTGTATCTAACCCATGCTGAACATTGCTCACTATCTTACCCATGCTGAATATTGCTCTGTATCTTACCCATGCTGAATATTGCTCATTATCTAACCCATGCTGAGCATTGCTCTGTATCTAACCCATGCTGAGCATTGCTCTGTATCTAAGCCATGCTGAACATTGCTCATTATCTAACCCATGCTGAGCATTGCTCTGTATCTAACCCATGCTGAGCATTGCTCTGTATCTAACCCATGCTGAACATTGCTCTGTATCTAACCCATGCTGAACATTGCTCTGTGTCTAACCCATGCTGAACCTTGCTCTGTATCTAACCCATGCTGAACATTGCTCTGTATCTAACCCATGTTGAACATTGCTCTGTATCTAACCCATGCTGAACATCGCTCTCTGTCTAACCCATGCTGAACATTGCTCTGTATCTAACCCATGCTCATCATTGCTCTGTATCTAACCCATGCTGAACATTGCCATGTGTCTAACCCATGCTGAACATTGCTCTGTATCTAACCCATGCTGAACATTGCTCTGTATCTAACCCATGCTGAGCATTGCTCTGTATCTAACCCATGCTGAGCATTGCTCTGTATCTAACCCAAGCTGAACATTGCTCTGTGTCTAACCCATGCTGAACCTTGCTCTGTATCTAACCCATGCTGAACATTGCTCTGTATCTAACCCATGTTGAACATTGCTCTGTATCTAACCCATGCTGAACATTGCTCTGTATCTAACCCATGCTGAACATTGCTCTGCATCTAAGCCATGCTGAACATTGCTCTGTGTCTAACCCATGCTGAACATTGCTCTGTATCTAACCCATGCTGAACATTGCTCTGTATCTAACCCATGCTGAACATTGCTCTGCATCTAAGCCATGCTGAACATTGCTCTGTGTCTAACCCATGCTGAGCATTGCTCTGTATCTAACCCATGCTGAACATTGCTCACTATCTAGCCCATGCTGAACATTGCTCTATGTCTAACCCATGCTGAACATTGCTCTGTGTCTAACCCATGCTGAACATTGCTCTGTATCTAACCCATGCTGAACATTGCTCACTATCTAGCCCATGCTGAACATTGCTCTATGTCTAACCCATGCTGAACATTGCTCTGTATCTATGCCATGCTGAACATTGCTCTGTATCTAAGCCATGCTGAACATCGCTCTGTGTCTAACCCATACTGAACATTGCTATGTATCCAACCCATGCTGAACATTGCTCTGTATCTAACCCAAGCTGAACATTGCTCTGTGTCTAACCCATGCTGAACCTTGCTCTGTATCTAACCCATGCTGAACATTGCTCTGTATCTTTTTTTTTTAAATTTTAGATTAGCCAATTATTTTTTCCAATTAAGGGGCAATTTAGCGTGGCCAGTCCACCTACTCTGCACATTTTTGGGTTGTGGGGGCGAAACCCACGCAGACACGGGGAGAACGTGCAAACTCCACACGGACAGTGACCCAGAGCCGGGATCGAACCTGGGACCTCAGCGCCGTGAGGCGGTTGTGCTACCCACTAGGCCACCGTGCTGCCCTTATTGCTCTGTATCTAACCCATGTTGAACATTGCTCTGTATCTAACCCATGTTGAACATTGCTCTGTATCTAACCCATGCTGAACATTGCTCTGTATCTAACCCATGCTGAACATTGCTCTGTATCTAACCCATGATGAACATTGCTCTATGTCTAACGCATGCTGTACATTGCTCTGTATCTAACCCATGCTGAACATTGCTCTGTATCTAACCCATGCTGAACATTGCTCTGTATCTAAGCCATGCTGAACATTGCTCTGTATCTAACCTATGCTGAACATTGCTCTATGTCTAACCCATGCTGAACATTGCTCTGTGTCTAACCCATGCTGAACATTGCTCTGTATCTAACCCATGCTGAACATTGCTCTGTGTCTAACCCATGCTGAACATTGCTCTGTATCTAACCCAAGCTGTAATACAGGAGTGTTTGAAAAGCCAGTATAATGGGAGCTTTGTGTGTAGTTTTTGCTGCACCACCCTGGCAGGATTTGACGGAGCTGTGTAGAGGGAGTTTTACTCTGCGTCTAGCCTGTGCTATAATTGTTCTGGGAGTGTTTGATATTGTTGTTAGATGTAAAGAACACAACAAATATTTCCATTTGCTCAAGAATAATAACAGTCATCTTGAACAGAATCCAAATCTCATTCTATATTTTTCAGTATCCTTGGATACCATCATAAGCACGCTTCAACACCCCCCCACCCCACCCCACCCTGCCGGCAGGGAGACAGCAACATTTTAAAAACTCATCACTCAGTCATTGCATGTTGACATCAAGATGTGCATTTAAAGGATGTCAATTTTGTAGTGCAGACGCCTTAAACCAGTGACTAAAATGTACAGCAATGGGTCTGTAACCTGCATTGTGACACTGCTCACGGTTTATTGATGATTAATACTCCCCACTCATGGACCGAAATCTCTGGCCCATGATCCAGACGATCAAACAGAAGTGACGCGGGACCAATCATGTAGGATATTCCTCCCGCAGGCAAATATTTTTCCAGTTATGCTGGTCTCTGGCGGCTGACAGTTTCTGTCCAGATTGACTGAGACAAACTCCATGGATGCAGGCCAGCAAACACAGGAAGAACTTAATTGCTGGCAGCTTTAACTGGTTACTCTCCGAAACGGGAGGCAAAAGTTTTAATTCACCGCATGCATTCCTCATAATATGAACTGTTTGTCAGAAAAAGCAATCTTGCATGTGTATATACCTGGAATCAACCCCCCCCCCCACAAAATCCCAGACCAACTCTGAAATCTCCTCCAGCCCTATAACTGCACTCTGCCAATTCAGCACAACCCATTTTAATAGCTCGACCATTGGTAGTTGTGCCTTAAGTTGCCGATTCCCAGTACCAATGTTTCCTCAGATTTCTGGCACAATGGTTAGCACTGCTGCCTCACAGTGCCAGGCGCCCGAGTTCAATCCAGCCACGGGTGACTGTGTGGAGTTTACACGTTCTCCCCGTGTCTGTGTGGGTTTCCTCCGGATGCTCCGGTTTCCTTCCATAGTCTAAAGAAATGCAGGTTAGGTTGATTGGCCATGTTAAATTGCCCCTTAGTGTCCAAAACGTTAGGTCTGGCTATTGGATTTCGGGACTTAGGGTAGGGGTGTGGGCCTAGGTAGGGTGCTCTTTCAGAGGGTTGGTGCAGACCTGATGGGCCGAATGGCCTCCTCTACTGCAGTGATTCTATGATTCCCTTCGCTGGATTTGCTATACTGTGAGGGCCCTTTAAGATTGCTCCACGGCTTCACATGCGCACATCTTAAAGGGGCTGCTTCTTGCTTGCAACCTGTTTGCCTCCTGCATGGTAAATGCTGAATTGCTGCCCAACTGAGCACCCATGGAGAGGGAATGTTGCCCTCAACTCTAGAATTCCCTCCCTCAGTCTGGGCAGCACGATAGCACAATGTTCAGCACTGTTGCTTCACAGGTCAGGGTCCCAGGATCGATTCCCGGGATCGAGCTGGACAAAAGGCTCAGATAATAAGTGGCAAGTAACGCTCAAGCTATGCAAATAACTTCCAACAAGAGAGAATCTAATCACATCTATGGGTAGCACAGTGGGTAGCACTGTTGCTTCGCAGCTCTATGGTCCCCAGTTTGATTCCCGGCTTAGGTAACTGTCTGTGCGGAGTCTGTAAGTTCCCCCCATGTCTACGTAGGTTTCCTCTGGCTGCTCAGGTTTCCTCCCACAAGTCCCGAAAGATATGCTGTGATGTAATTTGGACATTGTGAATTCTCCCCCTGTGTACCCGAACAGGCGCCAGAGTGTGGCGATTAGGGGATTTTCACAGTAATTTGATTGCAGTGTTAATGTAAGCCTACTTGTGACAATAAAGATTATTACCGTTATTATTATTAAACTATTCTCTTTAGATTCTTTGCAATACCCACCTCTTTAATTAAGTTTTTGGTCACCCCTCTTAACATCTGATATGGTTTGATGTCAGATTTCGTTTTCTGCTAATACTTCCGTAAAGTATATTGGGAGTTTTGTTATGTTAAAGGTGCAACATAAATGCAACGTGCTGTCGTAGAATCCATACTTAACACAATCCTCTGTTTTGCAGGTGACACTCAAAAGCATTTTTTCACTGTCACTTCTTTACCAAAGATATCTTTCACTGGAAGCATCACTGGGCTCTATAGTTTCAGGACGTTTTCATCTGTATATTTTTCAACTTTTTGTTTCAATTACAATAGTGATCAGTTTCTGTGATGCTTCACCAAGTACCTAAGGAGATAACTTAGTAGCTCGGAATACTGATCCAGATTCAGTTTGAACTGATCAGTAAAATTGATCACAGGTTTGGATCATAACAAAATAATATTTGACAATGGGGCATAATATTTTATCTGATACACAGAGGAATGATGTTCCCAGTGACAGGCACAGTAGGTGTTGATATTTAGATATTTTGAATTTAGAACAGTACAGCACAGAACAGGCCCTTCGGCCCTCGATGTTGTGCCGAGCAATGATCACCCCACTCAAACCCACATATTCACCCCATACCCTTAACCCAACAACAACCCCCCCCCATTAACCTTATTCTTTCGGACACTAGGCAATTTATCATGGCCAATCCACCTCACCCGCACATCTTTGGACTGTGGGAGGAAACCGGAGCACCTGGAGGAAACCCACGCACACACGGGGAGGACGTGCAGACTCCACACAGACAGCGACCCAGCCGGGAATCGAACCTGGGACCCTGGAGCTGTGAAGCATTTATGCTAACCACCATGCTACCGTGCTGTTGAGACCAAGTGCAGTCTTTAAGTAAAGTCAGGTTGCAGTGTTGCAGTGTGAGGAATAATTGGGCCAAAACACACACAATGTAATTTAATTCCATTGTAAAATTTGTCTTTGGGTCCTTAAAGAGTTTTAATAAGATATTGCTATAAAAAAAAATGTTGGCTGGTACTTCCTGTCAATGAAACTTTACTTCCTGTTGTTAATCCATTGCAACATGTGTCCCTATTTTTCTCTAAAAGAAAGATTTAAAAAAAAAAAATTTAAGTTCCCAATTAATATTTTTTTCCAAATAAGGGGCAATTTAGCGTGGCCAATCCACCTAACATGCACATCTTTGGGTTGTGGGGGTGAGACCCACGCAGACACAGGGAGAATGCACAAACTCCACACAGACAGTGACCCGGGGCTGGGATCAAACCCGGGTCCTCAGCCCGGTGAGACAGCAGTGCCACCGTATCGCACATGGGTCCCTATTTCTAAGAGATTCCCCTACGTAAATGATCACATTATCATTGTATAGTTTAGCCACCAGGTGATGTTTTAAATGACATATTGTTCAAAATACTGTCTGAAAATGTTGATCGTCATTTTTTTATTTGTATCTGCAATTTCTATTGTCCAAAAACTGTTTAAACATTTTAAAAAATACAAAAAGTACATATTTCACAATAACATGATTACTTTGTATAATCTCTTGTGCTATTTTATGTATCTTTTCACACCTTCATTAAAGTTTTACTTGGAAGCAGAGATCTCCGCCCAAAAGCATTAACCTGGATTTAATATTTCTGCGCAGAGCTGTGAGAGTGGAAGATGGAGTTGGATTGTGCAGTCTCAGTACGTTCAGCCTACCTAATTTCTCAGGGTATCAGCTCAAATAGATTGCACATCTCATTTGAAGAGCTGGCACAGCTGATGGGGAAAAGGGTCTTCTACTCTGTAAGATTCTGTGGGTTAAATTTCACTCTGGCAGAGGATCAGACAGGATTTGTCAAGGGACGGCAGCTCAACACGAATGTGCGGAGACTGCTAAATGTTATTATGATGCCGGCAGTGGAGGGGGAGGGAGAGATAGTGGTGGCGCTGGATGCGGAGAAAGCGTTTGATAGAGTTGAGTGGGGGTACCTGTGGGAGGTGCTGGAGCGGTTCGGATTCGGGGAGGGATTCATCAAATGGGTGAGGCTGCTCTGCGCGGCTCCGATGGCAAGTGTAGTTACCAATGGAAGGAGATCGGAGTACTTTAGGCTCTACCGTGGGACCAGGCAGGGGTGCCCCTTGTCCCCCTTGCTCTTTGCATTGGCGATTGAACCTTTGGCTATGGCGTTGAGGGAGTCAGGGAGATGGAGGGGTCTGGTGCGAGGTGGGGAGGATCGTGTATTGCTGTATGCGGACAACCTGCTGTTGTATGTGGCGGATCCAGAAGGGGGAATGCCGGGGGTGATGGAGCTGTTAGCGGAATTTGGGGGCTTCTCGGGCTATAAGTTAAATTTAGGCAAGAGTGAGTTTTTGTAGTGCACCCGGGTGATCAGGAGGAGGGAATTGGGAGACTCCCATTTAAGAGGGCAGTGAAGAGTTTCAGATACCTGGGGGTGCAGGTGGCCAGGAGTTGGGGGACTCTCCATAAGCTTAATTTTACCAGGCTGGTGGAGCAGATGGAGGAGGAATTTAAAAGGTGGGACATGGTGCCGCTATCGTTGGCGGGTAGAGTGCAGTCCGTCAAAATGACGGTTCTCCCGAGGTTCTTGTTCCTTTTTCAGTGTTTGCCCATCTTTATCCCTAGGGCCTTTTTTAGAAGGGTGACTAGCAGCATCATGAGCTTTGTTTGGGCGCATGGGACCCCGAGGGTGAAGAGGGTCTTCTTGGAGCGGGGTAGAGATGGGGGGGGGGGGGGGGGGGGGGCTGGCGTTACCCAATCTCTCGGGGTATTATTGGGCGGCCGTCGATGGTGCGCAAGTGGGTAATGGAGGGGGAGGGGGCAGCATGGAAACGGATGGCGAGGGAGTCCTGTGGAGATACAAGCCTGGGGGCCCTGGTAACGGCGCCATGGCCGCTCCCTCCTACGAGGTATACCACGAGTCCGGTGGTGGTGGCTACCCTCAAGATTTGGGGGCAGTGGAGGCGACATAGGAGAGAAGTGGGGGGCTCGATGGAGGCTCCGTTAAGGGGGAACCATAGGTTCGTCCCGGGGAACATTGATGGAGGATTTCAGGGTTGGCACAGAGCGGGCATCAGACAGCTGAGGGACCTGTTTATTGATGGGAGGTTTGCGAGCCTGGGGGAGTTGGAGGAGAAATTTGGGCTCCCCCTGGGGAACATGTTCCGGTATCTGCAGGTAAAAGCATTTGCTAGGCGGCAGGTGGAGGGATTCCCTTCGCTTCCCGCGAGGGGGGTGAGCGACAGGGTGCTTTCGGGGGTCTGGGTCGGAGAGGGGAAGATATCTGATATCTACAAGGTTATGCAGGAGGCGGAGGAGGCGTCAGTAGAGGAGCTGAAAGCTAAGTGGGAGGGGGAACTGGGGGAACAGATCGAAGACGGGACATGGGTTGATGCCCTGGAGAGGGTTAATTCTTCCTCCTCGTGTGCGCGGCTTAGCCTCATCCAATTCAAGGTGCTGCACCGGGCCCACATGACTGGGACGAGGATGAGTAGGTTCTTTGGGGGTGAAGACAGGTGTGTCAGGTGCTCGGGGAGTCCAGCGAACCATGCCCATATGTTCTGGGCATGCCCGGCGCTGGAGGAGTTCTGGAAGGGGGTGGCGAGGACGGTGTCGAGGGTGGTGGGATCCAGGGTCAAGCCAGGATGGGGACTCACGATTTTTGGGGTTGGGGTGGAGCCGGGAGTGCAGGAGGCAAAAGAGGCCGGTGTGCTGGCCTTTGCGTCCCTAGTAGCCCGGCGAAGGATCTTGCTACAATGGAAGGATGCGAGGCCCCCAAGCGTGGAGACCCGGATCAATGACATGGCGGGTTTCATTAAGCTAGAGAAGGTCAAATTCGCCCTGAGAGGGTCGGTACAAGGGTTCTTTAGGCGGTGGCAACCTTTTCTCTACTTTCTGGCTCAACGATAGGGTACGGGGACAGTAGCAGCAGCAACCCGGGGGGGAGGGAAAAGGGGGGAGAGAAAAGGGGGGGCGGCGGACAATGACTATGTTTGTTTGTTTATTTAATTTTAATTTATTTTTAAGTTCTTTTGTTGTTCATTGGGGTTGGGGGTGTGAGGGGGATGTGATACATGCGTCGATACGGTCTGGGGGTGTTACAGTTATTATGGGTTATTTTGTTGCATTTCATTGTTTGTCGTTATGTTTTATACTTTCTGTAAAAAATTCCAATAAAAATTATATAAAAAAAAAAGAATTTCACTCTGGCAATGGGACCCTGACCGAGGAACCGTTTCAGGATCCTGACCCCTCTCATGGCGTGTTCCAGATGCACCCACTATAGTGGGCATCAATTAAAAGCCAGGGCATTCGGGATGGCAAGCACGTTCCTGAGACTTGAGACCCCCTGAGTTCGCAGATCGGCTGCCCCAGTGGCCAATCAGAAGATGGCGAGAGAGAGCAGGGAATGTAATTATTTTTTATTTTTTAAACGGTCGCAGCTGGCCGTGATCCTGGATCTGCAGCTGTGGCCTGCCAACTATTGCGGGTGCGGCAACCCTCAACAAATTGATCATGGCTACTTGCCCCACATCCAAACCCTGGGCCCACCATGTTGACTTGACTGTGGGTTAGACCGATGTGGGCTGCCCACATGCTGACTGAAATCCTATCCAGTGGGGTACAGAGCCTTAATAGGCCCCTGAATGACATTAATTTGATCTATATTGGATATCCACCACTTGTGACCCAACCTGGCCTCTCTGAAAATGGCTCAGGGTTGGGGCAGTGGTGCTACAGTGACATCGTGGCCAATGGCACCAAATTGGGATCCGATCCGTCTCCGATCCTGACCCTAACCTGCTTTGAAAATTAAGCTCCATGATTGCACGTCTGTGCAGTTCATATCATGGCATTTTCATGGTGTCAGGAATTATCATATTCTATTTGTTAAACCACTTCTTTCCACATTTTTCCTTCTAACCGTCAGCCCTATTCCTAACCAGATACTGATCCAGTTTTGTTTCCTTCAGGGTTGCTAATTGAGATTATCAATTGATTCGGTCTATTCCGCACAAGAATATATTTCATCCAATTTGATTTTACTTTGAACCTTGTTAATTTCTGCTCATATTCTTTAGTTCTTTTCTTCGTGTCCAAGTTAATTGACCTGTTTGTATCTAATCCTCTGGTTAGACAGCAATATGGTTGCCACAGACACCATAGTACAGTTTTTACCAACGGATATGTTACATTTCCCATCCACTATATGATTGTTAACAATGGTTGCCCCTGGTGAATAGAGTCTCAGGTTACCAACCCTTTAGGATTGCCCTGAGGTCTTCAGGAATTAAAGCGTAATCTCCCACTGCCAGCAACACCCAGGAGAATAATTACAAGTGGACAAAGAAAAGTGTCCTTTTATTTCATTTTCTTTGAACATTTTCACCTGTTATTAAACTGCTGCGGATGGGGGTTTGAAAAAAGATGGCTGCTTGACTGATGGTCAAGAGTCATTCAAACAGGTCACCAAGAATACCTTACTATCCAAATGGTGCTGGAAAGCCGTGCACTGTACGCTTAACATGTCAAGCAACCAATAGGGGCAGGTGGGAGGTCTTATCATGCAATCTCCAGAAATATGACCAAACAAACGGAAGTTCTCCTGGAGTCTGGTAAGAAGTCTTACAACACCAGGTTAAAGTCCAACAGGTTTGTTTCAAACACGAGCTTTCGGAGCACGGCTCCTTCTTCAGGTGAATGGAAAGGCTTGTTCCAGAAATGTTTATATAGACACAGTCAGAGATGCCCCGGAATGCGAGCACCTGCAGGCAATCAAATCATCAAAGATGCAGAGAGAGAGGTAACTCCAGGTTAAAGAGGTGTGAATTGTCCCAAGCCAGTTCAGTCGGTAGGCCTCTGCAAGTCCAGGCTTGTTGGTGGGGGCCGAATGTAATGCGACATGAATCCCAGATCCCGGTTGAGTCCGCATTCATGCGTGCGGAACTTAGCTATAAGTTTTTGCTCAGCAATTTTGCGTTGTCGCGTCTCCTGAAGGCCTCCTTGTAGAATGCTGACCCGGAGATCAGAGGCTGAATGTCCTTGACTGCTGAAGTGTTCCCCAACTGGAAGGGAACAGTCCTGCCTGTTGATAGTCGCACGATGCCCGTTTATTCGTTGTCGCAGTGTCTGCATGGTTTCTGCATGGTGTCTCCTGGAGTCTGACATCATTAAATTAATTATCACCTGAAGAAACATAGGCATTATTCCTAACCTGCACGATATTGTGCCGTGAGATTTTTACTTCCGCTAACTGACTGAATCAAATTCGTTAAATGTCTCTAATTGTTGGTTCTCTTTGGTCTGTTGATAGCGTGCTCACCTGATGTATAAAAAAGCTCTTCCACCTTGGAAGGTGGAGATCCTGTTAGAGTGTGCTAAATATTTTAACCAGCCGCTGAAGGTAAGCTGAGAACAAATATGCTAAAGATCCGAGCAACAAGAGGATACGGTTTCAAAGCGGTGAGGGGGAAACTTTTTCATCAGTAACAGGATCCTTTCCACGGAAGTTGATCAATAACTGTAGCTGGCTGCCCATAATGGTTTCTCCATAGCACAGAACTCATTTCAGAAACTCGTCGATGTTGTAATGGGGAGATGACAAGATTGGTATTCTGCAACAATGGGATTCAATGAGCTGAAAAGCCTTTTTCACCCAAATTTACTGTGTGAGCCAAACTCTGTTCACTGTTCTAGTCAGGTGAGGATACATTTTACACAAACAGTTGTATAACATATATGTATGTGTATATAACACACCCATGGATGTATGAATAGGCATATAGAAGATCTATTACACTACTGGGGGTCTACTATATGTCACCAAATTGTGGGCAATAGAGAAGCAAATAGAGAAGCAAACTTGTTGGCAAATTACAGAAAAATGCAGTAATTAGAGAGTGGTGATAATGGGGGACTTCAAGTATCTTAAGTATAGACTGGGATAGTAACAGAGTTAATGGCAAACAGGAGAAGGAATTCCAGAAAGAAAACTCTCTTGATCACCATGTTTCTAGCCAACCAAGGAAGGAAGAGATGCTAGATTTAGTTCTGGCAAATAAAATGGAGCAAGTGGACCCTGCATCAGTGGGAGAGCATTTAGGAAATAGTAATCACAATATCATCAGGTTTAGAGTAGTTAAAGAAAGAACATGGAACAATTAAGCATAGCGACACCTAACTTAATAATAATCTTTATTAGTGTCACAAGAAGGCTTACGTTAACACTACAATGAAGTTACTGTGAAAATCCCTAGTCACCACACTCCAGCGCCTGTTTGGGTACATTGAGGGAGAATTCAGGTTGTCCAATTCAACTAACAAGCACATCTCTCGAGACTACGCAGGGGAGGGCTGACTTCAATTAATTCAAAAGTGATCTGACCCAGGTGCACTGGAATCAAAAATTGATAGGCAAAGCAGTAATTGATTAATGGAAGGTGTTCAAACAGGAGATGGTTTGAGTACAGAGGTAGACTCATTCTCATGAGGGGAAAGGAAAGCATCGAAAGTTCAATCTTCCTGGATAACTGACGGGAAAGAGATTAAAATGAGGTAGAAATAGGAGGCCTACAAAAGCTGTAGGTCTCATAATACATTAGAGAACCCAATTGAAGATGGAACGCACGGCTGGATTAGAGGTTAACTTAAAAAAAACACACACATGTATTCTATAAACATATAACTAGTAAAAGGGTAATAAAAGGAAGGATGATAATGATATTTTGTGTCACAAGTAGTCTTACTTTAACACTGCAATGAAGTTACTGTGAGAAGCCTCTAGTTGCCACATTCCGGCACCTGTTTGGGTACACAGAGGGAGAATTCAGAATGTGCAAATTACCCAAATGACCTAACAGCACGTCTTCTGGGAACTGTGGGAGGAAACCAGAGCACCCGGATTAAACCTACGCAGACACGGGGGAACATGCAGACTCCTCAAGTCAGTGGAGTCAGACAGTGACCCAAAGGGTCCAAACAGATCATCTTGTGCAGGCAGAGGGCATAGTTGAGGTAGTAAAAGTGCACCTCACATTTGTCTTCATGAGAGAAGAGTATGTTGCTGCCAGTGCAACTAAAAAAAGAGGAAGCAGTAGCAATACTTGACAGGATACAATTTAAAAAAAAAGAGCCTATACTTTAAAGGTCGTCAGTCTGCAAAGTCGAAATGTCACCTGTTCCAGATGGGATGCATCCAAGGCTACTAAGGAAAGTAAGGATGGGAATTGCCGTGGCAATGACCAGTCTTCCAATTCCCCTTGGATGTGAGGGTGGCGCCAGAGGATAGGAGGATTACAAATGTTACAACTCTGTTGAAATAAAAGGGGGGTCACAGACATAAACACGGCGATGAAAGGACCGATCAGGTTAATGTTGTTTCGATACACAATCCCTTGAGATGCCTGCGGTCACAGCTCCTGAACGGACTGCTGTGTCAGGCACAAGAAAAAAAAACCCAACTTCCAATTTGCCTTGCCAGTTAGCAACCACAGGTTCAACCCTAGGGATTGCATGCAAAGAACTGGTATTGGAAAATCCAGTATCTCGAACTTAAAAAGATATGTGCAGTGAAAGCAAATGTCACAGCCGTGACTCAGAATACCTCATTATCCAGGATCATGTGTAGCAAGAGACAGTTAAATGCTGATGTGGAGCCAACACTGTCAGTAAAAGCCAGGCAAAAGTTGGGAATGTTTTGAGTCAAAACATCTTCCATGTAGCAATAAAAAAAACAAAGAGAATACAGTCTTTTCATTCATCTGAACAAACTTATTTTCTACCTCTACAAGGTCAGTTGGTGTTTCTATTTCTTCAAGCCAAGCGATAGTTTCTCTTAGATGTTTTGAATATTCATGCATCGCTGAAAGTTACAGGAATACAAAAGATCTTGTAGGCAAATAATATCTCGTACAAACATGCCAAGAGGACTGGGAAAACCATTTAGCCTGTTTTATCCAGGCATGCTGCCAAGAGCAAAATCTGATCCACCTTCTTACTCACACGGTCTCTTGGGAGAGGCAAAAAACCTATGGACGTTTCCCCTTCAGCTCCCTAAGGCAAGTCATCAAAGCCTCAAGAGAATGTGATGAACCATAAATCTTTCTCAACCCAACTTAGTGTCTTCCTTCTTCCTTGAAAGATTGCTGGGAATCCTTACTCAGTGTGTCTTTTGGTTAAGTATTCTAAAAAAAATGAGGCATGGACCTGGTGAAGCTACAACACAGGGCTACTTGTGTGTCAAACAGCATAAGCAACAAGTAATAGACAGAACTAAGCGATTCCACAACAAATCCATCAGATCTAAGCTCTGCAGTCCTGCCACATCCAGCCGTGAATGGTGGTGGACAGTTAAATAACTCACTGGAGGAAGAGGCTCCACAAGTATCCCCATTCTCAATGATGGAGGAGCCCAGCACATATGCGCAAACGACGAGGCTGAGGCATTTGCAACAATCTTCAGCCAGAAGTGCCAAGTGGATGGTCCATCTCGATCTCCTCCGGAGGTCCCCAGCATCACAGACGTCAATCTTCAGCCAATGCAATTCACTCCACGTAATATCAAGAAATGACTGAAGGCACTGGATACTGCAAAGGCCCTGACAATTTCCCAACAATTGTACTGAAGACTTGTGCTCCAGAACTTGTTGCACCCCTAGCCAAGCTGATCCAGTACAGCTACAACACTGGCACCTGGGGGCCGGTTTAGCTCAGTTGTCTGGACAGCTGGTTCATGATGCAGAGGGAACCTAGCAGTGCGGGTTCAATCCCTGTACTAGCTGAGGTTATTAATGAAGGCTCCACCTTCTCAACCTTGGCCCTTGCCTGAGGTGTGGTGATCCTCAAGTTAAATCACCACCAGTCAACTCTCCCCCTCAGGGCTTGGAACAGGGTTCACCGCGTGGGTAAAACTCCTATACAACGTCCCCATGGCGTGTGTACGGACCAACAATACCAACTCCCAATACTTCCAGCTGCACAGGGGCACCAGACAAGGATGCCCACTGTCCCCACTGCTGTTCGCACTAGCAATCGAACCGCTAGCAATTGCGCTCAGGGCAGCAAAAAATTGGAGGGGGATCCGAAGGGGAGGCAGAGAGCACAGAGTCTCACTCTATGCAGACGATCTACTCCTCTACATCTCGGACCCACAAAGCAGCATGGACGGGATCATCGCGCTCCTGAAAGAGTTTGGAGCCTTCTCGGGCTACAAACTCAACATGAGCAAAAGCGAGATCTTCCCAGTACACCAGCAAGGGGGGGGGGGGGGGGGGGCAGCACTAAAGGGGCTGCCGTTCAAACAAGCCCGACATAAATTCCGCTACCTGGGGATCCAAATAGCCCATGACTGGAAAGGGATCCACAAATGGAACCTCACCAGCCTGGCGGAGGAAGTAAAAAAGGACCTGCAAAGATGGAACACACTCCCACTCTCCCTCGCAGGAAGAGTCCAGACGACCAAAATGAACGTATTGCCCAGGTTCCTCTTCCTGTTTAGATCCATTCCGATCTACATCCCCAAGGCCTTCTTCAAAGCGCTGGACAAACTTATCATGGCGTTCGTATGGGGGGGTAAAAATGCTACGATCCCAAAGAAGGTCCTACAGAAAACAAAATCCAGGGGGGGGCTAGCCTTCCCGAATCTACAATTCTACCACTGGGCGGCAACAGCCGAGCGAGTAAGGGGATGGATCCAGGAGCCAGAAGCCGAGTGGGTGCGTGCGGAGGAGGCCTCCTGCATGGGGACCTCCCTCCAGGCCCTCGCCACGGCAGCACTCCCATCCCCACCCAAAAAACACTCCAGCAGCCCAGTGGTGACAGCCACCCTCCAATCCTGGAACCAACTGCGGCAGCAATTTGGCCTGTACAAAATGTCGGACAAGGCTCCCATCTGCAACAACCATAGGTTCAAACCAGCACTGACTGACGCCACCTTCAAAAGGCGGAGACAGGACGGGGGGGACACTGACAGTCAGGGACCTATACACGGACGACAGGATCGCAACACTGGACGAACTGACAGAGAAATTTCAGCTAGCTGGGGGGAACGAGCTACGGTACCTGCAGCTCAAAAACTTCCTACGAAAGGAGACAAGGACGTACCCACAACCGCCATGACAGACACTACTGGAAGACCTACTGGACGCAAGTATCCTAGAGAAAGGGAACTGTAGCGACATGTATGACCGACTGGTAGAAAGGGACGACACCGTACTGGACGCAACAAGAAGGAAATGGGAGGACGACCTGGGGATGGAGATAGGGTGGGGACTCTGGAGCGAAGCACTGCATAGGGTCAACTCCACCTCCACGTGCGCAAGGCTCAGCCTGACGCAACTAAAAGTGGTACATAGAGCCCACTTAACAAGAAACCGTATGAGCAGGTTCTTCCCGGAGGTGGAGGACAGATGTGAGCGGTGCCAAAGAGGCCCGGCCAACCACGCCCACATGTTCTGGTCTTGCCCCAGACTTCTGGAGTACTGGACAGCCTTCTTCGAGGCTATGTCCAAAGTGGTGGGGGTGAGGGTGGAGCCATGCCCGATAGTGGCGGTCTTCGGGGTTTCAGACCAGCCAGATCTATTCCTGGGGAGGAGGGCGGACGCCCTTGCCTTTGCCTCCCTGATCGCCCGCCGTAGAATCCTGTTTGGCTGGCGGTCAGCAGCACCGCCCAGAGCTGCAGACTGGCTGTCTGACCTCTCGGAATCTCTCCAAATGGAGAAAATCAAATTCGCCATCCGAGGGTCGGACGACGGCTGCCACAGAACGTGGGAGCCATTCATGCAACTGTTCCGGGACCTGTTTGTGGCCAACGAACAAGAGGAAGAATAGTCGGGGGAAGGTAGCCGGCGGGGAGTGGGGGGGGGGGGGGGGGGGGGGGGCTACGGGCTCGTTACGGGGGTTTGATGGCTAGCTAAGGCCCAAAACCAAACTAAATAAATGCCAATAAACATGTTGGGGAATGTAAAATATGTATGCCGGCGAAAAGGGGGAGGCCACAGTTATTACTACGAAGATGCTCACCTGTAAATATATATGTTAATTTTTGCGTGTTCTTTTTTTTTTCTCTCTAACAATTTGTAATTTGTTCAATATAAAACATGAAAACTGAATAAAAAACATTTATAAAAAAAACTCTCCCCCTCAAAGGGGAAAGCAGCCTGTGGTCACCTGGGACTATGGCAACTTTACACTTGACTTTATAACACTGGCATCTACTTGGCAAACAATATGGCACTTATTCAGCAATAACCTGCTCACGGACACTCAGTTTAGGCTCCTCCAGGGTCCCTCAGCTCCTGACCTTATTATAGCCTTGGTTCAAACACGGACAAAAGAGCTGAATGTCAGAGGTGAGGTAAGAGACAGCACGCAGGCCCAGTGGTTAGCACTGCTGCTTCACAGCGCCAAGAAACCGGATTCGATTCCGGCCCGGGTCACTGTCCGTGTGGAGTTTGCACATTCTCCCTGTGTCTGTGTGGGTTTCGCCCCCACAACCCAAACAATGTGCACGGTAGGTGGATTGGCCATGCTAAATTACCCCTTTATTGGAAAAAAAAATTGACTAGGCTAAATTTATATTTAAAAAAAGAGGTGAGATGAGAGTGACTGCCCTTGATATCAAGGCAGCATTTGACCTCCCTTCCATCATAAGGTCAGAAGTGGGAATGTTTGCAGATGTTTGCACAATGTTTGGCAACATTTGTGACTCCTCAGATAATGAAGCAGTCCATGTCCAAATGCAGCAAGACCAGGCTTGGGCTGACAAGTGGCAAGTTACATTCGTGCCACACAAGTGCCAGGCAATGACCATCTCCTACAAGAGACAATCTAACCATCACCCCTTGACATTCAATGGCATTACCATCGCTGAATTCCCCACAATCAACATCCCAGGGTTTACCATTGATCAGAAACTGAACTGGATTAGTTATATTAATATTGTGGCCACCAGGGCAGGTCAAACGCTAGGAATGCTATGGCAGAGTAACACACATCCTGAACCCCCAAATCCTGTCCACCATCTACAAGCCACAAGTCAGGAGTGTAAAGGAATATTTTTCATTTGCCTGGATGAGTACAGCTCCAACAACACTCAAGAAGCTCGACACCATCCAGGACAAAGCAACCCGCTTGATTGCTCCCCCTTGCACAAACATTCAAACCCTCCACCACTGACGAATGGTGGCAGCTGTGCGTACAATCTACAAGATGCACTGCAGAAACCTGCCAAGGTTCCTTAGCCAGCACCTTGCAAACCCACGACCGCTACCATCAAGAAGGACAGGAACAGTAATACCTGGGAACCCCACTACCTGAGGGTTCCCTTCCAAGTCACTCATCACCCTGACTTGGAAATATATTTCCTTTCCTTAACCTACGCTGGGGCCAAACCCTGGAACTCTCTCCCTAACAGCACTGTGGGTGTACCTACACCTCAGGGACTGCAACAGTTCAAGATGGCAACTCACCACCACCGTCTGAAGGGCAACTGGAGGTGGGAAATAAATGCTGGCCTAACCAGCGACACTCACATCCTGTAAATTATTAAAAGAAAAATTATACTTCCTTACAGCTAACATAGATCTTTGCCAAAGGGGTGCACGTTTGCCTGGTTCTATCTTTCCAATCTATCACACATAGCCACCTATCCATTTGCCAGAAACCTTCATTGTTCAAAAAATCTCAATCATGTCCCATCAAAGCTTTCAGTGAAACTCTACTCAACTTCTGAAATCTGTCTGAAGAGCCCTCAGACTGGGTCTTGTTCTGGTCACCCTGTTATGTACCTTTCTCCAAGATCTCTAAATGTACCCCCATGAGTGAAACCTCAATTAAGCATTCTTGGTTTTGCATTGTTCAGTCTTAGCAATAAAACGTAAAAGCCCCATTTTCCTTCTCAGCCCAGTCACACTGTCTGTGGAGCTTTAATGGTAGATCAGTTCTGACCACGATCTCCATTTCTTGACCTATATTCTTTAGCAGGTAGGTACATAGCTGGAGTTTACCAAGCCCAAATGCATACACAGCTCTTCATCAAATTGATCACATCTGTCACATGTAGTTCCATTTCCATAACTTGTCTAAATAACATTGCAACCGAATACACATTTTATGCCATCTACAGTATTGTGAACGGTTCCATTCTTTCCCTAATTAAAATCCATAATGAAGGTGATGAACAGCACTGAGCTCACACAAAATACGACAAGAACCTGCCCTCAGATCCATTTCATTTCCCATTGACGTTGATGCTTTGCCTTTGGTGACTCTTTGGAATTGGTAACCTTCTTTACTCCAAGTTAATACTCTTTGGAATTGGTAACCTTCTTTACTCCAAGTTAATACTTTTTGGGTTCAAGCCCCATTTCAGAGACTTGAGCACATAATGTACGCTGACACACCAGTTCAGCACTGAGGGACTGCTGCATTGCCAGAGATGCAGCATGAATAGAGCTGGATAACTATCAGGAAACAGACAGTCGGGATAATCAGGTCATTTTCAGATTGGCAAACTGTAACTTTCTTAAAAACGACCGGAGGGCTGAAACATTCTGGGGAAGGGGCAATTTGG
Source organism: Scyliorhinus canicula (assembly GCF_902713615.1). Classification (NCBI taxonomy): domain Eukaryota; kingdom Metazoa; phylum Chordata; class Chondrichthyes; order Carcharhiniformes; family Scyliorhinidae; genus Scyliorhinus; species Scyliorhinus canicula. Next base: position 148,746,558 of record NC_052156.1, read on the forward strand.
CAATCGATTCAATTCTTTTGAACTCGATCTCGCGTTTGCCGTACGTGATGACTGTACCCAAATACATCACTTGATTCTCTAATATTTGGGCCTTTCTGGGGTTAACTTTACATCCAATGTCTTGTAAAATTTCCAGGAGCTCGGACAGAAGCGTGAAGTGCTCTGCCTTGGTGTCTGTCTGCAGTAATAGGTCGTCCACATACTGTACCAGACATTCGGGTCGGGAAAATTTGGCTAATCCATTTGCCAGCTGTCAGTGGAAAATGGAAGGTGAATTGTGGAATCCTTGTGGGAGGCATGTCCACGTATACTGCTGTCCTTTAAATGTGAAGGCAAATTTGAACTGGCACGCTTTTGCCAATGGGATTGACCAGAAGCCATTGCTAATGTCCAATACCGTGAAATATTTGGAGTGGAGTCCCTGCTTGAGCATGGTCTCGGGACTTGTTGCTACCGTGGGGGCTACTGCTGGGGTAACTTTGTTGAGTTCCCGATAATCAATGGTCAGACGCCATGATCCGTCGGGCTTCCTCACTGGCCAAATAGGTGCATTATTAGTTGAGGCTACTGTCCTAAGTACACCCTGCTCTAATAAGCTCTCTATAACCTTTCCAATTTCTCCCTCTGCTTCTAGGGGAAATCGGTACTGTCTCTTGTGGTCTCGGGTCAGATCCAGTAACTTGAACTTGTCCAGTCATTCTGCCGCAGTTGTGCCGGTGACTGGCAAATGCTGTCCTGTGTCTGTTCAAAACTGCCCTAACCTGTTTGTCCGTGCTAAGCGTGGTTGGGTCGAAACAATAGTGGCCTACTGCGCTAATCCTGTTTGCATACTCTCCTACTGTGAGAGTTGCGGGTGCTCTGTCAGATTTTGCCATTCTCCAGACACACTGATTTACTGGATCGAACGACAGGCTATGGGCATTCATAAAGTCAATACCCAGTATGTGTTCTGCTGTGCGGGGTAGATTAACTAAAACAATGGGGTGTCTGGTGGAGATATTCCCCAGTTGGATTGATACAGGGGCTGTAATGTGTCCCTGCTGCGAGTGACCTGTAAATCCGCTGAGTGTAATTGTGGATGTGGTCGGCCACGTGTCTGCCTGTGCTGTAGTGGTGGAATTAATGGTTGTGCGGGACCCTCCTGTGTCCCAAAGTAATTCTATGGGCTTCCCTCTAATCTTTGCTGTGACCACCGGCCTTCCGGATCGGTCCCAGAGGGTGTCACAGACCCAAGTGGGGGAGCCTGAACACCGTCAGTCCGTTCCATCACATTGGTCTGTCCTGACTGCGTCCCTATACTATGGATTGGCTTTGCTTTGTTCCTGGTCAGAGTGCCTGTCTGCTGATCTCTCTGAGATCTCTGTGGGCCGTTGCATTCCCTTGCAAAATGCCCTAACTGTCCGCAGTTGTAACATTCCTGCGACTTCTGTGGGGGGCTGTTCTTTCCTTCGTTTACCCATGCGGGGTTTTGGGGCGCTCTTACTGCCTGTATATCTGCTGCAGCCTGAGCTTCTTCTGGGGTCTTTACTTTAACCTTGCCATGGACGGATTGTTCCCAAGCGCGGGGCAATCTTTTCAATACCCATTTTTCATTATGGGCCTCTTCTGAGGGGTTATAATTGCCGCAGACATTCTGTCCTGCATCTGTGGCGTGGGATATAATAGTGCGGGTCCATTATTATCTCCATATTATCTCGGTTTAAATGTGCTCGGTCTAAATCACCAAAAACGGCAGTGAAATGAATCCTTCCTGCGAATGCTGTGGGATGCTCTGTCCTCTTCTGCCTACACTTATTTAGGCCTTCGATGGGGGTCTCCTCTGTTGTACCCTATCGCGTCTAAAATAGCTGTATGCATCTCCTCAAGGGTGCCTCCTCCAACGTTCTGTGGGTCGGGGAAGGCTGCTACAACCGATGAGTCTAAACTCAAAACTGTGAGCTTCACTTGCTCTCGCTCATCCAGGCCGTACATGGTTGCCTGTTGCTTCACTTTCGCGAAAGATTTTTGGGGGTCTGCAGTGGGGAGGAACGGGGTGATTTTCTCACACGCGTCCCTTAGTTGTGTTACAGTTAAGGGGGTGGTGTATGTGAATTCGGGTGCGCCGTCTGTGGTTGCCTTTCTTTGGGTGGTTACTGGGTTCATAGGTGCGGGTGCTATCTGATCTGTGGGGGGTTGGGGCGCTTTCCTTTTCTGTTGCGCTGCTGGCGCACATGTTCCCTGAACATAGCGCTGCGCGGTTTCGCTTAATTCCTGCCAATCTGGGGCATTCTCCTCATCTAACTGTGTTCCAAAGGTGCTTTGGAACCCGTTCTGTACAGAAAGCAGAGATTGCAGCTCCGCAATCTGCTTCCTACACTTTGCGTGGTCCACTGTGCTCTGCCTTTGCTCAGTGATGGCAGCATGGAGTGCTCTTAAAGCTGCCTTTAGGTCAGAGCATTGCCTTTGCAGTGCCTCTACCTGCTTCTCTGAATTTTCCCTTATCAGAACTGCTCGCTGCACATCCTGAGCCTTTCTCATTCTGGGATTGGGAACTGCTCAGATGGGCTACACAGGACTGATGTGCCCTCTTGGCATCATCCACCTCTCTATCGTTCTCTGCCAGCTTCCTTCTTAACTCTAGGTTTTCCTTTTCGATGTCCCTGACATCCACTTTGCTCATCCTATTCTTTTCCTCTAATTCTTTGTGGAGCGTCCGAACGACCTCCTCTGTGCCTCGCAATTGTGCCAAGCAGGACACAATTGCCATCGGCTTGCGTGCTTTTCCTAAACTCTTCTTGTGAATTTGAGAAAGGTTCTCCCACCAAGTATGTCCTATACTCCCGGGACCTGTCTCCTCATTCAAACAAAACTCACTCCAAAGGGGCCATCCTTTCCCTTTGAGATATTTCCTGAGTTCCAGCTCCCATACGGGACACTGGCCTACTCTGCTACTGCTGGTTGCTGCGACCACGAACTGCTCTGGGTTCATGAGGCGTTCCATTGCCTGCATGGCCATTTCCTCTTTCTCTCTTTAATTTGGAACAAGGGATGATAAAGTAATGCTTTAAAATATGGGTACGGCTTTCGCTATGTTCCGACTTATAAAACTCCCGACAGTTTGACGCAACAAAAATCTCTCGGTTTAACCTTACAACCCTGTTAGTTACGCATGCAAAAGCACACTTCCGAATTATGACTATTGATTTGAACTCCTTGAACACTTGTGGTTTTTCCTTTTCCCAATTGGATTTCCAATTCAAATTTCTGGGTTCTCTCGGAGTGGGGGGGGGGGGGGGGGGGGGGGCACTTCTAATCGAGTCCCGGCAGAGTCTGCCACTAAATGTTGCTCGTTCTGGGTGAGTGTGCTTAACACTCAATTTGACTCTGTTTCGTTACTTAGCTCTGGAGTACCTAGGTATCGATAAGACATCGCCACAAGTTTCAAGGTGAAGTTCAAAACAATAAAACCATACACCAATTAGTAAATCCAAACAACTGAGTTTATTATAATACAATTATAATAACTACCCATGCACACGCTAAAAGGATTAAACTTATTCCTACTGCTAAATAAACTAATACTTATCTCGAAGGAACTGCTGGGTCAGGGAACAAGGCCTCTTGCTCTGCTCTGGTCTGCAAACTTCAGGTTGGTATAAGTTAAAAGGGGTCAGGAGTGCCTATCTCTGGTAGCGATCGTTGTGAGGCACTTACTTGTTGGCGGCTGCTGTCCGAACCCTCTCCTCTCTCTCGTTCAAGATCTTCTTGGCAAAAGCTGGTCGAGGTGCTGATCCACGGAGGAGTGTTGGTCAAAGAGAGAGAAGGACTGGAGGGCTGGATCAGAAGACTGAACCATGTGTGGGACCTGTCTTTTATAGGTCCCAGGGGATCCGCGCCCCTTTGGGCGGACTCCCTTACCTGCTTGGAATCGATTGGGTCTCTTCCCAATCGATATGTTTGAACCCCCCCAATCATGGGGCAGTTCCTCGGTCACTGGGGCGGTTCTTGGGACTTATCGTTTTGGGCTTCTCTGGCGCCGAAAGGTCTGGCCTTCCATTCAATGCATCGATCTGTGTTTAACTTGTTTCCATTGTATCTGGGGATCGCCCGGTATCGCCTCATTAGTATGTTAACTGGTTTCTTTTCACAGTGCTGTCTGGTTTCTGCAGCAGTCAAAACTGGTTTCTGCAGCCGTCCCAATATACAAGCGCTTTGCAAGCTGCTTGCTTCACAACATGTCCATTTTCCCTGCATTCCTTGCAATCTTCCATTTTGTGTTGGGCAGTGGCCACCCCAGGTGGCTACATGATCCACACTGCAGGGGGTCCTTATCTCGCTTCAGGATCAGGGAAATCAGCGCCCGTGACATCGTCGGGGGCAAAATTCCCCCCTCCCATGCCTCGTTAAAGGTCCGAACCAACAGGGGGCCCAACAGGTCAGCATATTTTTTATAAAATTCAACCGGGAATCCATCCAGTCCCGGTGCCTTCCCCGACTGCATGTGGCCAATCCCTCTGACCAGCTCCTCCAGTCCCTCCACCTGCTCCTCCTGCACCCTTGGAAATCGCAGCCTGTTCAAAAAGCTCTCTATTCCACCCCCCCCCCTCCCAACCACCGGTACAGTTCCCTGTAGAAGTCCCTGAAGCCCCCATTAACCTCTACCCCCTTCCGCACCACATTCCCACCCCTATCCTTCACTCCACCAATCTCCTTAGCCGCGTCCCGCTTGCGGAGCTGATGCGCCAGCATCCTGCTCGCCTTCTCTCCATATTCATAGACCGCTCCCTGCGCCCTCCTCCACTGTGTCTCCGCCTTTCTGGTGGTCAGTAAATCAAACTTGGCCTGCAGGCTACGCCGCTCCCCCAACAATCCCTCCTCCGGGGCCTCCGCATACCTCCTATCTACACGCAACAGCTCCCCCACCAGTCTCCCCCTTTCCCTCCTCTCCCCCCTCTCCCTATGGGCTCGGATGGAAATCAGCTCCCCCCTAATCACTGCCTTCAGAGCCTCCCACACCATCCCCACCCGGACCTCCCCAGTATCATTGACCTTGAGGTACCTCTCGATACATCCCCGGACCCTCCTACACACCTCCTCATCAGCCAACAACCCCACGTCCAGACGCCAAAGTGGGCGCTGGTCCCGTACCTCCCCCATCTCCAGATCCACCCAATGCGGAGCATGGTCCGAAATCGCTATAGCCGAATATTCGGCATCTTCCACCCTCGGGACCAGCACCCTACTCAGGACAAAAAAATCAATACGGGAATAAACCCTGTGCACGTGGGAGAAAAAAAGAATACTCCCGAGCTCTCGGCCTCCCAAACCTCCAGGGATCCACCCCTCCCATCTGGTCTATAAACCCCCTCAACACCTTGGCCACCGCCGGCCTCCTGCCTGTCCTAGAACTAGAACGATCCAGTGGGGGATCCAGCACCGTATTGAAGTCCCCCCCCCATTATCAGGCCCCTCGCCTCCAGGCCAGGAATGCGGCCCAACGTACGCCTCATGAAACCAGCATCATCCCAATTTGGGGCATACACATTTACCAGCACCACCCTCTCCCCCTGCAGCTTACCGCTCACCATCACATATCTGCCGCCACTATCAGCCACCACCTCAGACGCCTCAAACGCCACCCTCTTCCCCACCAGGATCGCCACCCCCCGGTTCTTCGTGTCGAGCCCTGAATGGAAAACTTGCCCCACCCACCCCTTCCTCAGACGAACCTGGTCCGCCACCTTCAGGTGAGTCTCCTGAAGCATGGCCACGTCCGCCTTCAGCCCCTTCAGATGCGAAAACACCCGGGCCCGCTTAACCGGCCCATTCAACCCCCTCACGTTCCACGTGATCAGCCGGATCAGGGGGCACCCGCCCCCCCTCCCCCACCAACTAGCCATAGCCCATCGACTGCTCGCCCCTGGCCAGCACCCCCCCACTCGGCCCATTTCCCATGGCGATAGAACCTCGCCCCGACCCCCCGACCCGCACTAGCTCCTCCCTGACCAATCCAGCAGCAACCCGATATCCCCCCCCCCCCCCCCCCCCCGGCTAGGACCCCTCCTAGCCGCGACGCTCCCTCCATAGTACTCCCGTGAGCCAGCTGACCTCTGCTGACCCCGGCAGCTCCTGCTCTAACTCCGACCCCTCCCGATATGGGGTCACCCCCACCCTGCAGCAGCTCCTTGGCACCGCCCCAGCGTGGGAAAACAGATCTGATATCCACGCCCCTTGCCACCACCTCCACCCCCCTCGTCCCGCAGTGCGGGAAACCAGAGGAAAGCCCGCGCTTTCACACTGCCCCACCTCACCCCCCCCAGTGCAGCTCCCAAACAGCAGTCCCAACCCATCCACCAACCCTGTGCAAAAAACCAGACCCCCAACACCCACCTTAAAACACAAAACCATAATCACCACCATCCGAAAGCAGAAAAAAAACCCCAGAATAGCCAGCAACAGCATAAACAGTGATACAAAAAACCCCCACAGTCCCCAATCCCTAGTTCGAGTCCAACTTTTCAGCCTGCACAAAGGCCCACGCTTCCTCCGGGGACTCAAAGTAGTGATGCCGGTCCTTGTAGGTGACCCACAGGTGCGCAGGCGGCAGCACGCCGAATTTCACCTGCTTGCCGTGGAGCACCGCCTTCATCCGGTTGAACCCGGCCCGCCGCTTAGCCACCTCCACACTCCGGTCCTGGTAGATACGTACTACCGAATTCTCACACTTGCTGCTCCTCACCTTCTTGGCCCATCGCAGCACACACTCCCGGTCACTGAACCGATGGAACCGCACCAGCACCGCCCGCGGGGGTTCATTCGCCTTAGGCCGCCTGGCCAGTACTCTGTGGGCCCCCTCCAGCTCCAGGGGCAGATGGAAGGATCCTGCCCCCACCAGCGAGTTCAGCATCACGGCCACATAAGCCGGCAGGCCCGACCCCTCCAGCCCCTCCGCGAGGCCCAGGATCCGCAAAACCGAAACTCCATCTCCTCAAAGCGATCTTGCCAATTTTTGTGGAGCGCCTTGTGCATCTCCACCTTCCCCACGAGGGCCGAGACCTCAACCTCGCGCTCAGAGGCCGGCTGCTGCAACTCAAGGATCGCTGCACCCTGGGTTGTCTGGGTCTCCAGCAGCTTACTAGTCGTTACCTTCATGGATTCCAACAACTCCCCTTTCAGCTCTGTAAAATAGCACAGAAGGGCCGCCTGCTGCTCCTGCGCCCACTGCCTCCACTCCTCGGGGGGTCCACCGGACGCCATTTTGTCCACCTTCCCCCGCTTTTCCAGGGGAGCTGTTGCCGTTTTTTTCCTTGCCCCACTCCGGGTCCACACCATAAATCCTGGGGGATATTACTCCAGACAGCTTCACACACTGGGAATCGTTGAACCAGCGCCATTTGGGGCCCTTAAAAGAGCCCAAAAGTCCTAAGATAGCGGGAGCTGCCGAACGTGTGGCTTAGCTCCGCATAGCCGCAACCGGAAGTCGAGCACATGGAACCTTTAATCAGAGACGCTTACGTTGCTGGCATGCAGTCCCCTTCTATCCGCCAATGATTGCTGGAGAAGAACACCCTCAGCCGAGCTGAGGCACGGACTCGGGCAACCTCCCTGGAGGTTGCTGACCTGAACGCCCGTGCATACGCCCGCGGCCGCGCAGCAACCCCCTGGACTTCATGGCACGCGCCAACCCCGCCCTCCGTGGACCCTGACACCCCCCAAGCCTGTGCTGCGGGTCGCTCCGACAAACTAGCGAGGCCCCGTTGCTATTTCTGTGGCCTCTCAAAGCACCCCTGCCCACGCTACCCGGCCCGCTCCGCTCTGTGCAAGAGCTGCGGGAAGAAGGGCCACTACGCGGTGGTCTGCCAGACCAAGTCGTTGGCTGCTGTTCCGCACAGCGACCGCGGATTGCCCCCCCCGGGTCCCCCCAGGGCCCCGCGCCGCGCACCGACCTCTCCAGCCCGCCTCCCAGCTCCCGCAACGGCCCCATGGTCCTCCCGACCCTCGCTCCCAGCTGCACCGACCAGCCCGCAGACGCCGCTGACACTGCCCCCAGCCACCACGAGGTTCCCACAGGCGCCGCCATCTTGGGCCCCGGACGCCATGTGCGGGTCCTGGGCGCCGCCATCTTGGGCCAACACGGAAGGCCCTGCCGGCGATTATTCTGCCACCGAGGAGGATCTGGAACTCTCGCCACGACTGGCTTCCATCACACTCAACCAGTCGCAACCACGCACGCTCGCCAAGACTACGACAATGGTCCAGCTCAACGGACACAAAACGAGATGCCTGCTGGACTCCGGGGGCACGGAAAGTTTTATCCACCCCGACACGGTAAGACTCTGTGCGCACCACCATCCACCCAGTTAAGCATAAGATTGAATTGGCCTCGGGTTCGCACTCCGTCCAAATCACCGGGTGCTGCATAGCGGACCTCACAGTCCAGGGGAGGGTTTTCAAAAACTTCAAACTCCTCATCCTCCCCCGTCTATGCGCTCCGGCACTCTTGGACCTGGATTTCCAGTGCAGCTGCAGAGCTTGACCTTTCAATTCGGCGGCCCTATTTCCCCCTCTTACTGTTTGCAGCCTCGCGTCCCTCAAAGTGGACCCCCTATCCTTGTTTGCTAATCTCACCCCAGATTGTAAACCTGTCGCCACTAGGAGCAGACGATACAGCGCCCAGGACCGGACCTTCATCAGGTCCGAGGTCCAGAGGCTCCTTAAGGAAGGAGTTATCGAGGCCAGCAACGGTCCCTGGCAAGCCCAAGTGCTGGTCGTTCGGACTGGGGAGAAAAACCGGATGGTCATCGATTTACGCAGCTGGACGCGTATCCTCTCCCCCGTATTTCCGACCTGGTTAACAGGATCGCGAAGTACAAAGTCTTCTCCACGGTGGACCTTAAGTCCGCCTACCACCAGCTCCCCATCCACGCGAGTGACCGAAAGTACACCGCGTTTGAGGCAGATTGGCGCCTCTACCACTTCCTCAGGGTTCCATTCGGTGTCACAAATGGAGTCTTGGTCTTCCAACGGGAGATGGACCGAATGGTCGACAAGCACGGTTTACGGGCTACCTTCCCGTATCTCGATAACATCACCATCTGCGGCCACGACCAGCAGGACCACGACATCAACCTCCAAAAATTCCTCCAAACCGCAAAATTCCTTAATTTAACTTACATTAAGGATAATTGCGTGTTTAGCACCGACCGTCTAGCCATCCTTGGCTACGTAGTGCGTAACGGAGTGATAGGCCCCGATCCCGAACGCATGCACCCCCTGATGGAACTCCCTCTCCCCAACTCTCTCAAACGCTGCCTGGGCTTCTTCTCATATTACGCCCAGTGGGTCCCCAACTACGCTGACAAAGCCCGCCCCCTCATCCAGTCCACCTCCTTTCCCCTGTCGATGGAGGCCCGCCAGGCCTTTAGCCGCATCAAAGCGAATATCGCAAAGGCCACGATGCATGCTATCGACGAGTCCCTCCCCTTCCAGGTCGAGAGCGACGCGTCTGACGTAGCTCTGGCGGCCACCCTGAACCAAGCGGGCAGACCCGTGGCCTTCTTTTCACGAACCCTCCACGCTTCCGAAATTCGCCATTCCTCGGTGGAAAAGGAGGCACAGGCCATAGTAGAAGCTGTGCGATATTGGAGGCACTATCTGGCCGGCAGGAGGTTTACCCTCCTCACAGACCAACGGTCAGTAGCTTTCATGTTCGACAACGCACAGAGGGGCAAGATCAAGACTGACAAGATCTTGCGGTGGCGGATCGAGTTGTCCACGTACAACTACGATATCTTGTATCGTCCTGGGTAGCTCAACGAGCCTCCCGATGCCCTATCCCGCGGTACCTGCACCAGCACACAGATTGACCGCCTCCGCTCCCTCCACGCGGACCTCTGCCATCCAGGGGTTTTTACCATTTTATTAAGACCCGCAACCTGCCCTACTCCGTTGAGGAAGTCAGGACCGTCACCAGGGACTGCCACGTCTGCGCCGAGTGCAAACCGCACTTCTACCGCCCCGAACGAGCGCATCTGATCAAGGCATCCAGCCCTTTGAACGTCTCAGTATAGACTTCAAGGGTCCCCTCCCCTCTAACAACCGTAACAAATATTTCTTGAGTGTTATCGACGAATACTCTCGATTCCCTTTCGCCATTCCCTGTCCCGACATGACCACAACAACCGTCATAAAGGCCCTCCTATCCATCTTCTCCCTGTTCGGTTACCCCGCATACATCCACAGCGACCGGGGGTCCTCCTTTCTGAGTGACGAACTGCATCAATTCCTGCTCAGCAGGGGCATTGCCTCTAGCAGGACGACCAGCTATAACCCCCGGGGTAACGGTCAGGTCGAGTGGGAGAATGGCACCATTTGGAAGACCATCCTGCTGGCCCTCCGGTCCAGAGATCTCCCTATCCCCCGTTGGCAAGAAGTCATCCCCGACGCCCTGCATTCAATCCGGTCTCCCCTCTGTACTACCACTAATCAGACACCTCATGAACGTCTTCTTGTTTTCCCCAGGAATTCGTCCTCAGGATCCCCTCTCCCGACCTGGCTGGCCACCCCCGGGCCTATCTTGCTCCGGAAACATGTGCGGGTGCACAAGTCCGACCCGTTGGTTGAACGAGTCCAGTTACTCCATGCCAACCCGCAATATGCGTACGTGGAGTATCCTGACGGTCGACAGGATACGGTCTCGCTTTGGGACCTGGCACCCGCCGGCGTGCGGCCTTCTCCCCCTACACCAACACCTCCCCCCCCCAACCCCAATTTCCCCCAGCGCCCCCCGCACCCCCATGACCCAGCGCACATGTCCCCTCTCCCCCGATTACAACGCCTCCACCACCGGCCCGGGGTACGGAGACACATCTACGACTGACAGTCCCGGAGGCAAGGACGACCATCGGCCCGACGTCACCGGCTCCACTGCGACGGTCCTCCAGAACACCACGGGCACCCGACAGGCTGATCGTGTCCATCTGATGCGGCCATGGGACATTTGGGACTTTGTTGTTATTCTGTTGCACCTTAAGTAGTAGTAGTAGTGTTGTTTTTTTTGCCACGAGCCAGTGGGCAGCCCACCTTTCTAGATTTTTGCTGCTCATACCACCAGTCCTCGGACCCCCCCCCTCTCTCTCTTCCACTTACACCCCCCCTCCTTCTTTCTCCACAAGGGGTGAATGTGGTGGTATGAATGTGAGCACTGCCATTGGTGCAGAGCATGGGTTTCCCATTGGCTCTGGCTGATCATGTGCCCCTCGTCCGATTGGTTGGGACTAGTCATGTGACTGCTCACCAATTGGTTGCGAGGCAAGTAGACTCCGCCTCCGAGGCTGGGTATAACTACCCAGAGTTCCCGGCGGTTGGCCTTACTCTGTAGTCGACCACCGGGCTAACAACTAGCTGATTAAAGCCACAGTTTGGATCCTAATCGTGTCTTGAGTCCAATTGATGGTACATTACGCACAAAGGCTGTCTTTCCATTGCTACTTACTCCTGGAACAGGTTGCTAGTCTGTCACCAGCGGCGTATAGCTTGAGGGGCACCGCTGGCGTGCGGCCTTCTCCCCCTACATCAACACCCCCCACCAACCCCAATTTCCCCCAGCGCCCCCCGCACCCCTACGACACAGCGCACATGTCCCCTCTCCCCCGATTACTGACCAGAGTACCTCCCGCTCTTATTGCCAGTCATTGCCGCGTTTGGAAAGATTTACAGGCCGACATACTCAACCTATTTGGTGACATTATGAATGCATCTTCCTTGGCCATTAAGTCCTGCAGTGGAACTTGAACCCAGGGCTTCTGGCTCCGAGGCAGGGTCCCTCCTCATGGTGCTTCAATACCGGCCCTCGACTATTTATAACTTATATTATTGATGTAGATGAAGAGACCGATTATATTGTACCTAAATTTGCTGACAATAGGAATATAGGAAGGTAGGAAAGCAAATTGTGAGGAGGGTACAGAGAGCCTTCAAAGAGATATGGGTAAGTTAAGCGAGTGGGCAAACATTTGGCAGATAGAGTACAATGTGGGAAAATGTGAGGTCTCCATTTTGGCAGGAAGAATGGAAACGCAGAATATTGTTTAAGTAGAGACAGATTGCAGAATAGAATGCTTGGGTATTTGGCACTTAAGAGACCTGAGTGCCCTCATACATGAATCACAAAATTCAGCATGCATGTACAGTAAATAATTCGGAACATCACCCTTTCTTGCAAGGAGGATAGAGTATAAAGTAGGGTAGATTCACTGCAACTGTACAGGGCATTGGTCAGGCCGCACTTAGAAGGCTGAGTATATTTTGGCCACCTAATTTAAGGATGGACATACTTGCATTGGATGCATTTCAGAGAAGGTTGACTGGGCTGAAGGGTTTGTTTCATGAGGAAAGGTTGAGCAGGTTAGGCCTATACCCATTGGAGTTTAAAAAAAATAAGAAGTGATCATATTGAAACATGTAAGATTCTGAGGGGGCTTGACAGGATGGGTTTTAAGAGGATTTCCCTTTGTGGGGGAATCGAGAACTAGGAGGGCCCCATTTAAAAATGAGGGATCTCCTATTTAAGATGGAGATGAGGAGGAATTTATTTCTTTACTAGAACAGTGACCATGCTTTTAAGGTATTTCATCTTGAGGTTGTGAAAAGAAACATGCAGTTGTTTATTTTCTTGTTCTGTCTATGAAATTACAACGAGGTGCCTCCCTAACATAGGACTGAACTTTACACGGGGGTGTAAATGTCAGCACTGAGCTGGCCCCCAAATGACCGGCCTGCCCTGTGATCATCTAACAGCTGCCACGCTGTTAATTGTCAGGTGGTGGGACATCCTCCCTGATCCCAGACGACGTCCCACATCCGAGAGTTGCTGGAAATCTAATGGTCTCAGGTCGTAATAGCGCCACCGGGAGTGGTGGTCACTGTTGATACTGCGGTCCTGGAGGATCAGACCACCACTCAGCTGTCTCTGGACATCTCAATGGTTGAACAGTTATGCTTCTGACCCAGATCAAGTCAGCACTGGCTTCAGCCCCTGACTGCCTAACATTGCTTTCTTTTGATCTTTTTCTCAGAGTCTTGGTTTCTTTGCTGTCATTTCAGCATATTCTGCAGCTTAAAAGTTCGGAGCAGTTTGAAATGCATACATTTGAAGCCTTACCTGGTTCATGGGCCAGAAACGCTCCTATATTATCTAAAAACAACGTGGAAACGTCCACTCGCATGCACTTGCAGCTGGACAACAATCTCATTGACTACTCTCCACTGTGGTTGACAGGACTCCTGGCTGCGTCTGTCCCATTTCCCGCACTTCTGCCTTCATTATTTCCTTCCTCCTAGAATCTGCTAGGATCCGCCTTGACATGATATTCCACCCCACCAATCTCTACATTTAACGAACCCAACCCTGCCAATTCTGCTTCCTTCAGCACGACCTCACCACCAAACACACCTTCTTGCTTCAACATAATATTCTCATTGATCCAGACAAATCAGATAGATATTGGCCAGGACACTAAGGAGAACCCTTTGGTTTTTCTTTGAGATGATGTCAAGAGATCTTTTACATTCACCAGAGATGGCAGGTGGGTCCTTGGTTTAACATATAATGAAAGTAATTAGCATGGTGGTTAGCATAAATGCTTCACAGCTCCAGGGTCCCAGGTTCGATTCCCGGCTGGGTCACTGTCTGTGTGGAGTCTGCACGTCCTCCCCCTGTGTGCGTGGGTTTCCTCCGGGTGCTCCGGTTTCCTCCCACAGTCCAAAGATGTGCGGGTTAGGTGGATTGGCCATGCTAAATTGCCCGTAGTGTCCTAATAAAAGTTATGTTAAGGGGGGGGTTGTTGGGTTACGGGTATAGGGTGGATACGTGGGTTTGAGTAGGGTGATCATGGCTCGGCGCAACATTGAGGGCCGAAGGGCCTGTTCTGTGCTGTACTGTTCTATGTTCTATGTGTCCCTTGTGATTTGTCCAATAAACGTCCCTGTATAGTGCGAATATATGGAGGGGATCTTATTACTTTCACCATTGAATCTAGACCTACATCGCAAACAGTACAAGAATGCCCAGGAGGGTAATATTGAAATATCATTGAACAGTCGCCAAAGAAATATGACATTCACCACCAGTACAGATTTCCCCCCATTCTTCCCCAGCCCCACAACCTGCATTCCTTAGGACCTCTCAAAATAAGATTGACAATTTAATGCCAAATTAGGAGCAGCTTTATGCTGGGGTCTACACCTGTTAAAAACTGGCTTCAAATTGCCCTAAATTCATTTTGTGCAGCACCAAAAGACTATCAAATATCAGGAACCTTCATCAACCCCCCCCCCCCCCCCGCCTAATCTATTTATACTGAAGTTGAACCTGGAGCCAGGGCTGAAGGAATATAGGATAAACCAGAGTCTGACATGACAACTCTCGAGCTGAGCAGAATATCTCTTCAGTGATCCATAGGTTCATAGATTCGTAGAATTTATAGTGCAGAAGGTGGCCATTTAGCCCATCAAGTCTGCACCGGCCCTTAGAAAGAACACCCGACTCAAGCCCATACCTCCACCCTATCCCCGTAATCCAGTAACCCCACCTAACCTTTTTTGGAAACTATGGGCAATTTATCATGGCCAATCCACCTAACCTGCACGTCTTTGGACTATGGGAGGAAACCGGAGCATCTGGAGGAAATCCACGCAGACACGGGGAGAACATGCAGACTCCGCACAGACAGTGGCCCAAGCCGGGAATCGAACCTGGGACCCTGGAGCTGTGAAGCAACTGTGCTAACCACTGTGCTACCGTGCCGCCCGATTGTGAGTGAGTGTTTTTCAGTTTGCTGGTGCAAATACTTTTCGTATTTCAACAGCTACAGTTAATTCTATATATATGCAGCAGATCCGATATTGTGAATTTTCCGCAAAGTGTTCTATTTTAGATTCAAAGCCTCGCTGGGGTATCCGTGGCATTAGTGGAGCCTGATGAAAGATGCAGATTGTGGGGAAGCCAGGAGAAAGGGACAGAGCAAATCAGAGGAGATTGAGGAAACAACTCAAGAGTCTCAGGGAAAGAGATGAAAGGTTTGATGATAGATTGAGGGCAGAGGGTTAAGGTTCAAGAGACCTGAGTTGGAAGGTCAGTCGGGACAAACAGCTAAAGGTGGCTGCAGAGTTTGAAGAACAGACATACTTGACACATAGGAACAGAAGGATGCCATTCATCCCCTTGAGCCTGTTCCATGCTGTTCAATTATGCCATGGTTAATATGTAACTTAAATCTATTTACCTGCCTCGCTTCCATATTCCTCAATATCCTCGCTGAACAAAAAATACTGTGATCTCCAAGGTTTGAAATTTTCCATTGACACTAAACTATATGGGGTAGGTGTTGCAGATTTCGATTTATATGAAGAAGTACTTCTGCCATCATCCCTGACAGACCACATTCTAATTTAAAGGTTATGCCCCCATGTTGTAGCCTCTCTGGCGAGAGGAAATCGCTTCCCACTGTCTATCCTATCAAAATCTTTAATCACCTTCAACAGTTCAGTTAGATCACCTTAAATCTACTTAAGGGAATGCAAGCTTAATCGATGCAACCTGCCTCATCATTTAACCATTTGTGCCCTGGTTGTAAGGAAATGGTTACATTTTATATTTGTAGTTTTTGAATGAATTTTTCTTAAAAGGCGGGACATAGAAGTTTTATTTCCAGTTAAATATTTGGTGGAAAATTTAGATTTGCTTACTTATAGAAACTTCAGCCGATAAGCAGTCATCTATAAACTTTCTTTCTGAGCCCAATGGACATGTCGCAGCAACATCTACAAGATGTACTGCAGCACCTTACCAAGGCTCCGACAACAGTACTTTCCAAACCTGTGACCTCTGCCACCCAGGATGAGAAGGGCAGCAGACACATGGGAAGGCCCACCTGCAAGTTCCCCTCCTAAACCACACACCATCCTGACTATAATCACCATCCCTTCAGTTACTGGGTCAAAATCCCAGAACTCACTTCCTAACAGCTCTGTGGATGCAGCTTCACTCGATGGACTGTAGCGATTGAAGAAGGTGGCTCACCACCGCCCTGTCAGGGGCTTGCCAGCAACTCTCACATCTCTTGAAAGAATAAAAAAACTTGACAACGCTACGAATAGCCGATGTCCTCAAACACAACAGTCGTGAAATTATAGTGAAAACCCCAGTACCTGGCATGGTAATGCCTCAAGTCTTTGTGTTAATATTATTAGTAACGGTTTTATATAAAAAAACATTTTATATGTCATTATTGGCAATAATGGGAATTGGCCAAGAGGTTTGAAGAGTTGACCTTTGAGGTGATTAAGACAGACAAGTGATATCTGTAGTTTACTTTCACTTTCCTGTCACTGAACTGTGCTGTTTGTATGAGGCACACATCATTGTGGTTCAATTGGTGGATCAGAAATGTTGAAATAAACCAGTTTTTCTATGACTATGATAGTCCGCGTGAGTTAATATAAAATAGTTAATACTGACTAAAAGGATATTGTCTAATTGGAAAGCTTAAATGACATTCACTAATCATTTGATATTTGCTTTGTGGCTTATAATATACCATCTCCCGCCCTTGGTTGAATTACTGGCTGATTAATCACCTGAAGCCACCCATGATTCCATCTGTAACTCACTATTGGGTTATGAATGGTCTCATTGGTATTCTTGGCTGGATCCTGAGAGGATCCACACTTCCTGCCCATCCCCCAATGTGGTTCCTCTTGATCTCTTTCAATTTTTGTCCTCTACTTCACCATTCTATTTATTTATTTATTTATTTAAATTTAGAGTACCCAATTCATTTTTCCCAATTAAGGGGCAATTTAGCATGGCCAATCCACCTACCCTGCACATCTTTGGGTTGTGGGGGCGAAACCCACGCAAACACGGGGAGAACGTGCAAACTCCACACGGACAGTGACCCAGAGCTTGGATCGAACCTGGCACCTCGGCGCCATGAGACTGCAGTGCTAACCACTGCGCCAGCGTGCTGCCCCCACTTCACCATTTTAAACTCTTGTTGTCAAATTAGGTTCCTATTTGAGACGGAGCTCGAATGCAAAAGGTGGGACAGGCTTGAGAGACTTGTCCACTCCTGTTCCTGTACCTGCCATTCAGATGTTCAGTTTTAAGGAACATCCTACACTGGGGGAGCCGCTATTTTTAGCAGATGGGAAGATTGATGTCAACGCCAACATGATATTTTGTTTACAGTGCCAGGTTTTCTCAGATGGATATTAAGCTTAATTGTCCATGTCCAAATGTACACTCAAAAGGCCTAGAATTGTGTTGAGACATTAAACTGGCACCAGGCTTCCTACTTGGCAGTTGGTGTTCACGTGGATGTTCTGCACCAGGAGTGCTATGACTGTCATATTGGTAAAGGCCCCGATATAGATGTACAGCAACTACCCCTGAAACACGCACAAAGACAAATTACAATATATAAATTCAGTGAATGATTGAGAAATTGCTGAGCATTAGAAAATAGTGGGGACTTGTTCGGGGAGTTATTGTTTTGCTTTCAAAAATACTTTTCTATTTCTGCTGTACCACACCTGTAGAGTGGGCCGTGTGCTCCCCATACCACAATCTATTAAAAGTTGTAGGTCAGGTGAACTCCATGATACACTTTGGGGTTCTCTAAACCCTGGCCCATAACAAATTGGGGGCTCGAGGGGGATAAAATCTATCTATTGGATTGACTTAGTGACCTTAAAGACAGTGAGGGGTGAGCATATTGTGGTTGCTTTTCATGTGTGGTATTTTAGTTTAAGTAGGGAGTGTGTTGTGGACAACGGCTCTTTCAGAGGCTCAGAAGTTTTTGGGGGGTGGAGACGGTCACACGCAGTACCTTACGGACAGAGACTAAAAGCAGACTGTTAGATTTGGCAAAAACATTGCAGTTAACATTACCTGACAAAATGCGAAAAGATGAGGTAATTATGGTGGTGGCTGAGCATTTCAAGTTGCCTGAGATACAGTTTGACCCATTGGAAATGGCAAAAATTCAGTTACAAATTAAACAAATGGAACATGAGAAAGAATTAAAGCAGCTTGAATACGAAAGAGAGAGAGGAAAAAGAAAGAGAAAGAGAAAGAGAGAGAGGAAAAAGAGAGAGAAGAAAGGAAAACAGAAAGAATAGCCCTGGCAGAACAAAAAGAAAGAGAAAGGTAGGTACAGATCAGGGAAAAAGATAAAGAGAGAGAGTTTGAACTTCAGAAAATGGCCATGAAACATGACAGTCAGTTAAAATTGGCAGACGGAAACTGTAAATAAATGCCTATAAACATGTGCCTCGGCCATATTGGGGAATGTAAAATATGTATGCCGGCTAAAGGGGGCGGCCACAGTTGTTATTATGAAGATGCTTACCTGTAAATATACATGTTAATTTTTGCGTATTTTTTCTTTTCTTTTTTTTTTTCTTTTTCTCTCTCTAATAATTTGTAATTTGTTGGATATAAAATATGAAAACTCAATAAAAAACATTTATAAAAAAAAATTGGCAGACGTAAAGGGAAAGGTACAGTTGGTGGATAGTGATGAGGATAGTGATGAGGATAGTGAGAAAGAGCGGCAAAGTCGAAGGCATGGCGGGGATCTATTTAAATATGTCCAAGCATTGCCAAGGTTTGATGAGAAGGAGGTAGAAGCATTTTCATTTCATTTGAGAAGGTAGCTAAACAAATGAAATGGCCACAGGACATGTGGGTATTACTGATTCAAACAAAGCTGATAGGTAGAGTTAGTGAAGTGTTTGCATCACTACCGGAGGAGGTATCTGGGACGTATGAGGAGGTGAAAAAATCCATCTTAGGTGCATATGAACTGGTGCCTGAAGCCTAAAGACAAAGGTTTAGAAATTTAAGGAAAGTACCTGGTCAAACATACATGGAGTTTGAAAGGATCAAACAGAGTAATTTTGATAGGTGGATAAGGGCTTTGAAAATAGACCAAATGTATGAAGCTCTCAGAGAAATTATAGTTTTGGAGGAGTTTAAAAATTCAATTCCTGATGTAGTGAGAACTCATGTGGAAGAGCAGAGGATTAAAACTGCGAGATTAGCAGCAGAAATGGCAGATGATTATGAATGAGGTCATCAATCAAAGTTTGGTTTCAGACATCAGTACCAGCCTGTGAGGGATGGAAACTGGGGACATGAGAAATACTCAAGTGGTAAAGGTAAAGGAGATCTGATGGGAGATAATAAGGAGAGTGTACCTCAGATTAAAAAAGAAATCCAGGAGGGTGGAAAAGAAATGAAAAATTTCAAATGTTTTCACTGTAATAAACTAGGCCATGTAAAGTCACAGTCTTGGTGGTTGAAGAAAAGCACTGGGAAGGCTGATGTGGTAAAACAGGATAAGAGAGTGGGGTTTGTTAAAGAGGTAAAGGAAAGCCAAGTGAAGCGAAGGAGGTGCAAAATATTGTGCAGCCTGATCAAGGGGTGATTGATAAGAAGGTGCCAGATCTCTTTAAAGAATTGACTTGTGTGGGTAAAGTTTACTCATGTGTATCAGGAGGAGCAGGTAAAGAAGTCACAATTTTAAGAGATACGGGAGCTAGTCAATCTTTAATGGTAAGAGATGAGGAGTTATCTAGTTTGGGAAGAATGTTGCAAGAAAAGGTGGTAATATGTGGAATTCAGGGTGAGAGGAGTAGTGTTCCATTATATAAGGTAAGTTTGGAAAGTCCAGTGAAGATTGGTGAAGTGATAGTAGGAGTAATAGAGAAACTATCTTGTCCAGGAATACAGTTTATCTTGGGTAATGATATAGCTGGATAGCAGGTGGGAGTGATGCCTACTGTAGTTGATAAGCCAGTGGAAAATCAGACAACTGAAGTGTTGAAGGATGAATATCCTGGGATTTTCCGGATTGTGTAGTGACAAGGTCGCAAAGTCACAGGTTAAAACAAGAGGATAAATCAAAGAGTGAAGATGACATTGAAGTGCAATTATCAGAAACGATTTTTGATCAGATGGTTGAAAAAGAACAAGAACAGGTGGAGGATGAGGTGGATATTTTTAGTTCAGGAAAACTGGCGGAGTTACAACAAAAAGATATGGAAATAAAACGGATGTATCAGAAAGCATATATGGAAGAGGAATCTGAGTGTGCACCAGAGTGTTATTACCATAAAAGTAATGTCTTGATGAGAAAATGGAGACCTTTACATATGCAGGCGGATGAAAAGTGGGCAGATGTTCATCAAGTATTATTGCCGGTAGGGTACAGAAAGGAGATGTTGCGAGTTGCACATGAGGTACCAGTGGGAGGTCATTTGGGAATAAGGAAAACTCAAGCTAAAATACAAAAACACTTTTATTGGCCTGGACTACATAAAGATGTAGTTAAATTTTGTCAATCATGTCACACATGTCAAGTGATAGGGAAACCTCAAGCAGTGATAAAACCAGCGCCCTTAGTACCCATTCCAGCATTTGAGTGAGGAACCTTTTACAAGGGTCCTAATTGATTGCGTAGGACCGCTTCCTAAAACAAAAAGTGGGAATCAATATCTTTTGACTATAATGGAAGTGTCTACTAGATTTCCAGAGGCCATTCCAGTACACAATATTACAGCTAAAAAGATTGTGGAAGAGTTACTTAAATTCTTTACTAGCTATGGACTACCGACAGAAATACCATCGGATCAAGGATCAAATTTTACCTCCAGGTTATTCAAAGAAGTTATGGATAGCTTAGGAATAAAATAATTTAAATCAACTGCGTACCATCCAGAATCACAGGGAGCGTTAGAAAGGTGGCATCAGACGTTAAAGACAATGTTGAGAGCTTATTGTCAAGATTATCCAGAGAATTGGGATAAAGGAATTCCATTCGTACTGTTTGCAATTAGGGATGCACCTAATGAGTCAACCAAATTCAGTCCTTTTGAACTAATTTTTGGTTAAGAGGTAAGAGGACCCCTTAAATTGATTAAGGAAAAATTGGTGAGTAAGAAATCGTAAATTACATTATTGGATTACATGTCAAATTTTAGGGAACGATTAAATAGAGCAGGTGAATTGGCTAGACAACATTTAAAAGTTGCACAAAATGTGATGAAACTGGTAGCGGACAAGAAATCCAAAGTTCGTAGTTTTGCCAGTGGAGATAAAGTTTTAGTATTGTTACCAGCGGTCGGTGAAACTTTGAAAGCAAGGTTTTGTGGACCTTATCAGATTGAAAGGAAACTAAGTGAGGTGAATTATGTGGTAAAAATGCCGGATAGAAGGAAAACTCACTGAGTATGTCTTGTGAATATGATTAAAAGGTTTTTGAAAGGGAAGGAGAGAAAAAGGAGGCAATTTTAATGATTCTAACTCAAAGTGACAAACCAAATCCAGATGACATGGAATTTGACATACCTCAAATTAAATTGGGAAATGAGCATGTTCTTAAAAATTGGGATAAATGTTGAGTTACCTTCCAGAGGAAAAATGAACTGACCTGAAAGAGTTATTGACATCACATGGGCATATTTGTGGAGATAAATTGGGAAGTACTCAAATGGCTATACATGATGTATATGAGGGAAATGCTGTTCCAATCAAACAACATCCATATAGACTTAACCCTTTAAAATTGGCACAGGTTAACAAAGAGATTGAGAGTATGCTTAAAAATGGCATAATTAAAGTGGGTTGCAGCCAATGGAGCTCACCCATAGTGATGGTACCCAACGGTTGTGTGTGGACTATAGAAAGGTTAATGCAGTTACAAGAACTCACTCTTATCCTATCCCAGGTTTGGAGAATTGCATTGAGAAAGTGGGACAATCAGTTTTTATTTCCAAACTGGATTTACTTAAAGATTACGGCTTTAAGGAGCAGAGTGGCGCAGCGGAAGCGTGCTGGGCCCATAACCCAGAGGTCGATGGATCGAAACCATCCTCTGCTATCTATATTCTCACTCACACCAAAAGTAAACATGTCGCTATCACCCTGCCTTTATGGCCTCACGGTAGCATGGTGGTTAGCATCAATGCTTCACAGCTCCAGGGTCCCAGGTTCGATTCCCGGCTGGGTCACTGTCTGTGTGGAGTCTGCACGTCCTCCCCGTGTGTGCGTGGGTTTCCTCCGGGTGCTCCGGTTTCCTCCCACAGTCCAAAGATGTGCGGGTTAGGTGGATTGGCCATGTTAAATTGCCCGTAGTGTAAGGTTAATGGGGGGATTGTTGTGTTATGGGTATACGGGTTACGTGGGTTTAAGTAGGGTGATCATTGCTCGGCACAACATCGAGGGCCGAAGGGCCTGTTCTGTGCTGTACTGTTCTATGTTCTATGTTCTATTACTGGCAGGTACCTTTATCCGAAAGGACGAATGAGATTTCAGCTTTTGTGCCTCCAGATGGTATATACCAATTCAAAGTTATGCCACTTGGCATGAAACAGCCCCGACCACATTTCAATGGTTAACTAACAAAGTGGTTTCAGGATTACCCAATTGTGCGATATATATTGACGATCTGGTAATTTTCGGCCAGACATGGAAAGAGCATTTAAAACATCTGATGGAGTTATTCAATCGACTTCAGGAGGTGGGTCTGATGGTAAACCTAGCCAAAAGTGAATTTGGAAAAGCCCAAGTCACTTTCCTTGGCCATACAATCGGACAGGGTCAAATGGTCACACGGGATGTGAAACCAACAGTTATTGAGGAGTTTCCAAAACCCTCAAGACAAAGGGAAATAATGCAATTTCTTGGCATGAGTGGATTTGATCGAACATTTGTGCAAAGGTTTTGTAGCTTGATTGTTCCGCTGATGGACTTGCTGAAGAAACATCGAATATTTCAGTGGATAGCGGACTTTCAACAGGCATTTGACTGCCTGAAAGCTGTGATAACCAATGCTCCTGTGTTGGAGAATTACAAGGGACTTTGTGATCAGATTGAACTAAAGTATCTGACTTTAAAGAGACATGCCGAGGCGTAGAGAAATGGATGGATCATGCAGAGACCTTCTTGTTCAAAGAGACTGTCAATCGAGAAGGATTCCAGTTGGAAGAAAAACAAAAAATGGACCATATTGTTGTACCTGTTACAAGTGTTGTTTTTTTATTTTGAAACGAAAAAGGATATTTACTGTGTGCAGTTCGTAAAGGATAGTGAAAAGGTGAAAAATGAAACCATCTTGAAGTTGATGGTTTATTTTTTTTTCTTGGGGGGAGGTGTCATGTGAGAGTAGTTTAAGAAATGGGTGTTTATAAATGGGTGTGCATATAAATATCTGTAGTGAGAGTATCTTTAAGAAATGGGTGTTTATTACTGCAGTGATGTCAGAGAGTGGGTGGAGCTGGGCTGTCTGTCAGCTTTTTACTTTCATTTTAGGCTGTTTGCTGCAGGGTGTGTTTTAGTTTCATTTTCAGTGTTGAAGCTAAAGCCAGACCAAGCAGGTGTACTGCTGTTCTCTCTGCCATCAAAAGACTATCTCTTAATCATTTGGTGAATTCAAAATTATAAATGTTCTCAGCAGTGAATGTAAACCAAATGTGCTTCTGGTAAAAGGTGTTTTAAGTCTTATGGATGTTAAAGGCAAGCTTAAAGGATTACTTAGTGTTGCATTCTTTGGGGGTTGCATTTGAATTGATGGTTGCTAAGATGTTCACTGTATGTTTTAAAAAGGTTAAAATGAGTTCATAGAATAAACATTGCTTTGCTTTAAAAAATACTTTTCCATTTCTGCTGTACCACACCTGTGGAATGGGCCATGTGCTCCCCATACCACAATCTATTAAAAGTTGTGGGTCAGGTGAACTCCATGATACACTTTGGGGTTCTCTAAATCCTGGCCCATAACACTGCTCTAGTCACACAATACCTTGAGAGACGTCCTTAAACTGAGCTCATGGGGCAGCACGGTGGCACAGTGGTTAGCATTGCTGCCTACGGCGCTGAGGACCCGGGTTTGAATCCCAGCCCTGGGTCACTGTCCGTGTGGAGTTTGCATGTTCTCCCCGTGTCTGCGTGGGTTTCACCCCCACAACCCAAAAGATGTTCAGGTTAGGTGGATTGGCCACGCTAAATTGCCCCTTAATTGGAAAAAATTATTGGGTACTCTAAATTTTTTTAAAAAGGAAAAAAAAAACCTGAGCTCATTGAAAACTCTGCTATTTGTGTCCTGTATCACAGCAATCCCATTCGCCCCTCATTCCTGTGCTCACTGATCTTCATTGGCTCTTGATCTGGCAATTACTCGATTTCAAAATTCTAACCCTTGTCTTCAAATCTCTTTATGGCCTTATCTCTCACTATTTCTGTCATCTCCTCCAGCCCTATAACCCTCTGAGATAACTGCACTCCGACAATTCTGGCCTCTTACACATTCCCAGTTTTATTCACTCCATTTTTGGTGGCTGCATGTTCAATTGCCGAGGCGCCAAATTCTGAAACACACTCTCTAAACAGCTCTGCTTCGCTACTTCCCATATGTTTTCTTTAAAAAGAGGGAGGGCATTAGATTCCAGGGACATGAGGAATAGTTCCGGGGGAGGCTGGACATGTTGCACCTGGACAAAGCCGGGACCAACTTCCTCACAGTTTGCTGCTGGGGAGGATTTAAATGGACGTGGCAGGAGGTTGGGAACCAGGATGTAATGTTAGAGACCAGAAACAAGTTGCACAAAGATTGGCAGAAACAGATAGCACTGGAGTAAGACATAGAAAGCAATTGGGTGGGGTCAGACTGGAGAGAATGCAATAAGGTCTGAGTCAGATTTACAGTTCAGATATGCAAATACTCAAAGTGTGGTAAATAATGTTGGTGAGCTGCAGGCGTGGATAACCACAAAGTAATATAGAACATAGAACAGTACAGCACAGAACAGGCCCTTCGGCCCTCGATGTTGTGCCGAGCTTTGTCCGAAACCAAGATCAAGCTATCCCTCTCCCGGTCATTCTGGTGTGCTCCATGTGCCTATCCAATAACCGCTTGAAAGTTCCTGAAGTGTCCGACACCACTATCACAGCAGGCAGTCCATTCCACACCTTAACCACTCTCTGAGTAAAGAACCTACCTCGGACATCCCTCCTATATCTCCCACCCCGAACCTTACAGTTATGCCCCCTTGTAACAGCTACATCCACACAAGGAAATAGTCTCTGAACATCCACTCTATCTATACCCCTCATCATCTTATAAACTCTATTAAGTCGCCTCTCATCCTCCTTCGCTCCAATGAGAAAAGCCCTAGCTCCCTCAACCTTTCCTCATAAGACCTACCCTCCAATCCAGGCAGCATCCTGGTAAATCTCCTTTGCACCCTTTCCAATGCTTCCACATCCTTCCCATAATGAGGTGACCAGAACTGCACATAATACTCCAAATGTGGTCTCACCAGGGTCCTGTACAGTTGCAGCATAGCTCCGCGTCTCTTAAACTTGTGGCATTATTGGAGACGTGGCTCAAAGACTGGTACTAAATATCCCTGGATGCAAGGTACTGAGGAAAGATAGGGATGGAAAGAAAGAATGAGGGGTGGCAGAAGTGATTAAGGAATATATTGCAGTGCTGGACAGAAAGAATGTCCTGAAAGAGCCAAAAACAAATCCCGGGATTCTCCATCCATTCACGGCAGCGAGATTCTCCGGTCCCGGTGCAGTGAATGGGAAATTTGGCTGAGCGCAGATTCTCCGTTCTCGCGAGCAGTGGTAGCGGGGTGGACTTGCAAAGGAGAATCCCGATCAAAGCCTTTCTAGTTAGAATTAAGAAGCAATAGAGGTACCATTACAGTAGTGGGTGTATTCTATGGGCTACCAAATAGTAGGAAAAATATGGAGGAACAAATATGCAGGGTAATGACAGAGAAAAACTATAGAATAATGACTGTAATTTATACTGGGGTATTAATAGTGTTAAGGGTAAGGGAAGGGTTTATGAAACATGTTCAGAAAGAATTTTCTTGATCAGTAGTTTTCTGGCTCAATGAGGGAGGAGGCATTGTTGAATCTGCTTCTGGGGAATGAGGTGGGTCAAATGCCAGTAGAGGAACCTTTAGGGAACAGTGATCATAGCTTTACGAGGTTTACGTTAAATAAAGAACACAGAGCAATCCAGAGTAAAGCTGCTTAATTGGAGGAGGGCCAATTTCAGTGGGAACTGTCCTGGGTAAACTGGAATCAAAAATTGGCAGGTTAAAAACTGTAATGGAACAATGGACTGTCTGAAAAGTATTGTTGTGGTACGTTCTCACAAGAGGGAAGGTTAGGGCAAGAAGATTCAAAGCCCCCCTGTATAACAAATTAGATAGAAGGTAAAATGAGAAGCGTTTCTTACCAAGTTTTTGGCATTTGTATTTTAATTAAGAAAAGTTAGATGTCAGATATATGTTAGATAATACAAATGAGTACCCAGTTGAGAGAGGAAGTGAAAAAAGAAATGAGAGGCAAAAGGACAGTATGAGAAGAAACTGGCAGCTAACTAAAAAGGGAATCTCTAAATTGCCCCTAGTGTCCAAAAAGAATGGTTAGGTGGGGTTACTGGGTTATGGGGACAGGGTGGGGCATGGGCTTAAGTAGGGTGTTCTTTCCAAGGGTCAGTGCAGACTCGATGGGCTGAATGGCCTCCTTCTGCACTGTAAATTCTATAACAAAAGAATCCAAAAGTCTTTTACAGTTGCATAGAAAGTAAAAGGGTAGCAAGATTAAATGTGTGGGCCGCTTACAGACCAAAAAGGTGATATATGCATGAAGAGGTCATGGCTGAGCTACTAAATGAATACTTTGCACCAAGGAAGATCTATCAAAAGTATATTGAAAGAGGAGGTAGTTGAGCTATTAGAAAGGCTACAAATTGATAAAGAAGATGCATTAGAAAGATTGGCTGTGCTTAATGTTGATTAGCCACTAAGACTGGATGGGAGGCATTTGAGAATACTGAAGGAAGTATGGATGCAAATTTTGGAGGTGCTCACCATAATCTTCCCACCCTCCTTAAATACAGGGGGGGGGGGGGGGGGGGGGGGGGGGGTACTGGAGAATTCCAAATGTTAAACCCCTGCTCAGAAAGGTTGTACTGTTAAGCTGACTGGCGTGTACCTGCTGGGTTTATTAGTTTATTTAAAGTTTAGTTTTGGAAAGCTTTTAGGAACGTTAATTATGTCAAAAATGATAGTCATTAAGGAAAGGCAGCACAGATTTGTTAAAGGCAAACTGCGTTTAACTAATTTGACTGAATATTTTGCTGCGGTAATTTGGAGGGTTGATGGCAGTAATGTGGTTATGCGGTGTACATGGACTTCCAAAAGTCGTTTGATAAAGTGTCACATAAGGTTTGTCCGCAAAGTTGAAACACATGGAAGGAACGGGACAGTGGCAATGTGGATTCAAAGTTGGCTGAGTGACAGGAAACATTGAGCAATGTTGAACAGTTGTTTCTTGGATTGGAGGAAGTGTACAGCATGTTTCCCCAGGGGTCAGGGCTAGGATGGTAGTATTTCTTGATATAGAATGATGACCTAGACTTGCATGTTGGGAGGCCAATTTTAAAATTTGAAGATGCCACAAAAATGTGAAGTATTGTGAACTGTGTGAAGGATAGTAATTGACTCCAAGAGGAATTAGGCAGGCAAGCGGAAATGCTTAGATTTGGAGCAGACAAAATTTAATGCAGTGGTGACAATATAAAACAAAGGATACAATTCTAATGGGGCTGCATGAACAGGGAGACCTGGGGGTATATGTGGAGCAACATTGATGGTGGCAGGGCAGGCTGAGCAAGTGATGGCAAGGAATATGGGATCCTGGGCTTTATAAATAGAGACATAATGAAGTTACGATGAAGGTTCACTTTGACCTGGAATGTTAACTGTTTCTCTGCACCGATGCTGCCAGACCTGCTGAGTATTTCCAGCACTTTTTCTTTTTATTTCAGATTTCCAGCATCCACAGTACTTTGCTTTTGTGTTGCAGTTACAATGGACTTTTATTGTAAGGGCCCTTCCTGGCGATCCCTTTACATCCCATTTCTTTATTTTTGCTGTCATCATTTTGATCCATGGATGCTAATAGACATATACCTTTAAGTTGAGCAGGGGAAGAAAGGAACTCAAATGTTATGAAACAGTTCACTGTGCTAGCTTTCAGACAGCAAAACCCAGACTTTTCGACACTCAAGAGGTCGGTGGGACTCGGTTCGGTTGGTTGGCTGGTGGCCAACGAATTGGCCAAAAGGTCATATTCTGCCCAGTAACAGGCGATGATTGTGTCCAGCCTGAGTGGGATGCTTTGCAGAGAGCTGGGGAAGTACAGTTGGAATCCTGGATGCTCCGAGGAAAGGGTCTGCTCGCATTTCTGCTGTATTTCTGAAACTGTGGACACCTGAATGAATCTACAGTGAATAACATTACAAACTGGAAACAGAAAACCTTGAGCTGGAAGTCTAGATAGAAGAAAGGTGCGAGAAAAAGCCGTCGGACACTAAGACTCTTATCTTTTTACTTTCATTATTATTTTTACACCTCTCTTATCCCAACCTTGCGTTTGTCTGTCTTGTGTGTGTGTATTTATAGAGGGTGCGGAGTTTAAATGGAGGGGGGTCGGAATGAGATAATAGGATAATAGCTAACCTGTTCTTTCCCAACTACTACTGGGCGGCCAATATAGTTATGATTAGGAAGTGGGCGATGGGGGGGGGGGGCATGGGAGCAGCTGGAGGCGGCGTCATGTAAAGGTACTAGTCTGGGAGCTTTGATAACGGCTCCTTTGCCATTCTCGCTGACCTGTTACTCCACAAGTCCGGTGGTGGTGGCGACACTGCGGATCTGGGGACAGTGGAGGAGGTACAAGAAGGTGGAGGGAGCGTCGGTCTGGACCCCGATATGCAACAACCACAGGTTTGTCCTGGGTAGGATGGATGGTGGGTTCTAGAGCTGGCAGGGGGCAGGCATCAGAAGGATGGGAGATCTGTTCATAGACGGAAGCTTTCCCAGTTTGAAGGTGCGAGAAGACAAATTTAATCTGCCGCCAGGAAACGCCTTTAAATATCTGCAAGTACGAGCCTTCCTGAAAAAACAGGTAGTGGCCTTTCCGACGCTGCCGCCACTGAGGATACAGGGCAGGGTGGTCTCCGGCACCTGGGTGGGGGATGGGAGGGAGTTGGATATCTACCAGGAACTACAGGAGGCGGAGGAAACCCCGGTGGAGGAGCTCAAGGGCAAGTGGGAGGAAGAGCTAGGGGAGGAGTTGGAAGCGGGTATGTGGGCAGAGGTCCTGGGCAGGGTGAATTCCTCATGTGCCAGGCTCAGTCTAATTCAATTTAAGGTGGTCCACCGGGCACACATGACGGCAGCGACAATGAGCAAGTTTTCTGGGGTGGAAGACAGGTGTACGAGGTTCAAGGGCAGTCCAGCAAACCATGTCCACATGTTTTGGGCATGCCCGGAGCTTAGAGTGTTCTGGCAAGAGTTCGCGAGGGTAATGTCCAAGGTGCTTAACACACAGGTGGTGCCGAGTCCAGAGATAGCAATCTTTGGAGTGTCGGAAGAGTTCAGAGGGTGAAAGAGGCCGACGTACTGGCCTTTACCTCCCTGGTAGCGCCGGAGACGGATCCTGTTATTGTGGAGGGACTCGAAGCCCCCGAGTGTAGAGACCTGGGTTAGTGACATGGCTGGGTTTCTCAGCCTTGAGAAAATAAAGTTTGCTTTAAGAGGGTCAATGTTAGGATTCTCCCGGAGGTGGCAGCCGTTCGTCGACTTTCTCGGGGAAAATTTAAATGTCAGCAGCAGCAGCAATCCGTAGGGGGGGGGGGGGGGGCGGTGAGTGCTTCATTGGGATGGTGTGGGAAGACTGGGTCGCGTGGGGTAATGTCTATTTAATAGTTATTGTATATTCTCTTTTTGCACTATGTTAATGTTCACTCTAGTTTGTTTTGTTATTATTGTTACTATTGTTTTATTATGAAAGATTCTGCAAAACCTGAATAAAAATACTTTTATAAAAAAGCTAACCTGTTGTATTTGCTGCATATTTAATTATAGTTACTGTTATTAATATATCTAATTGTGTTTAAATTCACAAACCTCGTGACTGTAGTTATTGGGCAGTTAAGGGCCGAAGACTATAGGCGTTTTTTTTCTAAGAAATATTTTACTTATTTACTTATTTTCTATTACCAAACATGTATCAAAGCAGGTTACAGCCAATAAACACTCCGGGAAACATACTTCCCAACAATCAACTGTACAGTCTGCAGATTTCTCCCTTTTTTCACCTACCCCCTCCCCCCACTACCCACCCCCACTGACGAACAGCTCCTCTAACACAGTCACAAACATCCCCCACCTTTTCACAAACTCCCCTGCTGAGCCCCTTAACTCATACTTTATCTTTTCCAACCACAGGAATCATGCTGCTACCCCCGGTGGCGATGCCGACCGCCACTCCAGTGAAATTCGCCACTATGCAATCAGATAGACGAAGGCCACGACATCGGCCTTCCTCCTCTCCATGAGCTCCGACTTCTCTGAGACCCCAAATATCGCCACCAAAGGGTCCGGGTTCACTCCCTCCTCCACTACCCTGACTAAGACCGCGAACAGTCCCGCCCAGAATCTTCCCAATTTTGCGCTACCCCAAAACATGAGCGCATGATTCGCTGGCCCATGCCCACACCTCTCACACTCATCTGCTACTCCATGAAAGAACCCACTCATTCTCGCCCGAGTCATATGCACCCTGTGCACCACCTTAAACTGTATCAGGCTCACCCTTGCACAAGAGGAGGTCCCATTTACCCTTCGCAGTGGCTCACTCCATACTCCCCAATTGATCTCCCCTCCCATCTCCGCTTCCCATTTCTCCTTGATCTTCACCACCCACTCACCTCCCTGCTCCCCAGCCACTTATATATATCCCTAATTTTTCCCTCCCCTTCCACATGCGGGAGCAGCAGTCGCTCAAGTAGAACGTATCCCGGCAACCTGGGGAAACCCCTCCAGACCTAAGAAATATTTATTAATTTCAATTGTTTTGCGACTTCGCGTCAAGTGGGGCTGGAATTGACTGCAGACTAACCCGGGGGGGGGGGGGGGGGGGTAACATTATAAAACACTGCTTCAGCCTCCACTGCACCACACTTTAGGAAGAGGGTGTAGAAAAGATTTACGAGAATAATCCCAGGGATGAGGGACTTAAATTGCATGGATGGATTAGGTGTTCTCCCTAGAATAGAGAAAATTCAGAGGAGTTCTATATATCATTTTCTAATTAGAAATTTAGATTACCCAGTTCATTTTTTCCAATTAAGGGGCAATGTAGCATGGCCAATCAACCTACCTTGCACATCTTTGGGTTGTGGGGGCGAAACCCACGCAAACACGGGAAGAATGTGCAAACTCCACACGGCCAGTGACCCAGAGCCGGGATCGAACCTGGCACTGCTGCCGTGAGGCATCAGTGCTAACCACTGCGCCACCATATTACCTTGGAGTTCTATATCATGAGGAATCTAGAAAGAGTAGATACGAGAAACTGATCCCATTTGAGAACCGGAGGACACTGATTTAATCAAAAGAACAAATGGCGATTTGAGGAAATGGTTTTTTACACAGTGAGTGTTAGGATTTGGAATGCACTGCCTGAAAGTCTAGTGAAGGCAGATTCAGTTGTGTCTTTCAAAAGGGAATTGGATAAGCTCTCTTACAGAGAGCAGCATGGACACAATGGGCTAAATGGCCTCCTTCTAAGCTGTAGCCATTTTCGATTATTCTAATAGCCTTCTCAACTGGACCTGCCTGTTACGAAACCCTGGGCTAGTGGGCGCTCAATTCTAGTCCCACTTGACCTGGAGTTGAAACACAGGTGAAATTACATTTTATTTAAAATACCTGAAACCCTTATTGGTTAAGTCCAATTACCTGCAGTCACCAAGTTTGTAACTTTACAACTCAAGTAATGTTGTATTATGTACAGTATTAGAATTAAACAGATAGACTATCTACTTCCTAAATTGACCCCACTTTCTACACACACACACACACAGACAAACAACACAGAGGAGAAAGGGTGGTGGAAAGGGAAATAAAATATTAATAAAATAAAAGGATAGGGATCTTTGATTCACTGGGATGGCTTCCAGTTAATGTCTTTCTGAAGTTCAGGTTTTCGTTTTCGTTTTGGTACTTCTTCCTTCTGGGCTTTAGATGGTTTAGAAGGTTGTCTGCCCTCTCTGTGGACTCAGAACTCAATGCTTTCAGAACAATAGAACAGTTCTTGCAATTCAGCAAGCAGGAGAGAGAGAGCGAGAGTGTTCCTTTCGCTTCCAAAGTCTAAACACTTCTGCTAAGTTCTCTCAGAAAGCACCATGCAGAGGCCAATCACTGACCATTGTCAGGCAAAAAACTGTCCCTGGCCAACCCATCAGTTGGCAGTTAACCAATCAAATCCATTCCCTCTAAACCTGGTTCCTAAAATCCACTTGGTGCCAAAGAATCTGCCTTCTCTCTTCTAAAATTCAAAACCACAGTGTGCTGGCATGCAGGCTGTTTCATCTTTGAGTCTTCTGCTTACTGGTATGTCCAATTATGGGTAAATGGACCAAAATAACAAAATCAAATAAACAGGAAGGACTCTTGCATACCCTTCACATATTTATGCTAGCTCACCCTGACATTTCTCTATTCTTTCACTACTTTAAAGATGCATTGTTAAGATTATATATCTTCTCCTCTATCCCAGAGGCAAGGCCTCCCTCTATATTGTTGTAAAATATTTATGTTTATAAAATCTTTAAAACTGGATAAAGTCTTTACAATGCACAAAACCATTGCTGATTATGACTCAAACACGAGAGCCTTCCTGACATTCAGAACAGCTATAATCGCATTATCCCTGAAGATACATTAAAAAGCCCCGTGCTTGCAGACACCAAGTTACAAAGGGATTGAACAAATGCTATTTGCATTTCTTTCTTTTTTTTTTTTAAATACTTTTTATTGAAGAAATTTTTCAGAGTACAAACATTTTAACCCCCCCTACATTTGAATTATATCAAAACAAAGTCAAACCCCCCTACTTAACAAGAATCCCCCCCACCCCTACCCGCGCGCCCCCCCCCCCCCCGCCTCCCCCCCCCCCCCCCCCCCGCCGACGAACCGGCCGCCCGACCATCTTGTCATTTCTGGCAGTGTCCTCGGGCAGGCCTTGCCGTGACACCCCCGATACCGTGTTTCCTTCGTTGCTATCCCCCCTCCCCCCCCCTCCCCTCCCCCACACCCTCCCCCCCCCCCCCTCCCTCCCGCCCTCCCCTCCCCTCCCGGGTTGCTGCTGTCGCGACCTCAGTTTCTATCTCTGATCTAAGAGGTCCAGGAAGGGTTGCCATCGCCTGAAAAACCCCTGCACCGACCCTCTCAGGGCGAATTTGATTCTTTCCAATTGGATGAAGTTTGCCATGTCGTTTAACCAGGTGTTAACACTTGGAGGCCTTGCGTCCCTCCACTGAATCAAGATCCTCCTCCGAGCCACCAAGGACGCAAAGGCTACTATTCCAGCCTCCCTCGCCTCCTGTACCCCCGGCTCCACCCCAACCCCGAAGATCGCAAGTCCCCATCCTGGCTTGACCCTGGACCCCACCACTCTCGACACCGTCCCTGCCACCCCCTTCCAGAACTCCTCCAGTGCCGGACATGCCCAAAACATGTGTGCATGATTCGCAGGGCTTCCCGAACATCTGACACACCTGTCTTCACCCCCGAAAAACCGACTCATCCTTGTCCCCGTCATGTGGGCTCTATGCAGTACCTTAAATTGAATGAGACTCAGTCTCGCACATGACGACGACGAGTTGACCCTCTCTAGGGCGTCTGCCCATGTCCCATCCTCTATCTGTTCCCCCAGCTCTACCTCCCACTTGTCTTTCAACTCCACTACTGGTACCTCCTCCACCTCCTGCATAATCTTATAAATGTCCGAGATCTTCCCCTCCCCGACCCAGACCCCTGATAGCACCCTATCACTCGCCCCCCTGTCGGGAAGCACGGGAAACCCCTCTACCTGTCGTCTGGCAAATGCCTTCACTTGGAGGTACCTGAACGTGTTCCCCGGGGGGAGCCCGAATTTCTCCTCCAGCTCTCCCAAGCTCGCAAACCTCCCCTCTATAAACAAGTCCTTCAGTTGCCTAATGCCCACCCTCTGCCAGCTCAGAAATCCCCCTCCTGTATTTCCCGGTGCAAATCTGTGGTTCCCTCTTAGTGGTGCCCTTATCAAACCCTCCACTTCCCCCCTGTGTCGCCTCCACTGCCCCCAGATCTTGAGGGTGGCCGCCACCACCGGGCTCGTGGTATACCTCGTGGGAGGGAGCGGCCATGGTGCCATTACCAGTGCCCCTAAGCTTATGTTGCCACAGGACGCCCTCTCCATACGCTTCCAGGCTGCCCCCTCCCCTTCCATCATCCACTTTCGTACCATCGATGCATTTGCCGCCCAGTAATATCCTGAAAGATTGGGTAACGCCAGCCCTCCACTATCCCTACTCCGCTCCAAAAAGACCCTTCTAACTCTAGGGGTGCCATGTGCCCACACGTACCCCATGATACTACTCGTTACCTTCTTGAAAAAGGCCCTAGGGAGGAAGATGGGCAGACACTGGAACAAAAACAAGAACCTCGGGAGGACCGTCATTTTAACTGACTGCACCCTCCCTGCCAGCGACAGCGGCACCATGTCCCACCTCTTAAACTCCTCCTCCATCTGTTCCACCAGCCTAGAGAAGTTCAGCTTGTGGAGGGTCCCCCAGTTCTTTGCCACCTGCACCCTCAAGTACCTGAAACTTTTTACTGCTCTTTTGAAGGGGAGCCTCCCAATTCCCTCCCCTGGTCTCCCGAGTGTATTACAAAGACCTCACTTTTCCCCAGATTTAATTTATATCCCGAAAAGTCCCCGAACTCCGCTAGTATTTCCATAACCTCCGGCATTCCCCCCTCCGGGTCTGCCACATACAGCAACAGGTCATCCGCATAGAGCGAGACCCGATGCTCCCTCCCCTCCCCTTGTCAGTCCCCTCCACCCCCCCTGAACCCCTCAGTGCCATCGCTAGCGGTTCAAATCGCTAATGCAAAGAGTAAGGGGGATAGGGGACATCCCTGCCTAGTACCTCGATGGAGCCCAAAATATTCTGACCTCCTCCCGTTTGTTACCACACTCGCCATCGGGGCCGAATAGAGCAGCTTTACCCACTGATAAATCCCTCCCCAAACCCAAACCTTTCCAACGTCTCCCACAAGTATTCCCACTCCACCCTATCGAATGCCTTCTCCGCGTCTAGCGCTACCACTGTCTCCGCCTCCCCCTCCACTGCCGGCATCATGATCACGTTTAACAATCTCCGGACATTTGTGTTAAGTTGGCGTCCCTTCACGAACCCCGTCTGGTCTTCATGTATTACCCCTGGCACACAATCCTCTATCCTGGTTGCCAGGACCTTTGCTAACAGCTTGGCATCTACATTTAAGAGGGAGATAGGCCTGTAGGACCCGCACTGGACCGGGTCCTTGTCCCGCTTCAAAATCAAGGAGATCAGGGCCTGCGACATTGTTGGGGGCAAAACCCCCCCCTCGCGCGCCTCATTAAAGGCTCTCACCAGCACTGGGCCCACCAAGTCCACAAATTTCCTGTAAACTCCACCGGGAACCCATCCGGCCCCGGCGCCTTCCCCGCCTGCATCTGGCCTATCCCTTTAATTAGCTCCTGCAGCTCTATCGGCGCCCCCAACCCTTCTACCAGCTCCCCCTGTACCTTTGGGAACCTCAATTTGTCGAGAAAGTTCTCCATTCCCCCTCTCCTCTTCGGCGGTTCAGACCTATACAATTCCCTGTAGAAGTCCCTGAAGACCCTATTCACCTCTTGCCCCTTCTGCACTACGTCCCCACCCCTCTCTCTCACTCCCCCAATCTCTCTGGCTGCATCTCGCTTACGAAGCTGGTGTGCCAGCATCCTGCTCGCCTTTTCCCCGTACTCATACGCCGCACCCTGCGCCCTTCTCCACTGCGTCTCCGCCTTCCTAGTGGTCAGTAGGTCGAACCTGGCCTGTAAACTGCGCCGCTCCCTCAGTAGCCCCTCCTCTGGTGCCGCCGCATATTTCCTATCTACTTCTAGGAGTTCCCCCATCAGCCTCTCCCTTTCCTGCCTCTCCTTCCTCTCTCTGTGTGCCCTTATGGAGATCAGCTCTCCTCTAATCACTGCTTTCAGGGCCTCCCAGACCGTCCCCACCTGCACCTCACCCGTGTCGTTCGTACCCAGATAGTTCTCAATGCCCGTTCTAACCCTTCTGCACACCTCTTCGTCCGCCAACAGCCCCACATCCAGGCGCCACAACGGGCGCTGATCCCGCGCCTCCCCCAATTCCACGTCCACCCAATGTGGTGCATGGTCCGATATCGCAATGGCCGAGTACTCCGTGTCCTGCACTCTCGGTATCAGCCCCCTGTTCAATACGAAAAAGTCTATCCTGGAGTACACCCTGTGGACGTGGGAGAAAAAAGAATACTCCCTCGCCCTAGGCCTACCAAATCTCCATGGGTCTACCCCTCCCATCTGCTCCATAAACCCCCTTAACACCTCTGCCGCTGCCGGCCTCCTATTCGTCCTGGAACTCGATCTATCCAGCCCAGGGTCCAACACCGTATTAAAGTCCCCTCCCATGATCAGGCCCCCTGCCTCCAGTCCCGGGATGAGGCCCAGCAGGCGCCTCATAAAGCCCGCGTCGTCCCAATTCGGGGCATACACATTCACCAGCACCACATTCTCTCCCTGCAACCTACCCCTCACCATCACATACCTGCCCTCCTTGTCTGCCACCACTTCTGCCGCCACGAACGACACACTCTTTCCCACCAGAATCGCCACCCCCCGGTTCTTGACATCCAAGCCTGAGTGGAACACCTGTCCCACCCACCCCCTTCTCAGGCGGACCTGATCTGCTACCCTCAAGTGAGTCTCCTGCAACATCGCTACATCAGCCTTCAGTCCCTTCAGGTGCGAGAAGACCCTTGATCTTTTAACCGGCCCATTCAGCCCCCTTACATTCCACGTAATCAATCGGATCGCTGGGCGACCCGTCCCTGCTCCCTGTCGATTAGCCATGTTCTGTCCCTTGCTCGCCCCGGGTCATCCCTCCCTTTCTGACCCGTTTCCCATAGCGATGCCCCCCCCCCCCCCCCCCCCCCCCCCCCCCCCCCCCCCCCCCCCCCCCCCCCCCCCCCCCCAGCTCTCCCCTTCTCGTCCCTGGTCTTTCCAGCAGCAACCCGGTATCTCCCCCTAACCCTCCCTCCCCCCCCCCCCCCCCCCCCCCACCCCCCCCCCCCCCCCCCCCCCCCCCCCCCCCCCCCCCCCCCCCCCCCCCCCCCCCCCCCTGGCTAGGACCCCTCCTAGCCGCGATGTGCCCAACATCGTACTCCCGAGAGTCAGCTGATCTCCGCTGACCCGGCTGCTCCTGCCACACTCCGACTCCTCCCGGTTCGAGGGGGGGGAGGGACCTCCCCCCCCCCCGCCATTCCACTCTGACCCCGCTCCAGCGCGGGAAAGGCCGCCATTACTGGCCACGCCCCACTCTTCTCCCCTCCTCTCTCCTCCATCCCGCGCGCGGGAAAAACAGAGGAAAGCCCGCGCTTTCGCCCGGCCACACCCCGCCCCGCCATCTTCCACTCCCCCCCATCCCCATCCACGCCCGTGAAGGATCCCCTTAAAACCCCAGAGATAAACCCGCATGATCAACCCACTCCCCCCCGTCCCGTCTTCCCAACTTAACAATATAAATACCCAATGGCAACTAAATACATAAATACTTAACTACATACTTAAATAACAAAATACTTAAATAGCTATCAACTAACAATGTGCTTAACCATCACCCTCCATCAGACAGTATAAATAACCACAGATAACCATAACCAGAGAGGGAAGAAAAAACAAAAAAA
Source organism: Scyliorhinus canicula (assembly GCF_902713615.1). Taxonomy (NCBI): domain Eukaryota; kingdom Metazoa; phylum Chordata; class Chondrichthyes; order Carcharhiniformes; family Scyliorhinidae; genus Scyliorhinus; species Scyliorhinus canicula. The sequence goes on from NC_052156.1 coordinate 148,784,490, forward strand.
AAAAAAAGGGGACCAAACACCCGAAGAAAAAGGGGTAAAAAGGGTAAATGACTAAGGGAAGTTGGAGACGGGAAGAAACACACCATAAGAAGAAAACGACCCGCAATAGAAATTTCAACAGTTCAAATATACAGAAACATCAAACAACTCGAAACCTTCAAGATATTCAAAAAGTCAAACGTTCAAGAAAAGCCAAGTAATCCAAGAAACTGTTACCCAGCTCCGACCTGGCCTGAAAAGATAAGGGCCACTTGCTCAATCAAGAGTACCCAGGCGGCTACGACCGCCGGTGCTCCCAGGTTTTAGTTCATGTCCAGCTTTTCTTCTTGTACAAAGGTCCAGGCCTCCTCTGGGGACTCAAAATAATGATGTTGGTCCTTGTAGGTGACCCACAAGCGCGCCGGCTGCAGCATTCCAAATTTGATCCTCTTCGCGTGTAGCACCGCCTTCGTCCGGTTGAACCGGGCCCGCCGCTTTGCCACCTCCGCACTCCAGTCCTGGTACACCCTTGCCGTCGAGTTCTGCCACTTACTGCTTTTCTCCCTTTTTGCCCACCTCAGGACTTTCTCCCGATCACATAGCCGCTGGAACCGCACCAGCACCGCCCTCGGGGGCTCGTTTGCCCTAGGCCTCCTGGCCATGACCCGGTATGCCTCTTCCAGCTCCAGGGGCGCAGGACCGGCCCCTTCCCCCATCAGGGAGCTCAGCATCTCCGCAACATATCTCGGGAGATCCGACCCCTCCAGGCCTTCTTCTAGGCCCAGGATCCTCAAATTTTTCCTCCTCATCCGAGTGTCCAGCTCCTCGAAACGGCTCTGCCACTTCAGGTGGAGTGCCTCGTGCACCTCCACCTTTGCCCCGAGGACCGTGGCCTCCTCCTCCCTCGCGGTCATCTCCTGCTGCAGCTCTCTGATCGACGCCTCTTGGGTCGCCTGGGCTCCCACCAACCTGGTGGTCGTCGCGTTCATGGACTCTAAGAGCTCCACTTTCAGCTCCGTGAAAAAACGGAGGAGAGCGGCCTGCTGCTCCTCCGCCCATTCCCTCCATCCCTCCGGAGCGCCGCCGGCCGCCATTTTGATTTTCTTCCCCCGCTTTTTTTGGGGAGCTGCTGCCACTTTTCTTGCCGCTCCACTCCGAGTACCGACCATAAAATCGGTCTAGTTCTCATCAGGGGACCTTCCCCCACCGGGATTCGTCTTTTCAGCACCGTTGGGGCCCTCCAATTGGCCCGAAAACACCTTTGTCGCAGGAGCTTCCAAATGTGCGGCTCAGCTAGTCATAGCCGCAACCGGAAGTCCTATTTGCATTTCTAAGGCCACAACCAGCTAATGGATATTACCTGTCTGCTAGGACTCTGAAAATCTTCTTTGAAATTATTAATGGCTGAAACATTAACCAACTCAAAAATCCTTTGGCCAAACCAAAATGGAGAAGTAGAAGTCACATCACATGATCTCCCGCGAGCTGGGAGAACCAGTCAGTCTGCCTTGTGGAGAATATATCCTGCCATCTCCCATCAACAAAACAGTAGCAGAACCAAATCTCTGTCCAGGTTTAAATTATTTTTTTAATTGCTATGTGGTGAACCACTGTGCACCTGTATTAGGGGATGTAAGGTAGGACCTGCACTACAGGTTCGCCGGTAGCCCCTGCCGACTAGCTCCGCCCACAAGGAGCCGTATAAATATGCATGACCTCCTCCTGATCAGCCATTTCGCCAGCTGCAGCAGGAGGCCACGCATCTGACTGTAATAAAGCCACAGTTGTACCAATCTGAGTCTTTCGTGCAATTGATCGTGCATCATGCCATAGTCCCAGATGTCAATAGGTTCCTTTCGTCTTTGAGGTGGTGATTTAACCTAAGGATCATCATACCTCCGGTGAGGGGCAAGGTTGAGAAGGGGAGGCCTTGATGAATAACCTCAGCCGGTACAGCAATTGAACCCACACTATTGGCCTGACTGCATCATGAACCAGCTGTGCAGCCAACTGAACTAAACTACAATATTGCAGAGCAGAGGTAGCCAATTTGTGTTTGTTGACTGGATTACTCCTGAGATGTTCCTCATTGTCTCATTCAGCTGTACATCTACCAATTTGCAGTGAGCAGAGTTCTTCCAGCCAGGAGAACAGTACTCAGCTACTGAGTAGCAGAGAGCTAAAGAGGAGATTCTTAAAGTTCTGATGTTGGCTGCCCATAAGGTTCCTGCCAGTTTGCTAATGAGATTGTTGTGAGTCTTCAGTTTAGCTGCAACTTTCAACAGGTGTGGCTTGAAGGTCAGTGTACGGTCCAAAACTATACCAAGATAGGTAAGTGTAGGATAATGATTCATGTGGCTGACGTTTAGGTAGAAATCATGTTCTTGGTGACATCTTGCATTGTCAAACTGGTAGACATATGATGCATTTTGGCAGCACTTGCATTGAGACACCAGTTTGACAGTAGTCAGAGAGTTTACTAAGGTCATCATTAAGAGTACTGCTAATGTGCTTGAAATTTCTCGCTTGGTAAGCACAGTAGATGTTATCTATGTACTTGAACTTGTGGCTGGATGTGTCTAACAAGGTCATTAATGTACAGGTTGAACAGGGTGGGAGTCAGTACTTATCCTTAAGGTAGGGTGTTTTGCTGCCTCTTCCATGTCCTGGCCTGGGGCCCCAGATGGACTCGCAATAGTCTGTTTTGAACAAGAGAGGTGATGATATCAACAAACCAGGGTGGTAGGACCCTGGAAAGCTTGGCCAGTAGGCCTTGTGCCCCACTGTGCTGTAGGCTGCAGTGAGATCAAGGTATATGACTTCAGTTTTCAGGCACATTTGAAAGCCATTTTCGACAAATGGCAAGTGCCAAACAATGCGCAATGAACATCTCCAATAAGAGAAGATCTAACCATTTCCCCATGAGATTCAATGGCATTACCATCGCTGAATCTCCCACTGTCAACATCCTGGGGGGGGTTACCATTGACCAGACATTGAACTGGACCAGCCGTATAAGTACTGTAGTTACAAGAGGAGGTCAGAGGCTAAGAATCCTGCGGTGAATAACTCAACTCCTGGCTTCTTAAAGTCTGTCCACCATCTACAATGCAAAAGTCAGGAGTGTGATGGAATACTTACCGCTTGCCCGGATGAGTGCCTTCCAAACCCACAACTACTACCATCTGGAAGGGCAAGGGCAGCAGCCACATGGGAACATTATCATCTGTACGTTCCCCTCCAAATCACTCACCATCCTTACTTGGAAATGTATCGCTGTTCCTTCATTGTTGCTGGGTCAAAATCCTGGAACTGCCTCCCTAACAGCACTGTGGGTGTACCTACACCATATGGACTGCAGTTGTTCAAAAAGGCAGCTCCACCATTGCCTTCTCCAGGCCAGTTAGATATGGGTAATAAATGCTGGCCTAGCCAGTGAGGCCGACACCCCATTAATGAAGTAAAAAACCTTAAATTATCCCTATGTACCTGGCCCATCGGGGAAATCACCTTTACTGGAAAAGTGGATTATCCAGCATCTGTCTTCAACCTGCTGGCTCTGTAAAATAATACACCATTGGAGTTTAATTCTGGACTCACATCAGACAATAATCCTTATTTTTCATGTGGTCTGTACCTCTTTCTTTCCCTTATCCTTCTTTTAATGTATCGGGGCTACCTACGGAAACCCCCTCCTGCATTTTGAATTTATGTAAAATAAACTAACCCCTTTTAGTTCACCCTGTCTCACATTTGCTGTGGGGTTATTAATAAAGATTGAATCGGGGCAGCATGGCAGCGCAGTGGGTAGCACTGCAGCCTCACGGCGCCGAGGTCCCAGGTTAGAATCCCAGCTCTGGGTCACTGTCCGTGTGGACTTTGCACATTCTCCCTGTGTTTGCGTGGGTTTCGCCCCCACAACCTAAAGATGTGCAGAGTAGGTGGATTGGCCACGCAAAATTGTCCCTTAATTGGAAAGATAAATTTATTAGAAAAAATGAAAGATTGAATCACTCCAGAACTGAGGGGTTGGGAAATTCACTACCATTTTGAAAAGGGGAAATTAAAAACATCTTTCTGTTATGGCGGGTAATGAGGAGAAATTAGGGCTGAGCACGCCCGTGGTGCTCGATCTCCTCTCCGCCCCCCACAGGCCCCACATTTACCTGTCGCGCGCTGTTCACGCCGGCAGCGACCAGGTGTGGTTACCGCCAGTGTGAACCCGTCAGGGTCGTCAGGCCGCTCGACCCATCCGGGCCGGAGAATCGCCGGTCGCCGGGAAAAACGCGAGCAGCAATTCTCCGAGCGCCGTGTCGCAAAACGCAACACGCCATTTTGGGGAGGGTGGGAGAATGGCAGGGGGTGCCAGAGCGGCCCTCCCGCGATTCTCCCACCCGGCGTGGGGAGCGGAGAATCGCGCCCCTAATTTTTCCGACTAAAATGTATCACTTCAGCACTTCTCTGCATTAAATTTCATCCAACACATGCTTTTCCATTTCACTAGACTTTCTATTTTCCTTTGCAATCTGCTGCTAATCTCCTCAGTGCTTACTATGTTCATGGGTTTTGTCTTTTCTGCAAACATTGAACTTATGCCCTGTGTACCTAAACCCAGGTCATTAATTTACATCAAGTAGAACCAATTCCCATCTACACTGTTAATGCCCTTTTAATCTCATAGGCTTCAATTTTGCTACAAGATCATTAAGCTGGAAAAGAAAACTACATGACTATGGGGTAAGAGAGGGCAAACGGAATTAACTGGACAGCTCGTTCAAAGAGGGAGTATAGACGATCGACTGACTGGCCTCTTTCTACGTTCAGTGATTCTATGAAGTAATAGACTCCCAGATAAATTAATGAAGAGAAAAATCTTGGAGTAATTTGACGAAGAGTTGGATGAAGTAAATGGATGGGATAGGGTGGATCAAATGTCCTACCTCTTCCTTATCAATTATGGGTTCCTGTGGGATGTCCGGTTGTAGGATGCCTCTGGCTCAGAATGTTATCCGCAGAATACAGTTGACACCAGTTGAATAATATCGTTTGGGAACTTTAAATAAATCTGGAGAATCTTTAGATTGAAAGGAACTCTCTTCCCTAAAATGTTGCTGAGGATTGGGAGTCAATTGAAGATTTCAAAGCTGAGATTGATGGAATTTTGTTGGCAAGGTTATTAAGGGAATGGAGCCAAGGTGAATAAACAGAATTAAGGCACAGATCTGTGATTCTGGAGCAGGTTTGAGAAGTTGAATGACTTCCTCCTCGACCTTGGCTCCTACTGTCCCCACAGAGCCAGAGCGCCAGGATGAAGAACTGTACCTGGGAGAAGTGAAGGGTTAAAATTCTAGAATCCATCGCACGTCAGTGAAAGTGGAAAGTGAGGAAGTTCCATTGCTCATTGTCCCTTTACGCATACTTTTTCCCAACATCGTAATCCCTACTTTGCTTTAACCAGGACACTGAATGCAGTTAATAAAAAATGTAATCCGTGAAGCGTATTTCCCTGTTCTGTTTTTAAAAACATATTGACGTAGATCAACTGCAACCTACGTGACTCAGTTTCCTCAGACCTTCCCCAAACTGTGTGACCTCTTCATTCTGTGTTCCCTTCTCCAGGAATGTTGGCAAGTATTAAAAATGTTGCTCAATCTATGCAGTTGTAGTTCAGGCTGACTCTCCTCCACATTTGCCAAAAGCTACGAGGCTAAGTTTCAGACTGACTGGGAATTGGCCCAACGGGACATTCTCTCCTGCGGGCGACCATGTGCAGAACACAGACTACAAAATAAACCGCAGTCACCAGCACACAGGAGAATCACTTGAAAATTCTCCCAAATATTTTCCTTTCATTTGGCAAACTGTTTCATTTTAATGGGGAATGTTTCATGCACCGTAGAACTAAAGAACACAAAGACATAAGCATTAGGAGCAAGAATAGGCCCTTCACCCCCTCGAGCCTGCTACTCCATTCAATTAGTTCACGACGGACCTGATTGAGGCCTCAACTCCACCTTCCTGTCTGCCCCCCATAACTCATGTCGATTAGGGCGGCACGGTGTTGCAGTGGTTAGCACTGCTGCCACATGGCGCTGAGGACCCGGGTTCGATCCCAGCTCTGGGTCATTGTCTGTGTGGAGTTTGCACATTCTCCCCGTGTTTGCGTGGGCCTCACCCCCACAACCCAAAGATGTGCAGGGTAGGTGGATTGGCCATGCTAAATTACCCCTTAAATGGAAACATTTTTAAATTGGGTACGCTAAATTTTAAAATAAAATCCATGTCGATCAAAAATCTACCTAACTCAGCCCTGAACAAATTCAATGACCCAACCTTCTTTTTTTTATCTCTGGAAGTGAACTCCACAGATGAACAACCACTGAGAAAAAAGGTTACTCCTAATTCATTCTTAAATGGGAGACCCCTTATTTTTAAACTGTGCCCCCCTCGTTCTGGACACCCCCACAGTGGGGAACATTCTCTCAGCCTCCACCCCGTCAAGTCCCCTCAAGATCTAAAGGGGTTGTTTGAAAATCTTCAGGTGCATAAAGTGCATCTTTACATAATGATTTTATCACTGGATTTATGCTTTTGTGTTCATTAAGCTTGTGGGGAAGGGAAAATGTTCCATTTGCATCTCCCGTGTCAGAAATAGCATAGGGGAGATTCAAATTGGATCTCCCTCTACACTGCCTCAACAAACACTCCCAGATCAGGCTTTGATATAGAATTGATTCTCTCTACGTTACCTAACAAGCGCTTGTAGGGCAGGTACAGCTCAGGGATATTAATGGCGGTTGGAAGGTTGATGTTACCTGGCACAATTTAGAATTAGACAATTAGATTTTGTTTCTGACACAGTTATCATGGTGGAATTCAGTTTGGGGATGTTAAATGAGGAAACGCTGACAGAGTCAAAACCTTGGCTCAGGCTAAATTTTACAGAAATATTCTTGACTGTTGAGGACAACATTAATTTTCCCTCTAGTTTCTGTCCCACCCCCCCTTCTAAACTCATTTTGTTCATGAGACCCACCTCCATTTATTCCATTCTTACCACGAGGAGATTAATTGGGTGGGTCGAGAGCAACATCAACTAGAATCAATTCACTCATTCCGATCATGGAAGTCTACCCATCTGTTTAATCTCCTCCCGTACCCCATGTACACCCTGTCCTCTTGCGAACTCTGCACACTCACTTAGTCTCCTTGAATAGCTTCTCCAAATTCTATACCATCGGGGTCTCTACCTCTGCATCAGTGTTTCAAACAATTGATTTAAAATTTTTTTAAATGTTGGCCTATTATCACTTTTATGCAATTGAGGTCTATTGGATTCATAGATTGTTCACAGAACAAAATTTGAAGTATTGACTGCGGGTGTCAATGGAGGGCTACACCACTGACCGCCAGCGAGGGGCACTGTTGAGTTAAGTAGTTCCTTTGCCTGGTCATTTGCCCACTTGTGGAAAGAGCACTATTGCTTTTGGTGGCAGGTGGAAGTGCTGTTGGTTAGGCCACCTCACTTCTCTCGGTCCTATTTAGCTGTAATTTTGTGACAAGCCTGATACAAAACCGGAACAGGTTTGAAAGGCAGCGGGGTGGGGGGGGAGATTCTAACGATGCGGCTTAAGAATTGTCGCTTCAACTGAATGAATACATTTCTGCTTTTGGTCAAATTGAAAAAGGAAATCAAGGCAGTGATTTGCGGCTGTTGAGTGTGACTGGGATTGGGCTGCAATCCGATCGCTACAACAATCAAACCGCTAATTGACACTGTGAAGTAACCGCTTGAGATATTAAAGGGTAGCGGTGCATGTGAACAATATGAGTCAGCACCTTCAGGACAGGAGAGAGAAGAATTAATTTAAGAAGATTTGATCTAATGGGAAATTCCCTGGATCGGATCCATGATCTGCACAATTGTGAATAAATATCCCAGTTACTAGGCTACGCGATCCCTTGAAATGAATAATAGCTGGCAGTTATCCGCAGCAAGTTGCAACATCTTCAGAGTGAATGAGATTTGCCTGCTCACGTGTAAGACAGGCCCTCCACTCCAATTAGAGCGCAGATCAGAAAGTAGCATGAATTTATAATGGGCTGGCGAATTATTCAGTTGCCAATCAATATTTTTAGTTTGAATTAAATTTTCCTCTTTAAGTATCCATTTGATATAAATCCCAGAGCCAGACAAGGCAGTGTGCCAATTATATTAAATGGATCAGATGTTCACGGAAAGGTTTGGACGCGGTTATTAAGTTGCTCACCTGGCTTGTGTATTTAGGTCCAATACTCTAAATCATAGATGCAAGTGGCCATTCAGCCCATCGTTATTGAGCCAGCTCTTTGAAAAGAGAAACTCCTCTCTCCATAGCACCATATATTTTCTCCCGGTTGAGTATTTATCCCATTCTTATTTGGAAGTTATCAGGGCAGCACGGTAGCACAGTGGTTAGCACTGTTGCTTCGCCACTCCAGGGTCCCAGGTTCGTTTTTCGGCTTGTGTCACTGTCTGTGCAGAGTCTGCACGTTCCCCCCGTGTCTGCCTGGGTTTCCTCCGGGTGCTCCGGTTTCCTCCTGCAGGTCCCGAAAGACGTGCTTGTTAGGTGAATTGGACATTCTGAATCTCCCTCTGTGTACCCGAACAGGCGCCGGAATGTGGCGACTAGGGGCTTTTGACAGTAACTTCATTGCAGTGTTAATGTCAGCCTACTTGTGACAATAAAGATTATTATTATTATTGTGTCTGCTTTCATTACCCTTTCAGGCAGGCAGTACATTGCAGATCACTTCCAGATCCCAGATTACTGCATAAAAAATAAATTCTCCCCATTTCCACTCTAGTTGCTTTGACTTAAATGCCCTCTAGTTATACCGATCCAAAGAGAACAACACCATATTCTCCAATCTCTCCTCATCATCAAAGTCTCTGAACCTTGACAATATTCCAGTAAATCCCTTCTGCACCCTCTACAAGACACCCTTCCAAAAGTGAGATGCTTAGAACTGGTCACAATATTCCAGCTGCGGCTTAATGCGTGATTGAGCTTCGGGGCTAAATGCCACGTCAAACTGATTGTAAACTCCAGAGGTCAATCAGAGGGCAATTAGAAGTTCTTGTCAATTTCAGACTTCAGAATAGCCATTGTTTTTGTTCAAAGACAGGAACATAAGAACAGCAGCAGGACATTTAACCCCTCGAATATGTTGCACTATTTAGTGGAATCATGATCGACCCAATACTAGATACCTGCCTTTGTCCCATATCACTTTGTTAGGTGAATTGGACATTCTGAATTCTCCCTCAGTGTACCTGAATAGATCCCATAGTATGGCGACAAGGAGCTTTTCACAGTAACTTTGTTGCAGTGTTAATGTTAGCCGAACTGTGACACTAATAAAGATTATTATTACAAATTTTTTGTGAATCTCCATTTTAAAAGTAACAATTAACCTAGAACCAATTGTCACTTGCAGAAGAACATTCCAAAATCCTATCACACTTTGTGTTTGGAAGTGTTTCTTAAAATCGGCCCAGAAAGATCTGACTTTTAGTCTGCGCTCTCTCGTCCTTGATTATCCAACCACCAGAAATATCCACCTACCCCACCAGCTCCCTTAATATCCTGAAAACTAGATCAAATCACCTCTTGACCTTCATTATCCAGGATGTGGAGATTCTGACGTTGGACTGGGATGAGCACAGTAATAAATCTTACAACACCAGGTTAAAGTCCAACAGGTTTGTTTCAAATCACTAGCTTTCGGAGCACTGCTCCTTCCTCAGGCACCTGTTCATAATTCCAGGCAATGCAGACATTTTGTGTAACTTTTCCTTATAATTTCATCCTTGGGATCCAGGAGTCATTCTGATAAATTTATTCTGCAATCCTTCCAAGGCTAGTATATTCTTCCCATGGTGTGGTGCCACTACATTTCCACTACTTCACAGGAGCACAGAATTGTTGCAGTGCAGAAGGAGGCCATTTGGCCCATCGTGCCTGCACTGGCTGTCCAAACGAGCATCATGACTTGGTGCCGTACCCCTGCTTTTCCCCGCACCTCTGTACATTGTTTCTGCTCAAGTAATCATCTAATGCTTTGATTGAACCTGCCTGCACCACAATTCCAGGAGTGCCTTTCAGCCTTGAGCCACTCGTTGCGTGAAAACGCTTTTTCTCACATCACATTTGCTTCTTTTGCAAATCGTTTTAAATCTGCGCCCTCTTGCTCTTCATTCCTTTACGAGCAGTTTCTACCTAATCTATTCTGTTCAGCCCCCTCATCTCTATCAAATTTCTACTTAGCCTTCTTCTCTTCAAAGAGAAAGGTCCCAAACTCTCCAATCTATCCTCATAACTGAAGCTTCTCATCCCTGGCACCAATCTTGTAAACCTTTTCCGTACTCTCTCTAATGCGCTCACATCCTTCCTGTAGTGTGGTACCCAGAACTGTGCATAACACTCCAACTGTGGTCTAATTGTCTTGTGTAAATTCAGCATAACCCTCTTGCTCTTGCGCTCTATACCCATATTAATAAATCCCAGGACACTATATGCTTTATTAACTGCTCTGTCCAACTGTCTGCCACCTTCAGTGACCTATGCACATCCCCACCAAGGTTCCTCTGCTCCTGCACCTTCATTAAGAATATTGGGCGGAATTCTCCGACCCCCTGCCGGGTCGGAGAATCAGCGCTGAGCTGCCGAATCACGCCACACCGCCGGGACGCAATTCGCCGCAGTGCGGAGAATCGGTGCCATCGGCGCGTCCGCGGCGCCAGCCGGGATATGCGCCGACTCTCCGGCCCGGGCCGGCATGGGCTGGCACGCCAATTCTCCGGTCCGTATGGGCCGAGCGGCTGTCATCAAAAAGCCGAGTCCCGCAGGCACCGTTCTAACATCCTCTGAGCCGGCGGGACCTTGGTGTTGAAGGGCCCGGGGGTGGCCTGCGGGGGTGGCCTGCGGGGGCGGGGGGGGGGGGGGGGGGGGGGGGGGGGGGGGAGGTCCGGCCCCGGGCTCCTCCGTAGTGGCCTGGACCGCGATCGGGGCCCACCAATTGGTGGGCCGGCCTCTCTGCCCCCCCCCCCCGGACCCCTTTACTGCGTGCCGGCTCCTGTAGCCCTGCACCATTTGGTGTCGGGGCCAATGCGGGGAAGAAGGCCACTGCGCATGCATTAGTTGGCACTGATCCCGGCGCCATGTTCAGGCCGGGATCAGGCTGGCGTAGGCCGCTCCAGCGCCGTCCTAGCCCCCTGTCGGCCGCAGAATGGGGTCCGGAACGGGCGCCGACACCTGAGTAAAACACTCCTGTTTTTACTCCGTCGTCGGCACTTAGCTGCCCTTTGGAAGAATCCCGCCCCTTATCCCTTATTTTATATTGTCTGTTCATGTTCTTCCTACCAAAATGCATCATCTCTGTATCGAATTTCACCTGCCACTGATGTGCCCACTTTACCAACTTGTCTATGTCCTTTCGAAGTTCTGCACTGTCTTCTTCACAGTTGGCAATACTTCCAAGTTTTGCGTCATCCGCAAACTTTGAAATTGTCCCCTGCACACCAGGATCTAGATCATTAACATATATCAGGAAAAGCTAGGAATATCAGATCATTAATCAGGAATACCGATCCCTGGGGAACTCCACTGCAAACCTTCCTCCAGCCTGAAAAATCATATTCTCTGCTTCCTAACATTCAGCCAATTTTGGACCCACATTGCTACATTTTGGATCCATGTTGCCATTTATTCCATGAGCTATAACTTTTCTCAAGTCTATTTTACTTTAGTCATCTCTCAGAAAACATCAGGCAGGCTCACTCTGATCAACTGAAAAATATCAAGGTGTCCAGTCACTACATCCTTAATTATAGATTCCAGTAATTTTTTAACAACATGCGTAAGGCTAACTGGTGAAAGATTCCTTTCCTTTGCCCCGATTTTAAAAAAATAATGCAGAGATGTGTGTAATTTCCCAATCCAAATGAATGGCTGTTAAATTGAGAGAACTTGGAAAGATTATAGTGAGGATGTAAAGATTATTGTCACCTACTTCCTTCAAAAGGCTGAGATGGAAACAGTTCTGTTTTATATTCTTGCATTCCAACTCAGCCAACCAAAACTGCTCATCGGAATCTTTGATTTCTCTTTGGGAATTGTCAGTAAATCGTCGAGTTGAAATGCAGTATTCCCAGTTTCCTTCCATCTTCCTTCCTCTAACTTGAAATTTAGATCTGCTGCATTGTTTAAAATAACCAGGCTTGTTGCAGAGGACGCATTTGGCTCCCCCTGCTGGACAGTCTTTGTGGCAGTGCTGTCTGTTGGTGCTGCATCTGGAGCATTTTCAAATAGGTGAAAGCCCCCCCCCCCGCAAACCTTTGGTGGGCCTTTTCACAGGCTTTTCAGTATGCAGGGCTCAACTTTGAATCTATATACTGGATCAACCCCTCTCATGTCTTGACGTCTCACCGTAGTACACCCGAATTCTGCTGTCGCTGCTTTGTCTACCTTGCAAGTTGTTCAGCCTTCTCTAGCATTAAGTCCTCTTTGGTTTGTAAAACGTTCAACAGTGCATCGTTGAGCCAACTATCGTACGGTTGATAATTAACTCATACTTTGAAGCTCCATAGCCACAACTACTGGCCAGTTGATACAAGTTGTTAATAAATTAGTCAATGCATTCATCTGGCCTTTGGCTCCTCTGGTTTAATCTCACCTTCTCAATGGCCATATTCTTCTTAGGGCTGAAGTAATTATCAAAGGCCCTCAAAGTCTCTTCACAGAATGCTGAGGTCTCCTCAATGCCTTGTTATGGCAGCACATCATCAGCTATGGCCCCAACTGAATATAAATGGGCACTGACCGTGTGTTTTTGTACTTTTTGAGGTAAACTTGAAGCCATTCAATATCTTTCAAATGGTCTCCCACTTTCTACAGACCCTTGATGTTTTGGAAAACGGTAGTGGCTGTTCAATAGCTGTCGACATCATGTGTGGTTCACTGTCCCCTATCAAGGTATGTTTAAGTTTTGTGAATCTTCATTGCCAGGTTGAGCTGCTTCAAGCTCTTCACCTGTGGGTTACCAATCTGTGGCCTCAGTTTCTTAAACGTCCAGCACTGCCATCATGTTTTGTGTTGTTACCACAGCTTGATGAGGTTTTGCTTATTCTGTGAATGACTTGCGATCATCGGTATATAGTTTTTCTTGAAACTACTTATTAAGAACTATGTACAAAGACCTTGTGATAAGCATATGATTTTCTGGATACAAGTCATTCTGGATCTTACCCTCTTGCAGTCTCTTGGTCATCTGACTTTTGATGTTTTGCTTCCATCATCACAAACACCATTGTCCCATTGACATAGCCATTAACTCTTTGCTTTACACACTTTGCTCCTGACCCACCCACTTTTTTTTCCTAATGTAATTGTAAAAACATTTTGTGTTGATTTTGATATCCCTCGCAAGTTTTCATGCATCCTGTTGTAGCTCTTTCTACTTGTTTTGTTACCTTTTGCTATTCTTTGTATCTCTTCTAGTTGCCAGGATCTGTTTTTATGTTTTTGTGTGCTTTTGATTTTAACTTAGTGCTTTTTTATTTTAACTAAAGCTACCCCTTTAATTGTCTATGGGTGTCTTTATGGCAAGTAGAACTCTTGTCCCTTATGGGTATAAACTGGTCCTATAATCACACTAAAGCCATTTTTGAAAATTCTCACCTGGATTACCCATTAACAGATTTGTCCAGTTTACCTTGGACAGTTTCTGAGTCATTGCATTGAAGTTAACCTCACCTAAATCTAGAATCTTAGCAGCTGTTTTGTGTTACTTCCTGCCAAACATTACATTGAACTCAATCATGTTATGATCGCTATGGTGTTGTTTGCACCTGTAACCAGCGCCGGCCCTAGGGTTGCTGGCGCCCCGGGCAAGCTGAACTTCGGCGCCCTTCGGGGGTGGGGGCCGGGGGTGGGGGGGGGGGTGGGTGGGGTGGGGCTGACGGGGGGGGGGGCCGGGGGGGGGGGGCAGGGCCGAGGGGGGGGGGGGGGGCCAGAGGGGGGAGGGGGCCCGAGGGGGGGGGGGGCGGGGGGGCCAGAGCGGGGAGGGGGCCCGAGGGGGGGGGCCGAGGGGGGGGGCCCGAAGGGGGGGTCCTGAGGGGGGGGCCCGAGGGGGGGAGCGGGCCCGAGGGGGGGGGGGGCGGGCCCGAGGGGGGGCGGAGGGGGCCCGAGGGGGGGGGCCAGAGTGAGCCCGGGGGGGGGGGGCGGAGTGACCACCGGCGAGCCTGGATCCATCCGCCATGTTTGTGCGGGGCGGCCTGAGGGAGGGCGGCCACCGCGCATGCGCTGGTTGGCACCGGTCCAACTGCGCATGCGCGGGACCCGAGTCTTTTACGCGGCGCCCCTAGCACATGGCGCCCCGGGCGACTGCCCGAGTTGCCGGTATCTTGAGCCGGCCCTGCCTGTAACAATGTGTGACAGTACTCATTACAAAAATTGTACGTGTGCTGGTGGATAAATCCTTGGGGTTTTGCTCGTGGGAAACTGAATGATTTACACCTTGTAGTTCACAATGTATTTTTCAGTAAGAAGTCTTACAACACCAGGTTAAAGTCCAACAGGTTTGTTTCAAACACGAACTTTCGGAGCACTGCTCCTTCCTCAGGTGAATAGGAGCAGGAACTTCCTCAAGGAGCAGTGCTCCAAAAGCTCGTGTTTGAAACAAACCTGTTGGACTTTAACCTGGTGTTGTAAGACTTCTTACTGTGCTCACCCCAGTCCAACGCCGGCATCTCCACATAATGTATTTTTCTGCTGCTAAGGTGAAGTTGTATCTCTTTAAATCCTAACTATTGTCAAACATGATTAAGCTGTAGCTCATCACTCTGACCTTATTTTCCTTTTCTTTTGAAAGAACACTGCCGTATGTCAGATTTTGCCATCTTGTACCTGTCTTAAATGCCCTTTGGGTTTATGCTTTTTAAAAATTTATTCTCAGGATGTGTGTTTCATGGACATTTTCTGCCCGTCCCTAGTTGTCCTTGAAAAGGTGGTGGTGAACCTTCTTCTTGCATCACTACAGTCTGTTTGGTGAAGATACTCCCACAGCGCTGCTGGGTATGGAGTTCAAACATCATAACCCAGTAGCGATGAAGGAACAGCTGAGATATGTTTGTCAGGATGGTATGCAATTTGAAGGGCAAACCGAAATGGTCCTCTCCCCCTTTACCTGTTGACCTTGTCCTTCTATGTGGAGGAGGTCAAAGGATTGGCAGATACTGCTGCAGAAACATTGCACAGTTGAAATATAATGTGGAAGTTTGTGTGTGACACTTGAAATAGCAATAGACTGGTACAGTGTTACATTTTGTTGGGTAACACTCCTGTGAATGTAAGTCATTTAATCCCATTAAAGGAGTGAGTTAAATGCATTTTTATTATTAATTCACAGATTGTGGGCATCAAGGCCAGCATTTATGGCCAATCTTCAAATGTCCTTGTCATCTTGAACTGTTGCAATCAACTGGTGTGAGGATTTCTACACTGCTGTTAGCGATGGAGATTCATGATTTGATTTCCTACTCAGGAGGGTGTGTTTGGAAGATAACATGTCAGTGATAGTGTCCCCATGCACCCGTTGCCGTTTTCCTTCTAAGTGATGGAAGTTGCATGTTTGTGAGGTTCTGTCAAAGAAGCCTTGGCAAATTGCTGCAGTGCATCTTGTAGATGGTGCACACTCCTCCCACTGTGCACCGGTGGTGGAGGGAGTGAATGTTTAAGCTGAAGGATGGGATGCGATTCAGTCAGGGTGCTTTATCCTGAATGGTGTTGTTGAAGCTGCACTCATCCAGGTAAGCAGAGAGTATTCAGGCAAGTGGAGAGGATTCCATTACACCTCTGACTATGCATTTTAGTTGATGGAAAGGTTTTGGGGACAAAGAAGCTGGGTTACTCGTCTCAGAATACCCATCCTCTAACTTGTAGTCATTGTATTTATGTGTAACATTAACTTATGTTTCTCAGTTATACAAAGAACAAAGAAAAATTACAGCACAGGAACAGGCCCTTCGGCCCTCCAAGCCTCCGCCGATCCAGATCCTCTATCTAAAACTGTTGCCTACTTTGAAACATTGGGATTATTTTCCAGAGAAGGTTAAGGTGAGATTTAATGAAGATGGTTAAAACGATGTGGGGTTTTCATTAAATAACAAAAAACTGTATTTGTTGGAGGGCCGGTAAATAGAAAACAGAATTAATTGGCAAATTGGTAAGATGAAGAGAATTTTTTCAACAAGTTATGTTCCAGAACGACTCCGCGAAAGTGTGATGGAAGCAGATTCAATAATAACTTTCAAAAGGAAATTGGATCTATACTTGTAAACAAAGGTTCTGTAGGGATATGTGGAAGATTATGAAGTAGCTCTTTGAAAGAGTTGACACACATTCAATGGGCTGAATGGCTTCTGTCTCTGCTGAATGATACTATCATTCTACAATTGAATGAAAATGGCTTATTGTCACAGGTAGGCTTCAAATGAAGTTACTGTGAAAAGCCCCTAGTCGCCACATTCCGGCACCTGGTCGGATACACTGAGGGAGAATTCAGAATGTCCAATTCACCTAACAAGCACGTCTTTCGGGACTTGTGGGAGGAAACAGAAACACCCAGAGGAAACCCACATAGACACACGTAGAATGTGCAGACTCCGTACAGACAGTGACCCAAGCCAGGAATCGAACCTGCGACCCTGGAGCTGTGAAGCAACAGTGCTAATCACTGTGCCACCATGCTGTCTGTAGGGTGGGGACCAGAGGGTGGGGGGATTGTCGGTGATGAATATCGGATGGGGGTGGTTAGTATTCTGGCAATGATTGTTCGGTGTGTGTGTGGTGGTATGGGAAAGCCCCCAAAAGTTCCCTGATGGGGTTTCTGGGCTGTTAGGCTGCAGTTCTCATTGGGAGAGTCCTTTAAAGATGCCGACGAATCTCTGTGGAGCTTTGTGCTGGCTCAATGAGCCCCTACTCTGCCAGAATGATGGCATTAACCACGCCCACTCATTATTTTCTCTCTCGAAGAGACTCAATATCTGGAGAGAAAACTGGTCTGTGCAGTTGGAGAATATCACACCAGTTTTCAATCCGAGTCTGACACTTTGCCAAATTCTGGTAAGATTCCACCCATTTTGTTGAAGCTTTTCATCTTGAAACTCACCAGGGCAAATGTAAGAATAATGCCAGGGAAACACAACTTGGTGAAGGTATTACCAAATAGAATGCACCAGTTAATGGTGACTGATAGCACCTCAGTGTGTTAATAGTAACATGCTCACAGTGACACATTTGCATGTACCAGAAGCTACATATAATAATACACAGGGCCCTGTTCTTTTGCAGACTGAAAGAACATGTACGCACATTGTGCCTGTTTCAGCTAAATAAAATAGACAATAGTCATTCAGTGGTTCATTCCTCAGGGCAATGCCTTGATTAATTAAAGCCAAGCTGCCTGGTTTAAATTTTCAAAAATGCTTGGCAGTTAACTGTCAGTCACTATTAACTGGTGTATTCTCCATGGCAATGCCCCCTGCCAATCAAAGTCCACTTGCCAAAAAAACAGCACTCTCCTCTCATGTGGTATTAAGTTGTTGTTCCCCCTGACACTGGTATTTTTGTGATTGTCCTGATGAGTGCAAGACAGAAAGCTTTGACAATCAGTTTTTCCAGCAATTTCCAGATTCTATAATTCTTCAAAATTGCATTGAATCAGTTCAGTGCACTGAAAGCTTGCTATGTGTTAGCAGCCAGACATTTCTGGGACCAATTATCAGAATCACAGAATGGAAAGTGCTCTGTGGGTTGGACAGTTTAAGACCATCAAAGTGTTCTGGATAAAGCAGACATTAATGAAAGATATAAATAAGACAGTAACATTTAAATATTAAAGTAGTGCATTTATTTTTAATAAGTTAAAAATACAAGCGTCAATTTTAAATCTACATTATTATAAATAAGTTACTTTTGCCCAATAAAGAAGCAATACAGTCATTGAGTCTTTTAATCCTGTTTCAATCTGACTGGATAGCTGATAGAACTCTAAGTGACCACAGTACGTATTTTGTAAATACAGTGTGTGAGCAGGGAGGAGCACTGAGATGAAGGGAACATCACACGTGTGTCAAAGTAACATAATCACTGGCGTTATTAACAACCAGTATTCCAATGAAATTATGAACTTTAGCAGAGCGGTATTAGGAGGCAAGGCCAGATCTATGTTGGAGAACTAACCGTCAGATGGGTTAGCGTACAGCACTGTGAGGTTGTGAGACAGAATATGTCACTGAGTTACACACAGCTGTAAATTATTCCCTGTTCCAATCATTAGCAATGAGCCACTCCAATGAAGAGTGGAATTAAGGCACTTTATTGGGTGAATGTGAAGGAAGCTTCATTTAGCATCAAACCATGCACAAATAGGATTCAGATATGCTTATTGAGGCAGCACAGAGGGAGCTTAGGCCATGCTCGGCATGATCAGTTGATAGTGACAGTAGTTGCAAAAGTTCGGAACATTATCGCTTTTTGCCTTGAAAAGGATTTTCTGACAAGGAAATGGTATTGCTTCTAAATCTTTCCTACCCTGTAAAGTCTACTTGCTGTAAATAAATAAATAAGTTATCAAATCTACTGTGTTAAACGTTAATGAGACATTGGTGTACTTCCTGTAGCTGCATAATTCCAGTTTAACAGGGATCCACTATATGGTTTCACTGGAATATTACTACAGTGGACTGGATCAGTGACAACACTTCAAAGTACGTTGATGGCTGCAAAACTTTGGGATGTCCTACGGTTGTAAGGGCCGAGGTAGACAAAAATACAGCCACCAATTGCAGAACGCTGAAAACCAGGGATATGTAAATGTCCAAAATTGGAGACATGCAGAGATCTTGGAGGGTTGGAATGCTGGAGGAGATTACAGAGATCGAGAGGGGTGAGGCTATGGAAGGATTTGAATCCAGGAATTCAAATGTTCAGATTGAGGTATTGCCAAATCTGGAGTCAATGTAGGCCTCAAGCACAGAGGTGTTGGATGAACAGGACTTACTATCAGTTAGGATTCAGTCAGCAGGGTTTTGGATCAGTTTACGTTTACAGCTAAGGGCTCATGGTTCAGACACAGTGGAGTGGATGTAATTCAAACATGTTTCCATATCTAATTTCTGGCAATGGAAGGTGATTACCAGTGGATTGAATAAACTATTGTCTGCTGTCCCTTAAAGCAATTTTACAACAAGTAAATTCACAAAAGGAATTGACAGGGAACTGGGAGCAGATTTCCAGCCTGTCCTCTTGGTCTGTGGGACAGAAACATAGGAAGCCATTGCACCACTTGAGGCTGTTCCATTATTCAGTTAGATTATAGCTGATCTGTATCTCAACTCCATTTACAATCCGTGTTTCCATTTCCCTTACTATCCTTATGGCACAAAAGGTCTATTGGTTGGTGCCAGTTTTGAAATTTTTGATTGGTCTAGCCTCAGTCACCTTTTGGGAAGCTTTGGCATCAATCATCAGTTATCTTCAACAACAGTTGAAAAATACCTTGGTTTAGATTTAATGTGTTTCTTTGTAAGAATTCCACCAAAGCCAGATTCAACAAAATATTGAAGCCAATTAGCCAAATGTAGGGTAGGGGACAAAATAGGGTTTGATTTGGACTGATTTACAACTCCGTTTACAAGCTGTTTGCCAAATATAAGCATTTGCATTCTATTATGTCGCTGTGTGGATGTAGGGAATGGCTAATATATAGAAAGGGAGGGACAGAAAGATGCCCATTTTTCTGTCTCGTTCTCTCTCACCTATTTCTACATTCAAGCTGTTATCCTGTATTAAACAACAAACAAAATATTGATAGCGTGTCGCATTGTCTTTGCAATGAGATATTATATCCCTTTATATGAGTTGGGATGCTTGCAAGTGTGTTTTGTCAATGCAAATTGGGATTTTCAGGAACTTGTCACACTGCTCTGCAACTTCATATTTTAACTTCTGGTGAGTATTTATGTCAGTTAATAAATATCTCTCGGTCCAAAGATGTGCAGGTTAGGTGGATTGGCCATGCTAAATTGCCCTTAGTGTCCAAAATTGCCCTTAGTGTTGGGTGGGGTTACTGGGTTATGGGGATAGGGTGGAGGTGTTGACCTTGGGTAGGGTGCTCTTTCCAAGAGTCGGTGCAGACTCGATGGGCCGAATGGCCTCCTTCTGCACTGTAAATTGTGTGTGTGATATGTTTATGGGGATCACGCGTCAACAAAATGGTTTCTAGTTAGGTACATGTAAATGGTTTCCCTTCTAACATTTTCCCGTCCAAATCTTAAGGCTGTGATTCATGACTCATTTCCCCACTCTTCCCCTCACATTTTACTTACTCTACAAGTCTTAGTAATGTGTAGGAGGCACAAAATTGTGTTCTCACCCAATATTCACGTGGACATATTTTCCAGCATGAGTCACAAGCTAGCAGTCAGGAGCAACAGCCCTGGCTGATTTCTTCCTCCCTAGCCCAGGGACTCTGAATCCAATTATAACACTCCTTTTGCCAACTAAGAATTGTGGAATTAAACTACATACAGCTGAGAAAGAGCAATGTCTCATTAATGCACACTCTTGTATTGCTGGTGCGTTTCCCAAATGCTCAAGGCAAGTATCCAATGGACCTATCCATGGATTAAGAAGCCCTACAGCTCCTGGGGTTGTCCAAAGTCCTGAGCAGCCTATTAAGGTATTTTTGGAGCCTGTCCAGAACCACGTGCCTTATGGTGAAAATGAAAGCAGAATTCCTCCGTAGAAACCTCTTCAGGTGATGTGCCTTTTCGCACCTAGAGCTGGAGCAGCCGAATGAAGTGGCTAATGACTTAACCAGGACTTTGAGGTTCTTCACATCAGTTTGCACCTGCATAGAGTTATCCATCTGGAGGGTGGACAGACTCTCAATAAAGCACCCCAGTGCCTCATCCACAGTGCCCAGGTTCTCCACGTTATTCTCTTTGAGTGGTTCCGGAATCAGGTCAAGTCCACTGATTACGAGACTTGGGGATGGCTTGAACTGAAAGAAAAATACAACACACTTGATTTTATCTATTTATCACTGGCATCAATTTATAGAGTCACTTTAATCATCCAGTAAAGCTCAATGGACAAAGCTACCTCTCTACCAGGATCATCTATCCATCTACCTGCTGCCAAGTAAAAACTGCCATAATTTTGCTTTTTAGGTTAAGGGGTTACAAGTGTGGGTCACGTTACCAGTGCAAATGGCACTGATAGTTTTCAGCTTTAATACTGGGGTCTCAAGGGCAGCATGGTGGTGCAGTGGTTAGCACAGCTGCCTCACGGCGCCGAGGTCCCAGGTTCGATCCCGGCTCTGAGTCACTGTCCATGTGGAGTTTGTACATTCTCCCCGTGTTTGCGGGGGTTTTGCCTCCACAACCCAAAAGATGTGCAGGCTAGGTGGGTCGGCCATGCTAAATTGCCCCTCAATTGCAAAGATGAATCAAGTACTCTAAATTTATACATAAAAAATACTGGGGTCTCTGGATACCGAGCACCCCCTAATGTAATCAAATTTCAGTACTTGTGCCGGACTGGCAATAAGATGGCAACTTCGACAGTGCAGCATTTCTTCAGCACTGCACACATCAGCCTGGATTTCTTACACCAGAGTGGGACATCTAACTCTGAGTGAAGAGTGCTACTGGCTGAGCCAAATTGTCATTTGCTTCACATGCTGCTAATGGTATTCATACTACTCAGACAAACAATCAGCAATTTCTGATTTAATTTCATATTTCGCAGATCCCCTTTCTATTTATAATTTCTGGTTGTTTGCAGTTGGGACATTTTCCTCAAAGGGGTTAATAATACCTGATCATTTTAATCAGAGGAAAATAACTGTGCAATATTAGCAATTGGACCTGTTAACAGCTAATACTCCTGTGAGGAACAACATTATTTTGTAATGGATTCTGCTCAAGTCTTAATTCAACAACTTGCATGACAGTTAAATGTTTCATTTTCACCTTTTCCCCCTTCTATCTGCTCCCTTGTTGGACGTGCAGATTCTTGGAGTAAAGTTTCAATGTTGCTGTATCTCATTATTCATAGAATTTACAGTGCAGAAGGAGGCCATTCAGCCCATCGAGTCTGCACCGGCTCTTGGAAAGAGCACCCTATCCAGGGTCCACACCTCCACCCTATCCCCATAACCCAGTAACCCCACCCAACACTTAGGGCAATTTTGGACACTAAGGGCAATTTAGCATGGCCAATCGACCTAACCTGCACATCTTTGGACTGTGGGAGGAAACCGGAGCACCCGGAGAACCCACGCAGACACGAGGAGGATGTGCAGACTCTGCACAGACAGTGACCCAGCCGGGAATCGAACCTGGGACACTGGAGCTGTGAAGCAATTGTGCTATCCACAATGCTACCGTGCTGCCCTTAAATTGCTCAAGTTATTATGGTATTTTGTATTAGTTTGAACTGGGCAGTGAGGGTTGTCTTGGGTTTAGGTATCATGTAGCTCAATTCAACATCTAACCTTTGAGGCCTCTCTTTCCACCATCCCGAACCCCAAATCGGATAAAGCAGCTTTTTACTTGTACTTCTTCCGACTTACTGTTCTGTATTCCCCACTCAGATGGTAACTGGACTACAGGGGTTAAACTATGAGGAGAGATTACACACATTAGACCTGGAAGATTATGGGGTGATCTGATGGAAATATTTCAGATATTAACCTGGGAAAGACCGGGTAGATAAAGATAAATTATTCCCACTGGCTCGAGATTGGAAAACGAGGCATTGTCGTCTAAAAATTCGGGTCAGACCATTCAGGAGATGATGATAGGGAGAACTTCTTCACTCTAAGGGTGGGAGAGATTTGCAACTCTGCAGTTGAAGCTGGAACAGTTGTTCATTTGAAATCGGAGATATAGATTTTTGTTAATCAAAGTTATTAAGGGTAATGGGCCAAAGGCCATAGATCAGCCATGATATTAAATGGCCAGACAGGCCTGAGGGGCTGAATGGTCTACTGCTGTTCTTCTGTTCAAACATTTTCCTTCTTGTAATAAAAAATCCCTCCTTAATGTTGCACCCCCCCCCCCCCCAATATCCTTCAAGATTACAGTCCTCTGAAATCTCTGCGCTCCTCCAATTCTGCCCCCCCCCCCCCCCCCCCATTAACATTGCTCCACCATTGGCGGCCCTAAATCCTGCAATTTCCACCCCAAACCTCTCCACCTGCCTTTCTCTCACTCCTTGAAGACGTCGCTTAGGGTCTGTCTCTATCACCAAACCCTTTGGGCAGAAACTTTCGAAGCAATGTCTCCTGGTGGGGGCTGGAGTGTGAGACAGTTCTTTGGTCACCCCTCCCTGCGAACACTTTTGGGGCATCTCACTTCCTGGAAGGTGCGACACAAATGCCAGTTGTTGTTGTATTTGCCGCTCACACGGTCTCTTGCACATTGGGGAGGGGTGCGGATTGTACCATGGCCCTCAGCCGCTCTGCACTGCTCCAGTGAAACTCTCACCTCTCCAACAAACCCTCCACTACCTTCATACTGAGCTGATGCAGTCAACATTCAACACAGGTGGAAGATGTCCCCTCCCTCGCCTGGAGATGTTGCCCAGGTCCGGCTGAGGCCGGGGAGTGAAATGCCTGAGCTCCCGGAGTTAGCAGAGAGCCCACCTTCACCTCCCTTCCTTCCCTCCCCTCACACTGAAATCTCCAGCTGTCATTTCCCTCGCTCCTTCCTTCTTCAATTCTTTTCTCTTAACTGCAGAGAATCCTGGCTGGAAAATCCCACTTTCCCCACTCTGGGCCACCACCTTTTCACTCTGGCCTCTGATGAGGAATGTTCCCCGCCCACAAGAAAGCGATGGCTCTTTAATTCCTCCTGCCTGGGAAGGGCTGGCGGCTCTCCTTCCGCTTCGCCAGGCCGACTTTATGCTTTCGAGGTTTGTTTTTGGCGCTTGGCAACTGACAAACATTCAGGAAGTGACTGCGCCTCTCATCGACCCAGTGGGCAAATCGCGGCTGATCAAATGCTTCATTTGAAATCTTGTTTAGAGATTGTCACAGTGAAGGGTGGTGAAATTTACCTGACATGGACACAATTAAAGGATGGGAACTGCTTTGTTATGACAACGAAATGTTTCCAACTCCAACCCGGTTGGATTCACGCCCAAACTCAGTTTATTAACCCCGCCTCTGTCACTCCCTCCTCTGACTTTCTCTCTTCCACACTTGCCTTTCTTCCTGTTAACTTTCACTCTTTTATTCCGTTCTTTCGCCCGAAATTACCTCCTCCATCGTTTGTTCCCCTGAAGCTGTTACTTTCACTGAGACGGAGTAGCCGGCTTTAATTATTAAACATGCTGACATTTAAAACATGTGAAACATGCTAACATTTTACATTTAAACATCGCTCTTCTGAAGTCAGGCTGTTGAAATACATTGAATACATGAAATACTG
The DNA here is from genome assembly GCF_902713615.1 of Scyliorhinus canicula. Taxonomy (NCBI): domain Eukaryota; kingdom Metazoa; phylum Chordata; class Chondrichthyes; order Carcharhiniformes; family Scyliorhinidae; genus Scyliorhinus; species Scyliorhinus canicula. Next base: position 148,809,013 of record NC_052156.1, read on the forward strand.
TTGAAAGTCACACTTTCAAATGTTTCGGTAAATTATGTTTCAACGGAATCGAAACACTATATATCTATCCACCTATCTATTTATGTATCTATCTATACATCTATCTATCTATTTATCTATATATCTATAGATCTATCTATCTCTCTATCCATCTATCTATACATCTATCTATCTATCTATCTATCTATCTATCTATCTATCTATCTATCTATCTATCTATCTATCTATCTATCTATCTATCTATCTATAGATCTATCTGTACATCTATCTATCTCTCTATCCATCTATCTATACATCTATCTATCTATTTATCTATCTATCTATAGATCTATCTGTACATCTATCTCTCTATCCATCTATCTATCTATTTATCTATCTATCTATAGATCTATCTGTACACCTATCTATCTATACATCTATCTGCACATCTATCTCTTTATCCATCTATCTATACATCTATCTATCTATTTATCTATATATCTATAGATCTATCTATCTCTCTATCCATCTATCTATACATCTATCTATACATCTATTTATCTATCTATGGATCTATCTGTACATCTATCTATCTCTCTATCCATCTATCTATACATCTATCTATCTATTTATCTATCTACCTATAGATCTATCTGTACATCTATCCATCTATCAATACATCTATCTATCTATACATCTATCTATACATCTATCTATCTATACATCTATCTATCTATCCACCCCTCTATCCATCCATCTATCTAACTATCCCTCTCTCGCGCTCTCTCTCATCCCAGTTCGATATCCTTGTGGATCTTGCGTCTCAATGTTTCCAGTGGATGTCAAACATCCCAGGGCACCGATAACTAGGAATTTCTCCGGTATCCTGGTCAACATTCCTCCCCAACCAACACCAACACAAACAGACTAGCCCATCACTCGTCGCAATGATGGGTGAAGACTGAGGCTACCCCGACACAACTGGCATCGGATTTGGGACATTGGAAAGCGGTGATGCTAAAACGATCTTCCCTCCATCCTGCTTCCTATCCTTATCCCATTGCCCCGCCTTCAGTCCCAAGTTGCACTGGCTGTGGCCGGGGACTGAGGCCATGCTGCCGAACTCTATACTGTGCTCACCCCAGTCCAACGCCGGCATCTCCACATCATGAACTCTACCTGGTTATTGAGCTCCTGGACGCGGCTGATGATGGTCTGGGCCAGGAGGCGGGTGTCTCGGATGATTCTCTCGGTCACAGTGGCACGCCCGGAGCAGAGTGGCACCAATATGCACAGGACGGTCCAAGCGGGCAGGGCGAAGCTCTTCATCTTGAGAATTGGGGATGAATTGGAGGATCTATCAACAGTGGAAAACAACTTTATTGCAGCGATGCACACACACAAATCCTTACCATTCTGGGCCAAACACCTGGGGGAAAAATATTAGGAAAATATACCTTAAAGGGAATATTCTCCCTTCCCCAGAAACTTGCCCCATTCCAGCACCATTCCGTGGCCCATTGCTCCCTGCTTAGATCTCCATCGCTGCTACACGTCCCTTTCGAGAGTTTGCATCTCTTATTCAGAGGTGTGTGAGCTTGTCAGGTGCTTGTTGAGTAATAGTTCGAACTTTCTATGAAATATCATTGCTACACAGCGAGAATCTGTCTGACTGCATCGCCCAGAAGGAAGAGAGGACAGTTCAATTAGAAAGAGACAGGTTCGGACATGGAGGCAGACAGGGTTCAAGAGAGTCCACGGCAAAAGTGGGCAGAAAGATGCGACTGGGAGGGGCAAAAAGCAGCAAGAACCAGGCGGAGAAAGTAGTGGACGGGAAAGAGAGATGGGTGAAATAAAAGAGGGGGGGGGGGCGGCAGAATGGGAAGGGAAGAGCAGGCAGGGGAGAAAGAGAACGAAGGGGAGTCGAGCGAGGGAGGTAAAGAAGCAGAGATCCTGGCAGAGAAGAGAGTGGGACTGCGAGAAAGTGGGGGTCGATTCAGTGAGGAGGGAAAAAGGGGGAAGAAAGTCTGAGTAGACAGGGAGCGAGGAATAAATGCACAAGTTTGGGGGAAAAGAGAATGACAACTTGAAGATGCCCTGAAGAGGAGCGAGAGAAGCAGAGAGAGAGTTAGAGAGACACAGGGGGGAAAAGGGGAAAGATACATGATACAAAAAAAGTTTCAATTATTTGTTAAAATCTTTCCCCTTCTCTGCTGTAGTCCCGGGCGGAGCCCAGTTCACTGACATCACTAACAGGACAGGAACCTGTTTCATTCAAGTTGTAAAGTCTGTAACAAGCATCACGTGCTGCTTCGATTAAACTCAAATGGATATCAAAAGTTATATATATATTTTAAAAAACTATCTGCATCTCAGTCCCCTCTCTGAAGACCCAACTTTTCAGAGCCTGTCTCCAACCCACAATCTGTACCCCCCCCCTGTAGGCTGGAGCCCACCCCCCTCCCTCTCCTGCTCCTCCCAATCTCAAGAGTCTCCATACCTGTACACTGGCTTGTCACCCGTGTTCTCAACTCTGCTCAAGTTGAACTGGCCCTGCTTATATTGCCACTTCAATTGCACAACGGGCGGGTGATTCATGTCGTTTTCAGCATTTTGGAAACCCGACCTGTCCCCAGTTTTTTTTTCTCCCGACCTGGCCAAACTGCATCGCTAATTGGATGAGCAATGTTAGGGGTTTGGAGCGAATTCATGTATCTTGTATGACAAGGGAGAGAGAGAAAGTTGAAAGGAAATCTTGGAGCAGGGCCGGGTTGTCAGTGCAATCCAGCAGCTAGGAGTTCACAGAAGGTTTCAGAGATGAAAGATCATTTAAAAATAAAACCCCAAACGGTGGTAATCATTCAGATGTTTCAGTGCTGTTTTGGTAGAATATGCTTTTCTTTATTCAACTTTATTGAAGCCTCTTTTTTATTACAGTCGATTTCTTGTCCTTTTTGTCCAGATCTGTATGTCACTTTCTTCATTTGCGACGGATTTTTAAAGGTTGGATTTAATAATGTATCTTGTTGGATTGCCACAGCCTCAGAAAGGCGATGGGGAGGTGAAACTCCCTCCAGAAACTTCAGCACGCCGTAGTTGCCACTTCAAGTGTCGCGCCGAGGGACTACCACACTGCCTGGAAGAAGCTGAGAAAATAAGACAAAAAGGTGATGAGTGGGATAAGAAATGAGGCGTGATTATCAGAGATAAAAAGATAAAACATCGAAAGCAAAACTGGTGCATTTATATATCGTCTTATACTCGCTCAGGACATCCGAGCCAATGACGTGATGGTGAAGTATAGTCACTGTTCACACAGCAAGATCCCACAACAGTATTGTGATAGTAACAAGTCTCCCAAAGATCCAAGAATGTACCCCCCCCCCCCCGCCCCCCTCCTCATCTACTTGTTGCCTCTCTCAAAGACAGCATCTCAAAAGCAGCATTAATTTCCCCACTCTCTCCACTCTCCTCTCTCCACTCCTCCATTCTAATTTGTTGCTAAATTATCAGGCTTGTTCACCTGATACCCAGCGCTGGATGGGCAGGAATCTCCTCCAACAAATTTTGGGGAGGACAGAATCCATCATTTTCTGTCCCCTCTGCAAAACCCATAGTTGACCCCCAGATAAGCATCATTGTGGCAGCACTGAGACCAACTATTTCCACCCCCAGAACAGCTAACCTGTGGCTCAATCACCCTCACACGCACCTTTGTTACCTCTCCACTCAACCATTCCACCACATTCCTGACTGGCTTCCCATATTTTAACCACTGTAAACTTGAAATCATTCAAAACTCTGCTGCCTGTGTCTTTACCAACGTCGTTCTCCTGGTTACTTATCAGCCCCGTGGTTGCTGACATGCATTAGCTCCAGTTCAGGCAATAACGTTTTCATCTTTGTTTTCAAACCCTCCAGGATCTTGTCCCTCTCTTCCTCTGTAATGTCCTCCAGCTCCATAACCTTCTGACTTACCTAACACGGAGTCTGCACTTTCTCCCCCGCCCCCCCCCCCCCCCCCGTGTGTGCGTGGGTTTCCTACGGGTGCTCCGGTTTCCCCCCACAGTCCAAAGGTGTGCAGGTTAGGTGGGTTGGCGATGATAAATTGCCCTTAGTGTCCAAAAGGGTTTGGGGGGGGGGGGGGATTATGGGTTATGGGGAAAAAGTGCTCTTTCCAAGGGCCGGTGCAGATTCGATGGACTGAATGGCCTCCTTCTGCACTGTGCATTCTATGGTTCTATGATGGCTCCCTGCGGCATCCCTGATTTTAATCACTCTGCCAGCACCATTGGTGGCTGCAATTCCAGTTGCTCAGCCCTTAAGCGCTGGAAACCCCTCCCTAAACCCCTGCCCCTCACTTACCTCCTTTAAGGCACTCCTGAAAACCTACCTCTTTGACGGGGCCCTTTCGTTATCTAACCTGATATCTTGATACATGTCTCAGTGCCATTAAAAAAAATATACTACCCATGTGAAGCACCATTGGGCCTTTTATGTGAAATGCGCTAGATAAGTATAAATTGTTGTTGTGACTTGTGCTTTTTTAAGTGTTGTTTCAGGGTGAGCTCTCCTGCTCTTCTTCAAATCGTGCCATAGAATCTTGTCCATACCTAGGAGGGAAGATGGAGCCTTGGTTTAATATTTCATCCAGAAGACAGCACCTCCAACAGTACTCCTTCAGCACGCCACTGAAGTGCCAGTTTGGATTGCATGCTCAAATCTCTGGAGTGGGACTTACATCCAGGCCCTGCTAACTCAGAGTAAACGTGCTTCCAACTGAACCATGGCAGAAACAACAAAGTATTTAAACAATGATATCAGCAAAATGGGATTCCTGAGAGGCGACGCTCGTCAATTTGTGGATGATGATCTAAATATGGGAAAGTATTTAGTCAGTGGTTATAGGGAAGAAAAGGAGAGATGAAGGAAATCCTAAAATGGTTGAGAGGGACATGAATGATATCATGAAGGAAAGGAAAATATTTTATATAGGTTAAGGGAACACAAAGCAACAGGACCCAGTAGGATACATCCTTCCGCCCTCGGTTCCCGAGGATGGTGGGGAGGGGAGGAGATTTGTGAGGCCTTGAACATTATATTTCAGGGCACTGTTGATGCAGATGTGTTGCAGGGTTGGAAAGTAGTTATTTTTCAAAAAATGAGACAGAATTTATCTGAGTAATTACAAGTTGGCTAATGGAATATTTGTGATGGGGAAAATTTTAATTAAGGATAAGATTACCACATTTCTAGATAAAGAGAAAATAGAATATCCTTGTAGAAACCTCAGAGAATTCTTTGAGGGACTTACAAAAATGATGGGTGAAATGCAGCAGATGTAATGTCCATCAGTAAACTATTACCCACATTCAACCACGCTGAAACACTGTCCTTAACTTTTACTTTCTTTTATCTCCTTTGTACCCAATTCTTATTCCAGTTTTCTATTCCCTCCACTTCCTCAAGTTCCATCCCCCTATTCTGCTCCACCAATCTCCCAGGTGAGCACCTTGTCAAAAGACATCCGGGGGTCCATGTACACACCATCCCGAATCCCCAAAGCCTGTCCACCATCTACAAGGGACAAGTCAGGGGTGTGATGGGATACTCACTACTCGCCTGGATGAGTGCAGCTCCAGCAACACCTAAGAAACTCAACCCAATCCAGGACAAAGCAGCCTGCTTGATGGGCAACCCATCCACCACCTCATTTTTTTTCTTTAGAATTGACAGTGTAGAAGGAGCCCATTTGGCCCATTGAGTTTGCACTAGCTCTCAGAAAGAGCACCACACTTAAGCCCATACCTCCGCCCTATCCCCGTAACCCGGTAACCTCACCTAACCTTTTTTTTTAGTCACTAAGGGCAATTTTAGCATGGCCAATCCACCTAACCTGCACATCTTTGGACTGTGGGAGAAAACCGGAGCAGCCGGAGGAAACCCACGAAGACACGGGGAGAAGGTGCAGACTCCGCACAGACAGTGACACAAGCCGAAAATCGAACCTGGGACTCTGGAGCTGTGAAGCAACAGTGCTAACCACTGTGCTACCGTGCTGCCCTGATAACTTCCAAATAGGAATTGGATAAATACTCAACCGGGAGAAAATATATGGTGCTATGGAGAGAGGGGTTTCTCTTTTCAAAGAGCTGGCTCAATAATGATGGGCTGAATGGCCACTTGCATCTATGATTTAGAGTCTTGGACCTAAATACACAAGCCAGGTGAGCAACCTAATAACCGCGTCCAAACCTTTCCCTGAACATCTGATCCATTTAATATAATTGGCACACTGCCTTGTCTGGCTCTGGGATTTATATCAAATGGATACTTAAAGAGGAAAATTTAATTCAAACGAAAAATATTGATTGGCAACTGAATTATTCGCCAGCCCATTATAAACCTGCACATCTTTGGATTGTGGAAGGAAACCGGAGCACCCGGAGGAAACCCACGCAGACACGGGGAGAACGTGCATACTCCGCAGACAGTGACCCAAGCCGGGAATCAAACCTGGGACTGTGAAACAATTGTGCTAACCACTGTGCTACCATGCCGCTGGCTAGGCCAGCATTTGTTGCACATTCCTAATTGCCCTTGAGGAAAGCTTTGCAATATTGTGATGAAGCAAAGGCTCCAGCCGTTATTGTCCCAGAATGGCAATATTCTGGGCTGCAATGGCAGAGGGATAGGAAGATCGAAATATGGGAATGTACAGGATCAAAAATTATTATCTTGACTCACCTATCTAGTTCCAAAAGAGGCTGATATTTTTCCGATGTAAGTGCTCTGTATTGTTTGGTCATTATACCAGAAGACTTTGGTCATTGAAATGGTGGTCCTAACAGGGAAGATAACTGACTTTGTAAGGAAAGAATTATGAGAACATTCAGAAAGTTCAAGGCTTCATGAAGACCAAACAGATTTCAGAATTATGAAGAGGACTTCCAAGTTAATCAACACAAATCATTAACACAAACTGTGTGGTAGCCTTTAAAACTGGGCTAGGTTCCCCATCCATCGACAATGAAAGGGTAATAGACACATGAATCAAAGTACCAAATTAAGTCATTGAAATAATTTTTACAAATAACTTAAACAACTGCTTTAGTTCTGTGATATTCCTCAGTGCAAGGAGGAAGCTCAAGGAAGGAAAATACATGCTTCAAAAGAGATAAGGGTTTAGGGGTTATGGTGCGAAAGTGGGTAAGTAGATACATTGATACCATAGTCAGGCTTATCTTAAATGTTTATCAGTTCATTTACACCACCTTAGTGTCACCTGTCTAATTCACACAAAGTTCCAATTACCCCTTCTGCACCTAGTCTATTTCACACCGAGATCGTCATTGTGGATGACCCTGAGAAACAAATTGCAAACATAATCATTAGTAAGTTCATTCTGAAATGATTTCATGTTATTGAACTCCCAGACAGTAACCAATCGGTGACTATATGGGAGCAGTCTCCAAACCTTAAACGGACGTTATAAAATGTGGAGGGGGACTTTAAAAGTGAAATGAAATGAAAATCACTTACTGTCACGAGTAGGCTTCAAATGAAGTTGCTGTGAAATGCCTCTAGTCACCACATTCCAGCACCTGTTCAGGGAGGCTGGTATAGGAATTGAACCATGCTGCTAGCCTGCTTTCAAAGCCAGCGATTTAGCCCTGTGCTAAACAGCCCCTGATAGTGGAGAAGTGGAGAAGGTGCAGGAGTTCACTTCTATTTCCAGATATTAACACTGTTGTAAGAGACATTAAGAAAATCTAGGCTTGAGTTAACACTGTTGGCTAGGGCTGGTACAAAGCTACTGAAAGGCACAGACAGATGACTGCAATTTCACATGGTCAGCTCACCACTGTTGAAAAAATGAAAATTTTGTTTTCTAAAAATTTTAGTTTTGATCACTGTTTGAGTGATCTTTGCCTTGGTTGGAAAAATGGAAAGGCAACTTACTATCTAACTGGGGAGAGACTTCAGGGTGCTCCGGTGCATGGGGGATCTGGGTGTTCTCGTGCATGAATCTCAGAAACCTAGCATGCAGGTACAGCAGGTAAAAAGAAAGTGAGTGGAATGTTGGCATTTATAGCTAAAGGAATAGAATATAAAGGTTAGAAAGTGTTGTTGCAATTGCACAAGGCATTGATGAGACCACACCTGGAGTATTACGCACAGTTTTGGTCCCCTGGTGTTGGGAGGGCGATTTGGGGCAGGGAGGTCCAGATTTCCACTGACCAGTGACCCCAGAGTGGTCAAACCCAGTTATGTTCCCCTGCTCTCTATTCCTGCACCAGAGGAGATTGAGAAAAATTATCTACCCTATCAACTCATTTAAAACAGACGAAGCAGGCCAGCATTCGCTGGTCGATTCCCGTACCAGCCTCCCTGGACAGGCGCCGGAATGTGGCGACTAGGGGCTTTTCACAGTAACTTCATTGAAGCCTACTCGTGACAATAAGCGATTCGAACCGTCGAACACCTCAATTAGATCTCCCCTTATACTCAACAGAATACAAACCTAGTCAACACAACCTGTCCTCACAATGTAATCATTTTGGAACTGGTATTGTTCCAGGTGAATCTGCACTGCATCCCCTCCAAAGTCAACATATCCTTTCTGAAGTGTTACGCACTTCAAAACTGAATGCACTGCTCCAGGTGTAACCAGAGCTCTGGACGGCTGTAGCATAACTTCCACTCGATTGAATTATGCCCCCCTTGAGATTAAGGACACTGTTATGAATTATATTTTGTTGCTGTCCCCTCGCTTTTGGTGCTTTGTGTACTTGGAACCCCACTGTTAGTCTCTCTGCTCATTTATAGTTCTTAGCTTCTTGCCATTTCGAAAATGCTCTGACCTATTTTTCTTCTGTCCAAAGTGGATGACTGACACTTTCCCATATTGATTCCCATCTCTCACAGTTGCATCTATACATTTAATAAAGGAGAGAGAGTGAAGTGTGGTCTGATTCCACCCCCCCCCCCCCCCACCCCCACCCCCGCAACCCAAACTCACCCCCAAATATGCTTTTTTTGTAGAATTTGTAAAATTACACAAAGTGCCATAAAATTCAGCTTGTCTCCATTCAGGACGTTCCACTCTTTGGTGCCTTTATACAATTGCAATTATTTTGATGGTTTCAGTATACATTCCGTCAGGCTTGTAGCTTGGGGGCAAAACATTTCAAATTCAGAAATTACAGAAAATGCAATAGAATTCAACTTCTTAACACAACAACATTGCTACCATATGGGATTTTCACAGTAACTTCATTGCAATGTTTTTAAAAAATACATCTAGAGTACCCAATTCATTTTTTCCAATTAAGGGCAATTTAGCGTGGCCAATCGACCTAGCCTGCACATTTTTGGGTTGTGGGGGCGAAACCCACGCAAACATGGGGAGAATGTGCAAACTCCACACGGACAGTGACGCAGAGAGGGGGATCTTGGGACCCCGGCGCCATGAGGCAGCAGTGCTAACCCACTGCGCCACCATGCTGCCTACTTCATTGCAATGTTAATGTAAGCTTACTTGTGACACTAATAAAGATTATTATTAACCCGCTTATTTGGATAAGTCCACAGTGACAGCTGTAAATGCAGGGAGGTGTTACTTCTTTCATAAACTCTTGACAGTTCTCACCCTAATGTTCAGTGAATTGCCATAGGAAAACCCCTCCAAGCACTCAGCCATAGCTGCAGCTTTAGGGCAGCCATTTCGAGAATTCAGGCATAGGGTCCATGATTTTCCAGCCTATAGTCTGGTTCATGAGCCAGGTTACTGGACTCTGCACTTACGGTTTGCCAACTCTGGTCGGACACATTCTTGGAAGCTTCTTCATTTGAACTCCACTTGTTTGATTACTGTGCTCACCCCATTGGTTACTCAATATGTCCATTCCATGGCCGATTGGATGATTCTTGATATCAGTCAAAGGCTTTTTCTCCCTATCTCTAAGATTTTTTTAGAACTAACAGCAAATATGCTTCATGAAATTGAAAAGCATGCAATTTAAAAATCATTTTTTTCCATGATTTTTCTTCCAGGTGTTGCCCCCCCCTCCCGATCCTGAGACTTTGGGGAGGTTGGCAAGCTTATCCTAAATTTCAGCTACAGGGATCTATATAGTTCTGAGCCGGGAGTGTGAACCCATAAAAATGTGTTTCATTAATTCTAAGATGCCCCAGCTGAAAGCATTGCTTGAACAAAGTTAGTCATTTGATCATTAAAAAAGAAATCATTCATAAAAGATTTTAATTCTAACCAAGTAATAAGACAGCAAACCCCAATACAAACTGCACCCACCTGAACCGCGATCCATCACACTCCCCCCTCAACCTTTCATAAAGAAAACAAAGCCTTACCAAAAAGACAACCCCCCCCCCCCCCCCCCCCCCCCAACAGCTGACTGTTACCAGTTCCCTGTAAAAGGAGATAAAAGGCTCCCACCTTCCACTGACCCCTTTGTGGTATTAATCTTTTCAAGATTAAAAAATTCCATCAGGTGCCCCAGCCGGGTCAAGGTTCGAGGTGGCACCGGGGACCTCTACCCATGTAGAATTTGCCTCCGTGCTATTAACGAGGCAAAGGGTAGGACGGCACGGTGGCACAGTGGTTAGCACTGCTGCCTCACAGCTCCAGGGTCCCAGGGTTCAATTCTGCTCTTGCGTAACTGTCTGTGTGGAGTTTACACTTTCTCCCCGTGTCTGCGTGAGTTGCCTCCAGGTGCTCCGGTCTCCTCCCACAGTCCAAAGATGTGCAGGTTAGGCGGATTGGCCATGCTAATTTGCCCCTTAGCGTCCAAAAGGTTAGGTGGGGTTACTGGGATACGGGGATTGGGTGGAGGCGTGGGCTTAAACAGGGTGCGCTTTCCAAGGGCCAGTGCAAACTCGATGGGCCGAATGGCCTTCTTCTGCACTGTGAATTCTTTAATTCTTTGACATTTGCCTTCATCCCCGTCTGCAGCACCAGTGAGTTTGATACTCCAAAGGTGGCCACCAATGGGCAGAGCTCCAGCTGAATATCCAACATCCCTGACATTGTGTCAAAGAGGGAGACCTAGAAGCTCACAAGCTTGGGGCAAGATCAAAACATTTGCGTGTGATTTGCCGGCCCCCTAGAGCACAGCTGACACCTATCCTCCACCCTCGAGAAAAACCCCCAAGAATCCACCAGCCTCTACCACTCCAGCTTCCCAGATTTATCCCTATCTGCCTTGTAAGAGTTTATTTCCCCCTTACGAGTACTTTCAGAACTTCCCAGAGCGTGGAAGGTGAGACCGCCTTGTTCCTGTTGAACTCAACATACTTCCCAATGGTGGAGGATATACGCTCACAAAACCTCTTATCTGTGAGCAACGTCATGTCCAATATCCATGGGGGTGGCTGAGAGCTCCACCATCAGATCCACAAAATGCAGATCATGATCCGAAAAACACGATTGGGAGTAAACCTGATGGGCATGGGGAAAAAAATAAAACTTCTTATCCCTCAGATATATAAATCTCCACGGGTCTGCACCCCCAAATCAGTTCTATGAAAACCAATAACTACATTGCTACCTCCAATGGACTCTGGGATTTGGGACTCAACCTATCCAGCCTAGGATCCAGAACACTAATATATTAACCACAGAAAATGACACTCACTTATTGATCAATGTACTGGCTCCCCGCGCCCCACTGCCCCACCCAGCCCTTCTGCAACCTTGTTTGATCCTTGGTTCTCAAATGGGTCTTCAGTAAAAAAACCCTGTCAGCCTTCAAACTTCTCAAATGTGCAAACACCCGGGACCTTATTAGTGGCCATTTAATCCCCTTACATTCCAAGTTATCAACCAGCCTGGGGGGCTCTTACCCCCACCTCCCCCAAACCAGGATCAGCCATATTGACCCTGAATGAAATGAAAATGAAAAATGAAAATCACTTATTGTCACGAGCAGGCTTCAATGAAGTTACTGTGAAAAGCCACTAGTCACCACATTCCGGCACCTGTCTGGGGAGGCTGGTACGGGAATCGAACCGTGCTGTTAGCCTGCTTGGTCTGCTTTAGAAGCCAGTGATTTAGCCTGGTGAGCTAAACCAGCCCCTGTGAGGCAATCCAGCAGTACCTCAGCCTACACCAGCACTGGGCCTACCCAAGATGGCCGCCATATCACCCCATTGAGCCAGTACACAAACAAATAAACCATCACCAATCAGCAGTCTATTCCTTTCCCCATCCCACCTCCCAGCCCAACCCCACGCCGATTAACAAACAATCAACAGAAGAACAAAAGCCCCCATCCCCATTCCCTATCCCCAATCCCAAATGAAACAGAAACAAAAATCCAAAGCTCATTATCTTTAAAACAAAAAAAACCCACCCCACTGGTAACAAGCTATAGATATGCCCCTTTCTCCACTCCCATTAACTAGCTTTACAGTTAACAGAGTGACCCCCCCTTGCAGGGTAAAATCAAAGACAACTAAACAACATACCAGCAATTAACCCCCCCCCCCCCCCACATTCATACAAAACTTTAATGCATAACAGTATGATGCGACCATCAATTCACTTGAAGACTCGTGTTGAAGTAAACAGTGGTTTTAATCAACTTACAACTTTGCCTGCCTGCGACCGGTACAATACTGAAGGCGGTCCCACAGGTATGCTGCTCTTATACTTCCTCTAAAGGGCGGAGCCATGGGCGGAGCCCGTACATGCTCCAACATCTCCCCCTGTGGGTGAAGCCACACAATGGCCCATAGATGGAGCCCACATAGTATAACGTAATACAGTATACTGGTGAATTAACAGTATTTATACATTCACCACACAGTACAGGAAAATAAATACCCAACCCCCACCCCACATACAACCCCAAAAGTACAATATACAAATCCCATCTTTGTCCAGAAAAAAACACCCAATAACAAAGCCCCATAACAACCTCACCCCCTCCCCCACAGTTCAGGAATCCCACAATAAATACGGATGAACCTAACAGTGAGCAAATATCTAAATTCTTAGTCCTTCAGCACTTTAGTTCATCCCCAGTCGTCCATGCTTCTTGATGAACTCATTCGCATCCTCCGGCGTATCAAAGTAGTAATCTCTCTCCTTGAGAGTCACCCGAAGACGAGCCGGATACACTACACCATATCTCACATTACTCTTGTACAGGGCAGCCTTGACATTATTGAACACAGCACACCTTCTCGCCAGCTATGCCACAATGTCCTGATATATTCTGATGGCATGGTCCTTCCATACACAGTCTCGATAGTCTTTCGCACACCTCAGAACCTGTTCCTTGTGAGGAGCAAAAGGAAATTAGCATTAGTAAAGAAATGATTTTTGGGAAATTAATGTGAAATTCTCCAGGGCCTGATAATCTTCATCCCAGAGTGACCCCAGAAATGGTAGATCCATTTGTGGTCATTTTCCAAAATTCTTTGGATTCTGGAATGGTTCATACATATTGGAGAGTGACGATTGTAATCCTGCTATTCTAAAAAGGCAGGTAGAGAGAAAACAGTGAAGTATAGACCAGTGAGCCTAACATCAGTAGTAGGGAAGTTGCTGGAGTCCATTATAAAGGTTTTCACAGCACAGCATTTGGAAAGCTGTGGTGTAATCAGACAAAGTCAGCATGAATTTATGAAAGGAAAATCATGCTTGGCAAATCTACTTGAATTATTTAAAGCTGTAATGAGTAGAGTTGACCAGGGAGAACCAGTGGATGTGGTTTATTTAGACTTTAAGAAGGCTTTAGACAAGGTCTCATATAGCAGATTACTATGTAAAATTAAAACATATAGGATTACAGGTAGTGCCTTGAGATGGATAGAAAGCTGGTTAGCAGACAGAAGCAAAACGTTAGAATGAATGGGTCTTTTTTTGTTTGGCAGGCAGTGACTAGTGGGGAACTTCAGGGATCTGTGCGAGAACCCCAACTGTTCACTTTATATATTAATGACTTGGGCGAGGGAACTAAATGTATTATCTCCAAATTTGCAGATGATACAAAGTTAGGTGGGAGGGTGAACTGTGAGGAGGATGCAGAGATGCTTCAGAGGGATTTGGAGAGCTGCATGAGTGGGCACATGCAGATGCAGTATATGTGGATAAATGTGAGGTCATCCACTTCGGTAGCAAAAACAGGAAGGCAGATTATTATTTGAAAAGGTGTAAATTGAGAGTAGTGGATATTCAGTGAGACATTGGTGTCCTCATGCATCAGTCGCTGGAAGTAAGCACACAGTTACAGCAGGCAGTAAAGAAGGCAAATGGTATGTTGGCCTTCATAGCTCCAGGGTCCCAGGTTCGATTCCTGGCTGGGTCACTGTCTGTGCGGAGTCTGCACGTCCTCCCCGTGTGTGCGTGGGTTTCCTCCGGGTGCTCCGGTTTCCTCCCACAGTCCAAAGATGTGCGGGTTAGGTGGATTGGCCGTGATAAATTGCCCGTAGTGTCCTTAAAAAGTAAGGTTAAGGGGGGGGGGGGGGTTGTTGGGTTACGGGTGGATACGTGGGGTTGAGTAGGGTGATCATTGTTCGGCACAACATCGAGGGCCGAAGGGCCTGTTCTGTGCTGTACTGTTCTATGTTCTATGTTCTATATAGCTCTTGGGGCTAAAGGGATCAAGGGTTATGGGGGAAGGCGGGATCAGGGTATTGAATTTGATAATCAGCCATGATCATAATGAATGATGGAGCAGGCTCGAAGGGCTGAATGGCCTACTCCTGCTTCTATTTTCTATTTTTGTCTTGGTACATGTGGAACCTGATGATGATTACCCGGTAGCCCCTAGTTCTGGGCCCAATCCAATGGAGAGCGCCGCCTCCACCTTCTGTATCACTGCTGCTTACTCCTCTATCCTCCCATGTGTGTCCGAATAGGGGCCTCAGCGACCGCTGGCCTCTGCTTCTTAAATTCGGCATTCAAGAAGGTTGCCAATGTCTCAGTCGACCATGGAGAGGCCAATGACACAGCAGAAGCCTGCACCATGTTTCCTCCCCACGGGGGTTCGAGGGACTTCTGAGTCTGACGATGATCCCTTGCCTGAACTCTGCCTTGCATTGTACTTGCTGGATATTACCTTTGTGAGGGCGCCCTATACCATCAAACATATCAATTCCCTCCCCAAAAAAACAGGCCAAAAAGGCCAAAATCAAAGTACCCTGGGCGGGAGCCACCAGGTGTGTGACTGCTCACAATGCAGCAGTCTGTCACCACAGGTAGTCACAATTTGATAATTAATAGTGCTTCTGTATTGCAATAATATTTTGACTTTTTTTGTTTGACAAGTCCCATTCAATCCTGTTATTAAAAATGATTGGAGATGAAAGTGTTAATCCTTCCATTAAAAAAAACTGCCTGCCTTATAATGCAGACCACAACTAATTGTTTGCTAATCACAAACAGTGTGATTCTATCCCTTGGGTTTTCAAATCTTGCTGTTATATTTAGAGGAGAATGAGTAGTATAGATATGTGCTTTTTACATTCTACAGCACTTCATATTTCTGATGTCACCATTCCAATGTAGTGTGCTGAACCTGAATAATTCCCATTACTTGGCGTTTGCACTCAGTATTTGCTGTGCAATGGATAAGGTATTGAGACGCACATGGACCATACAGTATGTGATGAAGTGAATTGGAACCTTCACCTGCTGTGTGCTGGACTTGGGTAAGAGTCGACACAGCCAAACAGGAGCTGTGCTCCCTCTGCAGTATCACGCAGGAGTGGTTTATTCCATTTTATCCACTGCTACTCTGCCTGGATAGGAACGGACACAGGCGCGAGCTGTACACAATCAGATGGGAGCGAATCGTCCCCTTTTGGTGCTTATTGCAGGAGTTAATACTGAGACACAATAGTAGATCGTTCACTTTCACTGGCGTGTACTGTACATGCACGGGAGCTGACTGTGAGACACACACGAATTATACAGTAGCAGACAGGAGTGAATCATTCTCATTGACAAATTTGTACTGTAAGTGCATAACAATCATATGAGCCGGATACTCCCAGAGGGGTGAATCATTCTTCTTAATAACATGTGCACTGTCCATGCACAGGGATTGACACATGTGCTGTGTGGAAGTCGGAGCATATGGGATTTACTGAGTCCTCTGCATTGTCGTCACAAAGTTCAATGGTACTGTTATTAAATACCCGTGCAAGAAGTAATGACTGTTTTCATAAAGATGATTTTACACAACACTGTGCACAATAAAATTAGTCAGACTGTAAAATACGAGTGTATCTGGGCTGCAGACTTGACCCCTTCCCCCTCGAGACTTCTTACAGGAAATGCACAATTCTAATTGTAAATCTTCGCTCCGCAAATTCGAGGGCAGCGCTTTCCAAACGGATTTATTGCCCTGGCGTCAATTTCTTTGACGCACTTTTTCAAGTATTTGCATTAAAGCAAAATAATGGTTTGTATTCGAGCGCAACCTACAGATGTGGCACTTCTCTTCAGCGAAGACAAGGAGAGTTTGACCCTTTCTCCATTGACTGCAAGGGCAAAGGGGTCAGCATTTCAAAGACATTCCAGTCAACAGCGTTGATCGTGACGTCCGACCGTCTGTGCATTCCTAAACAAAACTGGAGATAAATTTTAAAGTACAAAAGGAAGGACCCGGGCTCTCTTCAATCTGCCAGTCAAAGCCGCAAGCAGGGGGTGGGGGAGGGGCGGGCAGGGGAATCCCTGACGTCATACAGGGTGTCACTATGGAGACTCCGGGTCAGCGTCTGAAAGAAACAAAGGGGGGCGGGTCCCAGGAGGCTGCTGTCAATCACATCGGCACTGCAGCAATGGGAAGGGTATTTCTCTGGCATTCTGCTTTTAAAAAAATAATCACTTGGATATTTAGAATCGCAGGGACAATTTATTTAAAATTTGTTTCTAAAGATGTTTTGCAAGTGACCGCGATCACTCATATACCAGTCCATTTCTGATAATCAGTTTGTAATTGATTAATCGACTGAGGCATAATTGGGTCTCACTCCAGCTGCCCCTCTATCCCATTGGGGAGCACAGGGCCCTCCGGCACCCAAAGGAAGAGGATCTGCAGGAGCCTAGAGCCTTCCACTCAGGGGACCCCCGGGGTGTCCCGCCCATCTGACACCGCTTGTGGTAGTGTCACCTCTGGGTGTCTTGACTGCCCATTGGTCGTGTCCTATTCTATGTGTTCACTAGCTGTATGTCTGCACGTCATGACGTCTCTGGTGCTCCCCCTAGTGTTTACTTAGTCGTAGTGTATTTACATGAACCCCTTGTGCATTTACAGTGATGCATATCATCACAGGCAGTGGGTGTCTTCCCATCACATGGTGCCAGCTCTTGCAGGACATGGCAAAGGTGGTCCAACGTCCTCTGGAGCAGGTGCAGTCTGCTCCGGTACTGTAGTTGCCATATCTGTCAATAGGAAGAATAATATCAGGAGACCTTGGTTGGTACAGGGATGCTGCACCCTGTACAGCTAGGGGCCCAGGCTCCACCTCCTCAGCAGGGCACTAGTTCTGGCCATCTGCAGGGGCACATCTCTGTCTCAGCTGCGGCTCTATCGCTATGAGTAGAAACACCAACTTGACAGGTTCCATGATTCATGCACTAAAAAGAGAAGGAAACCAAAAATGAGCTGTGAGGATTCCTGGGAAGCGCCTGCTCCTCAGCCCTCTACTTCTGTGGGACCTCCACCATGCTCTTCCCCCTTAGTGAGTGCTTCTCCACTAAGCCTCATGCCCTCCCCTCTCACACTGCCATATCCCCTCTCCTGTCCATATGAAGTTCACCAGGATTATGCACCTGGGCACTTGAGAGACTCATTGGCACATTTCTCAGAGCCATTCTCCAAACATGCCCAATCTCCTCCAGCCTCCCCCCCCCCCCCCCCCCCCCGAACTCCATGCATTAGGTGACAGCACAATTGAGTGGATACATCGGCATCTGCATCCTCATAGTGCAGGTTAAAAATGTCCCCTTTCATGACATGCAATAAGATGAGTGACCATAGACTTCGCCATTAGCTCTTGCTTTGGGGACAACATCAGTGTACCCTGTGTGATGTAAAATCTTGATTGGGCATTAGGGTTCAATGCTGGGGACTCAAGTCAGTGGTAGTTCTCTTTAGCTTTCCATAGCTCACTAGCACTCTAGAGTTGCCAAGGAAGGGACAAATTTCATTCCAATCAATTGGATGCCACTTGTGACAGAAGAGGTACAACTGATTACAGTAAACCCTGCAATGAGCATGACAAGCACATATCTAGAGGGCACCCTCATTCTCCATTTTCATAGTCCTTCACACTTATACCTGAGAGATAAACTTCCCAGACAAGTCGAATTGATATTCCATAGAGCTCGACGCCTTGATCCTCAGAGTGCTGCCTGAGTGTGGGGTTCTACGCACAGTTCACTTCTGCTTCCCCAAGTGAGAGGGTCTTCATTACTCATGAGGCAGGGATGCTGCCATTCCTGAGGCACCCATTTGGCCCTTGTTGCCTGGCTTCTCATGGGAGCCTACCCAGATTTCTTAACTCTGAATAAGCACTGACAGAATCAACACTGTATTTTGTCACTTTATTAACTTTAATAAACACTGACAGAATCAACACTGTATATTGTCACTTTATTAACTTTAATAAACACTGACAGAATCAACACTGTATATTGTCACTTTATTAATTCTGAATAAACACTGAACCAACATTGAATTTTGTAACTTTATTAATTCTGAATGAATACTGAATCAACACTGTAGTTTGTAACCTAATTAACTCCGAATAAACACTGACAGAATCCACACTGTATTTTGTAACGTTATTAACTCTGAATAAACACTGACAGAATCAACACTGTATATTGGCACTTTATTAACTTTAATAGACACTGACAGAATCAACACTGTATATTGTCACTTTATTAACTCTGAATAAACACTGACAGAATCAACACTGTATACTGTATTGTCACTTTATTAACTTTAATAAACACTGACAGAATCAACACTGTATATTGTCACTTTGTTAACTTTAATAAACACTGACAGAATCAACACTGTATATTGTCACTTTATTAATTCTGAATAAACACTGAACCAACATTGAATTTTGTAACTTTATTAATTCTGAATGAATACTGAATCAACACTGTAGTTTGTAACCTAATTAACTCCGAATAAACACTGACAGAATCCACACTGTCTTTTGTAACGTTATTAACTCTGAATAAACACTGACAGAATCAACACTGTATATTGGCACTTTATTAACTTTAATAAACACTGACAGAATCAACACTGTATATTGTCACTTTATTAACTTTAATAAACACTGACAGAATCAACACTGTATATTGTCACTTTATTAACTCTGAATAAACACTGACAGAATCAACACTGTATATTGGCACTTTATTAACTTTAATAAACACTGACAGAATCAACACTGTATATTGTCACTTTATTAACTTTAATAAACACTGACAGAATCAACACTGTATATTGTCACTTTATTAACTCTGAATAAACACTGACAGAATCAACACTGTATATTGTCACTTTATTAACTTTAATAAACACTGACAGAATCAACACTGTATATTGTCACTTTATTAACTTTAATAAACACTGACAGAATCAACACTGTATATTGTCACTTTATTAACTCTGAATAAACACTGACAGAATCAACACTGTATACTGTATTGTCACTTTATTAACTTTAATAAACATTGACAGAATCAACACTGTATATTGTCACTTTGTTAACTTTAATAAACACTGACAGAATCAACACTGTATATTGTCACTTTATTAATTCTGAATAAACACTGAACCAACATTGAATTTTGTAACTTTATTAATTCTGAATGAATACTGAATCAACACTGTAGTTTGTAACCTAATTAACTCCGAATAAACACTGACAGAATCCACACTGTATTTTGTAACGTTATTAACTCTGAATAAACACTGACAGAATCAACACTGTATATTGGCACTTTATTAACTTTAATAAACACTGACAGAATCAACACTGTATATTGTCACTTTATTAACTCTGAATAAACACTGACAGAATCAACACTGTATATTGTCACTTTATTAACTTTAATAAACACTGACAGAATCAACACTGTATATTGTCACTTTATTAACTTTAATAAACACTGACAGAATCAACACTGTATATTGTCACTTTATTAACTCTGAATAAACACTGACAGAATCAACACTGTATACTGTATTGTCACTTTATTAACTTTAATAAACACTGACAGAATCAACACTGTATATTGTCACTTTGTTAACTCTGAGTAAACACTGACAGAATCAACACTATTTTGTCACTTTATTAAGTTCAATAAACACTTACAGAATCAACACTGTATTTTGTCATTTTATTAACTCTGAATAAACACTGACAGAATCAACATTGTATATTGTCACTTTATTAACTTTAATAAACACTGACAGAATCAACACTGTATATTGTCACTTTGTTAACTCTGAATAAACACTGACAGAATCAACACTGTATATTGTCACTTTATTAACTTTAATAAACACTGACAGAATCAACACTGTATATTGTCACTTTGTTAACTCTGAATAAACACCGACAGAATCAACACTATATATTGTCATTTTATTAACTCTGAATAAACACTGACAGAATCAACACTGTATATTGTCTTTTTATTAACTCTGAGTAAACACTGACAGAATCAACACTGTATTTTGTCACTTTTTTTACCACTGGGCTCGATTCTACGGAACAATTTCTATTTTGGACTCGTTTGGCATTTTTTTCTACGACTGCGTTGATGAAATTGTGGCCTGATTTCAACTATTAATACTTTAATTCTTGAAAATGGATGAGTTTGATATCTTTACAGTAGTTGAAATTTGGCATGTGTTCAGGTCGTGGGGGCAGTTTGTCTTTCGCACTTTGTGCCAAAAATGAGCCCCCACGAGATTTCAACACTCCCGGCTGTCTCGCTGTCTGATTCGCCTGACGCGTACCTCAGCTTCTTGCTGCTAACAAGGGGGAACTGCTTTTAAACATTCCCACACCACTCACTCCCAGTCAACACTCAAGCATGGCAGAGCATAGACATGTTCCTCGCTTTGGCGATGCCGATCTGGCCAGACTTCTCAACGCAGTGATCGAGGGAAGGGCCACCCTGTTCCCCTGAGGGGGTTGGAGGAGCAGCAGCAGGGTCAGCGATACACCCTGGGAGGCAGCAGCTGTCAGTGTGGGCAGCATGACCAGGGGAACCGGCATCCAATGTTGCAAGAAAACCAATTACCTCGACTGAGCTGGGTGGGTACGTTACCACCTCTCTCATGGCATCATTTCCGCCTGCCACCCCTCAAATTCCCAGACCCCCTCCCCACAAATCACTCGCTGACACCGCGCACCCTCCCCACTTCCAATCTTTGTGCTTGTTCCTCAGAATTCCCGCCACCCACCAGCAAAACCCTTTCATGTCCAGTTGAGGTGCCCAGGCATGCCACCTGCTATAGACCCCCCTGACCCCCAAGTATGCGGCTCACGATGTCCTCTCTTTGTCCCCACAGGAGAAGATCGCCCGTAATAGCAGGAAAGAGCCGGGGGGGGGGGGGGGGGGGGGGGGGGAGAGGAGGAGGAGGAGGTGGCAGGATGCCATAGATCTGAGTCCTCACCCCTATGAAGAAGGGACCCTGGAAATTGAGGGGTTGGCTGACGAGAGAGATTTCACCAACAGGGAGGCTGGACTGTGCAGCTGGGGTAAGGATCCATTGCCCTTTTACCCAGATGGCCTGTCTCAAGTGAGTTGTTCATGTCAGACAAAATGATCCCTCTCACTGACCATATGTCCATTGTCTCACAGGATCTCCACCTGATGGGGCAGGGGCATCCGGCGTTCTCCTCCCTGCCACCCAACAGACCACCTGAGAGGAGAGCTCCGAGGAGACCTCCATTGAGCCATCACAGCTGTGACCCCCACCTTCCACCAGCGCAGAGACACACACCTCAGTGAGTGACATCAGGGGCACAATCTGGTGAGGAAAACTCAGTTGCTGATGCACATCTGCTGGATCCCAGGGTTCAGCTGAGTCCCAGACAGACGCTGAGCCTCTGGATAAGGTTCTCCCAGAGCTGGTGCCCATGATAAGCCCGAGCCGAGACATTCAGGAGGGGGGGGGGGGGGGGGTGCCAGTGACATTCCAGCGACTGCAAAGCCGATTGGAGGAGTCCCAAAGGCTTCAGACGCAGGAGATGGTACCATCAATGCACGGCATCAAGGCCACTGCTCGGGTGGTGACCGCATGGAAAACTTGGAGGAGGACATCTGCATCTTGAGAGGTGGTGTCCAAGTGTTAGGACACTGTTGTAAAACCTTTGTCTGTTCTGTTCTGTTAATCCTGGTCCTGCCGCCTGTCTTCCTCTGGCTAAATGGTGCACCATTGGAATTTCTGCTTAAACAACAGGCTTTGTACAAACTGAAACACCCCTGTTCTGATGGACTAATCGGAACTTCCCTGCTGGGTTCTGTGGCACAGCCTGTGATGTCAGCTTGATAGAATTGGCCAGTCCGCTCATTGGAAATCTGGGCCTTGCACTGATTCTCGTTTGGGAGTTATAGAATCATAGTGCAGAGGAAGGCCATTCAGCCCATCACGTTTACACTGACCCTTGGAAATAGCACCCTACCTCAGCCCACAACTCCACCCCATCCCTGTAACCCAGTAAACCCAGCTAACCTTTTGCACACTAAGGGATAATTTAGCATGGCTAATTCACTTAACCTGCACATTTTTAGACTGTGGGAAGAAACCGGAGCACCCGGAGGAAACTCACGCAGACACGGGGAGAAAGTGCAAACTCCACAGAGACAGTCACCCGAGGCTGGGATTGAACCCAGGTAGGTGTGAGGCAGCACTGCTAACCATTGTACCACTGTGTCCTGGTGGGGTTTTTCAGATACTTCTGGAACAGGAGAAGCCAGGGCCATTTTGTCAGTGCTGAGAAGACACAGGTCAGGATGCATCTGGAAGGCACCCGCTCTGCTGCTCTCTCTCCCTCGGCTAGCCGATTTCTAAAGCCTCCAAGGCAGTTCTGTGAAGGCATTCTTAGTGAAAAGTCACAGACAGGACTCAGATCAGTGGAGGGCTTCTGGAGTGAGAAAACAAGCAGTCACTCACCAGGTCTGTAACCTTTTAATCCTCTGTCTGGAAGGCTGTGAACATCTCAAATTGAAGCTTAAACTGAGAGCAGACTTTATAATACAGCCAGATATTCTGCACAGAAATCAGGCAAACAAGAAGTCTGCAAACTTTCAGATTTAAAACCCATTAATATCTCAGGGAGGCAGAGGCTCCATCTAGTGGCAGAGGGACAGAAGCGCACCAACCCGAATCCGGTGTAAAACTCCACTTGGTGGTAGAAGGACAGCATTGCACTGACCGAGGGAGGCGTGTGGTGCAGTGGTTAGCACTGGGACTGCGATGCTGAGGATCCAGGTCAAGTCCTAGCCCTGGGTCACTGTCCATGTGGAGTTTGCAGATTGTCCCCATGTCTGTATGGGTTTCACCCCCACAACCACGGTAGCATTGTGGATAGCACAATCGCTTCACAGCTCCAGGGTCCCAGGTTCGATTCCAGCTTGGGTCACTGTCTGTGCGGAGTCTGCACATCCTCCCCGTGTGTGCGTGGGTTTCCTCCGGGTGCTCCGGTTTCCTCCCACAGTCCAAAGATGTGCAGGTTAGGTGGATTGGCCATGATAAATTGCCCTTAGTGTCCAAAATTGCCCTTAGTGTTGGGTGGGGTTACTGGGTTGTGGGGATAGGGTGGAGGTGTTGACCTTGGGTAGGGTGCTCTTTCCAAGAGCCGGTGCAGACCTGATGGGCCGAATGGCCTCCTTCTGCACTGTAAATTCTATGATCTATGATAACCCAAAGATGTGCAGATTAGGTGGATTGGCCACGCTAAATCGCCCCGTAATTGGAAAAAAGAAATTGGGTACTCTAAATTTATTAAAAAAAAGAATTGTACTGACCTGGAAATCTTGTATAAACCACCATCCAGTGGTCGAAGGATGGAACTGCACTCAGCCAGATCTCTTGAGTAAATCTATTACCCAGAGGCCCCAACCACTGTAGTGAAGATTAATCTCAAACCTTGTCCCTTAATCCCTATTTTTAAAAACTCCTCTCCAATCTTCACTCTGTGTCTGTCTTATGTGCATCTGGGTGGAGGGTGGGATGGGGTTTTGAGACTGGTAGATCATTGTCCTATTATTTCTTTATCTAGTCATCTTTTCCTCCTTTTGTTAATTACCAGTTTGTTCATGTCTCACTTATAAATCTGGTGTCTGTAACTCATTGGAACAATCGAGGGTTAAATATCTCGGGAAAACACATTATTGGTGAGGTCACTTATGTTGGGACCCCAGAGCTTTTGGGGCTGGAGCTGACCGTCAGTCTCCCAGGGTGTCAACACAAGGCATGGTTCAGTCTGTGATACCCATGGCTGAGGTATTGGCCATCGGATCCTAGTTGATGAGGGACATGTCCCAAACCCAGATGGACATTGCCAAAGTACTGCAGAGCATGGTCCCTCAGAATGTTTCCCATTCTATTCCTCAGAATGTTTTCCAATAATTTCCCTACAACTTATGTTAGACTCACTGGCCTGTGATTACCTGGTTTTTCCCTACTTCCTTGCTGAGTAATGATACCACATTAGCTGTCCTCCAGTCCTCTAGCACCTCTCCTGTGGCCAGAGGGGATTTGGAAATTAGTGTCAGAGCCCCTACAATCTCAGCCCTTGCCTCACACAGCAGACTAGGATGCATTTCATCTGGGCCTGGGTGTTTATCCCCTTTTAAGGTCGCTAAAACTACTAACACCTCTTCCCTCTCAATGCTAATCTGTTCAATTATATTAACCCCACCCTTCTTTTCTATACCTACCTTGTCTTTCTCCATAATGAACACAAATGCAAAATACTAATTCAATACCTCACCTGTCTTTCAGCTCCACACACAGATTGCCACTTTGGTCCCTAATGGGCTTGACTCTTTCCTTGATTACCCTCTTGCCCTTAATATACTTATGAGATATGTTGGTATTTTCCTTTATTATGCTCACTATTGTTTTTTCATGCTCCCTCTTCACTCTCTTAATTTCTTTTTTAGTACCCCTACACTTTCTAGGGCATCAACTACGTTGAGCCCCCTGTATCTACCATAAGCCTCCCTTTTTTTCCTTATCCAATCATGTATATCCCTTGGCATCCAGGGTTCTCGGGACCTTTTGGTTCCACCCTTTACCCTTACAGGAACATGATGGATTTGTGCTCTCTCTATTTCCTTTTTGAATGACTCCCACTGTTCTGATGTGGGCTGCTCCCATTCCATTTTGGCCAGATCTTAAATCCTATTAAAATCAGCCTTCCCCCAAATCAGAATCTTGATTTCCATTCTTTCTCCCTTTCCATAACTACCTTACATCTTATTGAATAATGGTCACTATCATCAAAGACTTCCCCCACAGACACTTCTACCACCTATCCATCTCATTCCTTAAAATGAGGTCCCTCTCTTGTAGGACTCTCTACATTCTGGCTCAAAATGCTCTCCTGGGTGCACTTTAAGAATTCTGCCCCGTCTATGTCATTCACATGCTGTCTATCCCAATTAATATCATGGAAGTTGAAATCCCCTACTATTATTTTAACACTTTTCTGAGATTTGCCTATATAACTACTCTTTGATCTCTCCATGATTGTTTGGGGCCAATAATACAATTCCAGAAACGTGATTACCCCCTTTTTGTTTTTAAGTTCCACTCATACAGCCTCAGTTGAGGAGCCTGCTAAGATATCATCCCTTCTAACTCCCGTAGAATCATAGAATTTACAGTGCAGAAGGAGGCCCATCGAGTCTGCACCGGCCCTTGGAAAGAGCACCCTACCCAAGCCCATTCCTACACCCTACCCCATGACATCACCTAACCTTTTGGACATGGCCAATTCACCTAACCTGCACATCTTTGGACTGTGATAGGAAACCAGAGCACCCAAAGTAAACCCACACAGACACGCGGAGAACGTGCAGACTCTGCACAGACAGTGACACAAGCCGAAAAACGAACCTGGGACCCTGGAGCTGTGAAGCAACAGTGCTAACCACTGTGCTACCGTGCTGCCCTGATAACTTCCAAATAGGAATTGGATAAATACTCAACCGGGAGAAAATATATGGTGCTACGGAGAGAGGGGTTTCTCTTTTCAAAGAGCTGGCTCAATAACGATGGGCTGAATGGCCACTTGCATCTATGATTTAGAGTCTTGGACCTAAATACACAAGCCAGGTGAGCAACTTAATAACCGCGTCCAAACCTTTCCGTGAACATCTGATCCATTTAATATAATTGGCACACTGCCTTGTCTGGCTCTGGGATTTATATCAAATGGATACTTAAAGAGGAAAATTTAATTCAAACTAAAAATGTTGATTGGCAACTGAATTATTCGCCAGCCCATTATAAACCTGCACATCTTTGGACTATGGGAGGAAACCGGAGCACCCGGGGGAAACCCACGCAGACACGGGCAGAACATGCAGACTCCGCAGACAGTGACCCAAGCCGGGAATCAAACCTGGGACCCTGGAACTGTGAAACAATTGTGCTAACCACTGTGCAAACACCACGCAGACAGTCACCAAGGCTGGAACTGAACTTTGGACACTGGAGCTGTGAGGCAGCAGTGCTCACCACTGTGCCAGCCTTAACTCCATGATCAATATAGTGACCTCCTCTTTTGTATCTCCCAAACACCCTCATCTCACCTGAAGATTCTATAGCAAGGGTAATTATAACTTGAATCTCCTTCTGAGGATGAGCAGGATCAGATTAGCTGTCCATGTTAACATTGACACTATTACCTTCGATTGGCTACAGTCGACAGTAAATTGGGATAACATAATTGGAATGGGTGAAAAATGAGACAGGTATGATTGGACTGTGTTTGGAAAGGGGCAGCTATAATTGGAATGGTTGTAAAATGGAACAGGTATAATTGGAATGGGTTTGGAAAAGGACAGGTATAATTGGTATGGGTTTGGTAAGGGACAGGTATAATTGGAATGGGTTTGGAAAGGGGCAGGTATAATTGGAATGGGTTTGGAAAGCGGAGGTATAATTGGAAGGGGTTTGGAAAGCGACAGGTGTAATTGGAATGGTTGTAAAATGGAACAGGTATAATTGGAATGGGTTTGGAAAGGGACTGGTATAATTGGAATGGGTTTGGAAAGGGACAGGTACAATTGGAATGGGTTTGGAAAGGGACAGGTATAATTGGTATGGGTTTGGAAAGGAACAGGGGTAATTGAAATGGGTTTGGAAAGGGACAGCTATAATTAGAATGGGTTTGGAAAGGGACTGGTATAATTGGAATGGGTTTAGAAAGGGACAGGTTTAATTGGAATGGGTTTGGAAAGGGGCAGGTATAATTGGAATGGGTGTAAAATGGAACAGGTATAATTGGAATGGGATTGGAAAGGGGCAGGTATAATTGGAATGGGATTGGAAAGGAACAGGTATAATTGGAATGGGTTTGGAAAGGGACAGGTATAATTGGAATGGTTGTAAAATGGAACAGGTATAATTGGAACGGGTGTAAAATGGAACAGGTACAATTGGAATGGGTTCGGAAAGGGACAGGTATAATTGAAATGGGATTGGAAAGGAATAGGTATAATTGGAATGGGTTCGGAAAGGGGCAGGTATAATTGGAATGGGTTCGGAAAGGGGCAGGTATAATTGGAGTGGGTTTAGAAAGGGTCAGGTATAATTGGAATGGGTGTAAAATTTAACAGGTATAATTGGAATGTGTTTAGAAAGGGACAGGTATAATTGGAATGGTTGTAGAATGTAACAGGTATAATTGGAATGTGTTTGGAAAGGGACAGGTATAATTGGAATGGATGTAGAATGTAACAGGTATAATTGGAATGTGTTTGGAAAGGGACAGGTATAATTGGAATGGATGTAGAATGTAACAGGTATAATTGGAATGGGTTTAGAAAGGGACAGGTATAATTGGAATGGTTGTAAAATGGAACAGGTATAATTGGAATGGGTTTGGAAAGGGACTGGTATAATTGGAATGGGTTTAGAAAGGGACAGGTATAATTGGAATGGGTTTAGAAAGGGACAGGTATAATTGGAATGGGTTTGGAAAGGGACTGGTATAATTGGAATGGGTTTAGAAAGGGACAGGTATAATTGGAATGGGTTTGGAAAGGGGCAGGTATAATTGGAATGGGTTTGGAAAGGGACAGGTATAATTGGAATGGTTGTAAAATGGAACAGGTATAATTGGAACGGGTGTAAAATGGAACAGGTATAATTGGAATGGGTTTAGAAAGGGACAGGTATAATTGGAATGGTTGTAAAATGGAACAGGTATAATTGGAACGGGTGTAAAATGGAACAGGTATAATTGGATTCGATTTGGAAAGGGACAGGTATAATTGGAATGGGTTTGGAAAGGGGCAGGTATAATTGGAATGGGTTTGGAAAGGGACTGGTATAATTGGAATGGGTTTGGAAAGGAGCAAGTGAAATTGGAATGGGTGCAAAATGGAACAGGTATAATTGGAATGGGTTTGGAAAGGGACAGGTATAATTGGAATGGGTTTGGAAAGGGACAGGTATAATTGGAATGGGTTTGGAAAGGGACAGGTATAATTGCAATGGGTTTGGAAAGGGACAGGTATAATTGCAATGGGTTTGGAAAGGAGTAGGTGAAATTGGAATGGGTGCAAAATGGAACAGGTATAATTGGTATGGGTTTGGAAAGGGACAGGGGTAATTGAAATGGGTTTGGAAAGGGACTGGTATAATTGGAATGGGTTTGGAAAGGAACAGGTATAATTGGAATGGGTTTAGAAAGGGACAGGTATAATTGGAATGGGTTTGGAAAGGGACAGGTATAATTGGAATGGTTGTAAAATGGAACAGATATAATTGGAATGGGTTTGGAAAGGGACAGGTATAATTGGAATGGGTTTGGAAAAGGACAGGAATAATTGGAATGGGTTTGGAAAGGAGCAGGTATGATTGGAATGGGTTTGGTAAGGGACAGGTATGATTGGAATGGGTTTGGTAAGGGACAGGTATAATTGGAACGTGTTTGGAAAGGGGCAGGTATAATTGGAACGGGTTTGGTAAGGGACAGGTATAATTGGAATGTGTTTGGAAAGGGGCAGGTATAATTGGTATGGGTTTGGTAAGGGACAGGTATAATTGGAATGTGTTTGGAAAGGGGCAGGTATAATTGGTATGGGTTTGGAAAGGGACAGGTATAATTGGAATGTGTTTGGAAAGGGGCAGGTATAATTGGAATGGATGTAAAATGGAACAGGTATAATTGGAATGGGTTTGGTAAGGAACAGGTATAATTGGAATTTGATTGGAAAGGAACAGGTATAATTGGAATGGGTTTGGAAAGGGACAGGTATAATTGGAATGGGTTTGGAAAGGGACAGGTATAATTGGAATGGGTTTGGAAAGGGACAGGTATAATTGGTATGGGTTTGGAAAGGGACAGGTATAATTGGAATGGGATTGGAAAGGGACAGGTATAATTGGAATGGGTTTGGAAAGGGACAGGTATAATTGGAATGGGTTTGGAAAGGGACAGGTATAATTGGAATGGGTTTGGAAAGGGGCAGGTATAATTGGAATGGGTTTGGAAAGGGACAGGTATAATTGGAATGGGTTTGGAAAGGGACAGGTATAATTGGAATGGGTTTGGTAAGGGACAGGTATAATTGGAATGGGTTTGGAAAGGGACAGGTATAATTGGTATGAGTTTGGAAAGGGACAGGTATAATTGGAATGGGTTTGGAAAGGGACAGGTATAATTGGAATGGGTTTGGAAAGGGACAGGTATAATTGGAATTATACCTGGCGCCGCTGGTGAGGCCAGCATTTATTGTCCATCCTTAGTTGCCCTTCAGAAGGTGGTGGTGGGTAACTGAGTGGTTGAAGTCAGAGCTTTCATTAGTTCCGGAGGGAAGCGACAGTGCGCCCCGCCACAGGTTTCCGGGTGACTTGTGGCGGATTCACTGGAAAATCCCATTGACAGCGGCGAAATGAGAAGATCGTGCCGCCGGTCAATGACGGGTTACGTCCCGCTACCGAGAAACGTGTCGCGGGGATGCCAGAGAATCCAACCCTAACCTTTAAATCAAATTTAACTTAGATTTAATACTTGGTGATATTCTCTGCCTTCCCGAGGCCTCTTTGTCAGCACCACCCAGATCACAGGCTTTCCAGACAGAGGCTCACTTTCCTGTAACATGTCTGTGTTTCTGTGAAAACTTGGCAACTGAAAGTCTATCCACCGTCAATCCAGCTGCCATTGCCATTGTTTACAAGTGTGAACATCTTTTGCTATTCTCCCCAATAAGACAAGCTGAGACCCAGCTCACCTCACACCATCCACGCCAACCAGAACGCGGAGCACTTATTCTCTCGAAAATAAAAGTGTTAGGTGTGACAAAGTCACATTTTTGCGAATCACCACACCCAGTCTGCTTATAATTCCATCAAAGGTGAAATAAAGTCAACATATGTTGGAAATATTGGCCAAGTCAATCAGCTATCCGTGAACTTCTGTGTCTCCCTTTACAATAGAGAGGGACACCAATATGCCATTTATTCCCAAAACGTCCACCTCTGCACCTCTGGACTGCACAGTTATTGTGGCCCATCTGCAGACTGCCCCCTCTCCCTGGTGTGAAGTGTGATTGGGTGGAGGCTTAAAGCACAAGATGTATTTGACCCATCAAATGTACTTACGTTAACCATTAAAGCTGTGCTCACATTGCCACAAGCCTGGGAATAAAGTCTGCAGCTCACTCCTCAGTTATCTCCGACTTCTGGTTGTCTACACATTCCCCCACAACCCCTCACCCACCCCCCCCCCCCCCAACCCCCCTGTTGCTCGTTCTGGGTGAGTGTGCTTAACACTCAATTTGGCTCTGTTTCGTTCCTTAGCTCTGGAGTCGCCAGGTATCGTTAAGATACCGCCACAAGTTTCAAGGTCAAGTTCAAAGCAATAAAACCATACACCAATTAGTAAGTTCAAACAAATGAGTTTATTATAATACAATTATAATACTACCCATGCACACACTAAGATGATTAAACTATTCCTACCACTAAATAAACCAATACTTATCTGAATAAGGAACTGCCGGATCAGGGAGACAATGGCCTCTTGCTCTGCATTGGGTCCGCAGACTTCAGGTTGGTACGGGTTAAAAGGGGTCAGGAGTGTCTATCTCTGGTAGCGATCGTTGTGAGACACTTACTTGCTGGCGGCTGCTGTCCGAACCTCTCCTCTCTCTCGGTCATGGTCTTCTTCGGTAAAGGCTGGTCGAGAGGGCTGGTCAAGAGAGGAGGGCTGGTCAAGAAGAATAAACTAAGTGTGGGACCTGTCTTTTATAGGTCCTAGGGCTTCGCGCCCTTTTGGGCGGACCCTCTATCTGCTGGGGATCGATTGGGTCTCTTCCCAATTGATTTGTTTGAATCCCCCCAATACTGAGGCCGTCCATCGGCTACTGGGCGGGCCTTCAGGTGCTTTGTCTTCGAATCCCGCTGGTGCCGGGGTGTCTGGGTTCCCATACAATGTTGCAATCACTTCCCTATTTGTGTCCTTTGTCCCTGGGATCGTTCCATTACTATGCTAACTGTCCCGGAGATTGCCTCATTAGTATGCGGAATGGTTGTTTCGGTGCTGTCTGCTCTCTTAGCAGACAGAATACACATTGGCTTGGTGCAGCCTGCTTGTGCTGCAAACATTGTCCATTTTAACCTGCAAGCTTTGCGTTCCTCCATTTTGTATTGAGGGAATGGCCAACTTCGGTGGCTACACTCCCTCCTTGTGATCCTCATGAGAAATCATGAAGGATCACCCAAGGTCGGTGTCTCTGTTCCCTGACCTCAGCGACTTCCATGGCTTTTGTACTTTCCTCAATTATGGCAAAATCTTTTTAACTACCATTCTCGGATTGGCGCCATGTCAAAGGGGACATGCATTACCAATTGAAATCGGGAACCTCTAACTATGCTGAATAAACTACTCTCATCTCATATTTAAACATTCTACAACATTCTAAATCCTTAATCATTCACACAGCAGCATTATTACATTTCATTCTCTCTGATTCGACAGTCGAACTCAGAGGTACATCATGAATAGAAAGAATCTCTTTATTTTACAAATGCATCGAGTGTAAAAATAAATACCTGATTACATTTCCAGGGGTTCGGGGGACTGGTGAATCCAAAAATAGGGGATCTCACTCTGTACACTGTTGAGGCCCGCGAGCGGTGGGCTCGCCTTCTCCATTTCTTCATCCTGAGGGTTTGGACTATAATGCAGATTACTGCTATCGCTAAAAGTGATTCTATAATGTACGACAAGGAGTACCATGTCAGAAATCTGGTACACCAGGTCGGGGTACTGTTACCATTGACTGGGCTGGGGGTGGTCTGGGTTTGGGAGAAGTTAGCAAACGTTGTACTGTGGGAAAGGGGGCCTGCATCCACGCGCAACCACACAGATGCCACAATAGCTAAAAACATAGCAATTGGAGTGCTCTTTATCTTCTCTGTCTCTTCTCTTCTCTTTCCTTCCTGGGATCTAGCTGTGCTGTTGCTTCGGTTCCTCTCTCGAACGTCCGAAGCTATGGGATCAAGCATATTATCTGTCAGTGTTCAGCTTAATATCTTGACTTTAAGTATATCTGTCCTCTTGTTCCAAATTTCCCTTTATGATGGTCACCTCCATGTGACTCCCTCATTTTATTTTTCAAAAGCGGATTTAGGACCAGACATATACTTAACTACTAAACCAGTGCGAGCCATCTTGCAGTGTTGCAATTTACCATCCCAAAATGTTCCTGGATGTAAATAGCATGAGGGTTGCAACCAAAGGGCTGTGTTAAATCAAACCAGAGGAAAACAAACTTTTAGAAATAAGACAGTCAAAATGGGTTGCGAATGGGCCACGACGGGTAAGATTTGGGTGGAATCGCCAGATAGGGCGTGCTGTGCTCTACCCGAGCTTAGCTGACCAGAGGGGTGGTCCTCAGACAGGGCTGGTCTTCAGTGCCGTTTCTCCACTGCCTGAGCGACCTGAAACGAACAGGCAAGAATGTAATCATCATGGGGGTTGCCTCTTCTGTCCTCCAAACAGAACAGCAGTTATGAAACTGGAGCTAGGGAGCTCCTAGTGGATTCAAGGGAGAAGCCTTGAGCTGGGCTTCAGACATTTCAGATTAAATGGTCTCGGGAACAAAACATCTTCACTACAGAAGAACAATGACGAAATGTGAGATGATCACAAACTTTTCAGCTGAAAGTCTTGTGGCCAATCCTCCTAGGCGTTCTGAGCTGAATGAAAGACAAACATAGAACAAACAAACATTAAACATACTGCAGGTTCCATCAGAAAGGACAGCGCTTCTCTCAAGCGGTTCCTTTTACTTCATCATCTGGACACCTCATTCATTATCCACTGCGAACAGGTTCGCAAAGGGGTTGCCGTGTCGGGAGTCAGACATCAAGTCATCCTCTTCTCCTGGATCTCATACCCTTGTATGGATCAGGCATGCTATGATTGCATTCGGTGAACTTGGGTCCCTCGCGTCGTTCCAGACGAGTCTGTATGAATTGTCCCTGTGCCAAATACTGGTGTCCAAATTTGTGTGGACATTGTCGGGGTCGTCAGTGTTGGGTGGTGGGTTTGGGTGTGGGCCTGGAGTTTTTAGGTAAGTGATCTCCATGGGGTCACTGGAGTCGGGGTCGAAGTCGGTGAAGTGGGGGCTGTAGGGTGAAGTGCTGTGGCTGTCCTCAGTCTCACAGTCACTGTCACTGTCTCTGCTGTGGCAGCTTGTGGGCGTTCCGGGGCGTGGTCTGAAGTCAATAGGCGGAGTCGAGGTCGAGTCCGATGAGGAACTGGTCTGTGAGGGGGAGGGTGGAAATGTGTCTCTTGTGGGCGGGACGAGGTGTTCTGCTGCATCTAGCAGGACATGGTGCGAGTAGTTTGACTGTGTTCCATAAGCCTTTAGCTGGTTAATATGTAACCACGCAGTCTTACCGTTGGGGTACTTTATCCGATATACTGACGGGCTGATTTTGTCCGAAATTGAGTACGAGCTGGAAATTTGGGGGCCAAAAACGTGCTGGGGTTATATACAGATAACATTACTTGTTGCCCAACCTGAAATTCTGTGGTGTGGACATTTTTGTTGAAACAGGCCTTGCTCTGTTTCCGCCTTTTACCCAATTTTACTGCGGCTGCTAGCTGAGCAGACCTTACAGTCTCAACTAATTGTTTTACTGCTTTCTCGTGTGTGAGGGCCGTCACTTCTGGGCTGGTCATGTCGAGTCCTAAAAGGAATTCTGAACCTTTCATAGGGCATCCGGTCATGAGTGTGTGTGGGGTGAAACCTGTTGATGCTGAAACAGTGTTTCGTATAAACATAAGAGCGAATGGGAATACTGAATCCCAAGTTGAATTGTTCTCTTGTACCATCTTTCTAAGGGTCGATTTTAGAGTCCGATTCATGCGTTCCACTATCCCGCTTGACTGGGGGTGATACGCAATGTGAAAATTTTGTTTAATACCGAATATGGTGAGGACGTTCTTCATGATCTGTCCTGTGAAATGAGATCCCTGATCTGATTCTATACTTCTGGGGAGTCCCCATCTAGTAAAAATGTAGTGGGTCAGGAACTTTGCGGCAGTCTTTGCTGTGTTCGTACGAGATGGGAATGCCTCTACCCATTTCGTAAACGTGTCTATGACCACCAGAACATATTTATAGCCATTCCTGTAAGGGGGCAATGGACCTATAAAATCGATCTGGAGGTTAGTCCAGGGGCCATTAACGGGGCGAGTGTGGCTGAGTTGTGCCTTCCTTGAATACCTCTCTGGGTTATTCTGTGCACAAATTAAACAGTTCTCTATGTAGTGGGTAACATCTTCTCTGAAATTGGGCCACCAACAGAGTTGCCTGAGGTGGGCTGTGGTAGGGTCGATCCCTTGGTGTCCATGACCATCATGGAATAAAGCAATCATTTGATTCCTGTCTTTCTTAGGAACCACATACAACTGGTCTTTGATAATCACACCCTCATGTGTGGTCAAAGCGTGTTTGAATTTGTCGTACTGGGCCACAAAGTTTCCTTTTAAAATCTCCCAGAGATTTGCGTCCTGCTTCTGTGCCTGTACTAAATCCTCGATGCCTATCTGTGAGACCTGAACTGCACTCACAGGGGCGCTAGCTGGTGCGCTAGCTGGGGGTGTCCAAAAATGACCTCGCCTGGAACCTGCTTTAGCCAGTGCGTCGGCTTTTACATTTCCAGGGGGGATGATCGATGGTGGCTTCTAACCTTGATAATGCCATACGTCCTATCCTTTACCTTCTCTAGGATATGGCGGAGTAATGGGGCTGATGGAAGGGGCTTCTCGTCCACGGAGACAAAACCTCTTGTCCTCCACAGGGGTAGAAAATCTGTGAGGCTGTTACAGACATACAAACTGTCCGAGTATATGTCTGCGGGGCTGGGGAACGAATCTGGGTGGTCCACTATGTATGCAATGGCCGCGAGCTCTGCTGCCTGTGCGCCAAAGTGACCGGGTAACCTTAGTGCTATCTCCTCTAGTGCGCGTCCCTGCGCATCTTCCACATAAATTCTGCATCCTGTAATGCGTTCGCCATCTAAAACTGTGGATGAACCGTCCACATAGATTTTCAAGGGGGCACACGTGTCTGTGTACTGGGGGCTCTGGCTTGAATTCCCTATCTTCCTGGGGGGCGTCTTAGCAATGAAGGGTCCTGTGTTGTGTAGGGGTGCTACGATTTCGCATTCATGGGGTTGTCCTGGATACCGTAGGTTGTCCGCTAAAAATGTGTGTGTCTTGGTTCGTTTAACTGTTATGTCCCGTCCTTGTAACAGTGGTGTCCACCTAGCTGCTCTTATCTGGCTCACTGAACCGTCCTTCAGTTGTCCGTCTAAAAGTAACTGTGTGGGGGTGTGTTCGGTCAAAATGGTGATGGGGTTGAGTCCGGTAATGTAAGAAAAATATTGTACTGCCCAGAATACCGCGAGCAGGTGCCTTTCACAGGCTGAGAAACCTTACTCCACGGGGTCTAACAGTCGTGAGGCATAAGCCACTGGTCGTAGCTGCTTGTGCCATTCCTGAAGGAGCACGGCCGAGGGGGTCAGATCGGTGCTAGCTACCTCTATTGTATAGGGGGAGAGTGGGTCTGGAACTTGTAGCGCGGGTGCTGCGCTAAGGGCTTTCTTTAACTCTTCCACAGCCTCTGTATGCTGCGGAAGCCATTCCCAAGGGGCTCCTTTCTTAAGGAGGTCTGATAGTGGGGCTGCCTTGGTCGCAAAACCATCGATATGGTTCCGACAATACCCAACCAGTCCTAAAAATGACCGGAGGGCTGAAACATTTTGGGGAAGGGGTAATTTGACGATCGAGTCAATTCGTTTGAACTCCATCTCGAGTTTGCCGTGTGTGATGACTGTACCCAAATACATCACTTGATTCTCCAACATTTGGGCCTTTCTGGGGTTAACTTTACATCCAATGTCTTGCAATAGTTCCAGGAGTTCATACAGAAGCGTGATGTGCTCTGCCTTGGTGTCTGTCTGCAGTAATAGGTCGTCCACACACTGTACCAGACATTTGGGTCGGGAAAATTTTGCTAATCCATTTGCCAGCTGTCGGTGGAAAATGGAGGGGGCATTGTGGAATCCTTGTGGGAGGCATGTCCACGTACACTGCTATCCTTTAAATGTGAAGGCAAATTTGTACTGGCACGCCTTTGCCAATGGGATTGACCAAAAGCCGTTGCTAATGTCCAATACCGTGAAATATTTGGAGTGGAGTCCCTGCTTGAGCATGGTCTCGAGACTTGTTGCTACCATGGGGGTTACTGCTGGGGTAACTTTGTTGAGATCCCGATAATCTATGGTCAGACGCCATGATCTGTCAGGCTTCCTCACTGGCCAAATAGGGGCATTATTAGTCGAGGCTACTGTCCTAAGTACACCAGGCTCTAATAAGCTCTCTATAACTTTTCCAATTTCTCCCTCTGCTTCTACGGGAAATCGGTACTGTCTCTGTGGTCTCGGGTCAGGTCCAGTAACTTGAACTTATCCAGTCATTCTGCCGCAGTCGTGCCGGTGACTGGCAAATGCTGTACTGTGCTTATTCAAAACTGTCCTAACCTGTTTGTCCATGCTAAGTGTGGTCGGGTCAAAACAATAGTCGCCTACTGCGCTAATCCTGTTCGCATACTCTCCTACTGTGAGAGTTGCGGGTGCTCTGTCAGATTTCACCATTCGCCAGACACACTGATTTACTGGATCGAATGACAGGCTGTGGGCATTCATGAAGTCAATTCCCAGTATGTGTTCTGCTGTGCGGGGCAGATTAACTAAAGCAACGGGGTGTCTGGTGGAGATATTCCCTAGTTGGATGGATACAGGGGCTGTAATGTGTCCCTGCTGTGAGTGATCTGTAAAGCCGCTGAGTGTTATTGAAGCTGTAGTGGTCCACGTGTCTGCCTGTGGTGTAGTGGAGGAATTAATGATAGTGCGGGACCTCCTGTGTCCCAAAGTAAATCTATGGGCTTTCCCCGAATTTTCGCCGTCACCACCGGCCTTCCGGATCGGTCCCAGAGGGTGTCACAGATCCAAGTGGGGGAGCCCGAACACCGTCAGTCCGTTCCGTCCACATTGGTCTGTCCTGACTGCGTCTCTATACTGTGGATTGGCTTTGCTTTGTTCCTGGTCAGAGTGCCTGTCTGCTGGCCTCTCTGAGATTTCTGTGGGCCGTTGCATTCCCTTGCGAAATGCCCTAACTGTCCGCAGTTATAAAATTGTTCTGACTTCTGTGGGGGGCTGATCTTTCCCTCATTTACCCATGCGGGGTATTGGTGTGCTCTCACTGCCTGAATATCTGCTGCAGCCTGAGCTTCTTCGGGGTTCTTTACTTTTATCTTGCCTTGGACAGATTGCTCCCAAGCGCGGGACAATCTTTTCAATACCCATTTTTCATTATGGGCCTCTTCTGAGGGGTCATAATTGGAGCAGACATTCTGTCCTGCATCTGTGGCATGGGAGATTATGGTGCGGGTCCATTTAACCATATTATCGCGGGTTAAATGTGCGTGGTCTAAATCACCAAAAACGGCAGTGAAATGAATCCACAGCCCTCCTGCGAATGCTGTGGGGTGCTCTGTCCTCTTCTGCCTACACTTATTTAGGCCTTCGACGGGGTCTCCTCTGTTGTACCCTATTGCGTCTAAAATAGCTGTATGCATTTCCTCTAGTGTGCCTCCTCCAACGTTCTGTGGGTCGGGGAGGGCTGCTACAACCGATGAGTCTAAACTCAAAACTGTGAGCTTCACTTGCTCTCGCTCATCCAGGCCGTACATGGTGGCCTGCTGTTTCACTTTCGCGAAAAATTGGTGGGGGTCTGCAGTGGGGAGGAACGGGGTGATTTTCTCACACGCATCCCTTAGTTGTGTTATAGTTAAGGGGGTGGTGTAGGTGACCTCGGGTGCACCTTCTGTGGTTGCCTTTCTTTGGGTGGTGACTGGGTTCATAGGTGTGGGTGCTATCTGATCTGTGGGGGGTTGGGGCGCTTTCCTTTTTTGCTGTGCTGCTGGCGCACATGTTCCCTGAACATAGCGCTGCGCTGTCTCGCTCAATTCTTGCCAATCTGGGGCATTCTCCTCATCTAACTGTGTTCCAAATATCTCTTGGAACCCATTCTGCACAGAAAGCAGAGATTGCAGCTGCGCAATCTGTTTCTACATTTCGCGTGGTCCACTGTGCTTTGCCTTTGCTCAGTGGTGGCAGCATGGAGTGCCCTTAACGCTGCCTTTATGTCGCTACACTGCTTCTTTAGTGTTTCTACCTGCTTTTCTGCTTCTTTTCTTACCAAGATTGCACGCTGCACATCTTGATAGGCCTTTTCATATTGAACCTGAGAACTGCTCAGATGGGGTAGACAAGACTGATGTGCCCTCTTGGCATCATCCACCTCTCTATCCTTATCTACCAGTCGTTGCCTTAAACCTAGATTCTCCTTTTCGATGTCCCTGACATCCACTTTGCTCATTCTGTTCTTCTCCTCTAACTCTGCTCGGAGCGTCCTGACGACCTCCTCTGTGCCTCGCAATTGTGCCAAGAAGGACACAATTGCCATCGGCTTATGTGGTTTACCTATACTTTTCTTGTGAATTTCATTCAGGTTCTCCCACCAAGTATGTCCTATACTCCTGGGACCTGTCTCCTCATTCACACAAAACTCACTCCAAAGGGGCCATCCTTTCCCTTTGAGGTACTTCCTGAGTTCCAGCTCCCATACGGGACACTGGCCTACTCTGCTACTGTTGGTCGCTGCGACCATGAACTGCTCTGGGTTTATGAGGCGTTCCATTGCCTGCATTGCCATTTCTTTTCCTCCTATGCTCTCTTTTAATTTGGAACGAGGGATAATAAGGCAATGCTTATAAAATACGGGTACGGCTTTCGCTATGTTCCAATTTATAAAACTCCCGATAGTTTGTCGCAACAAAAATCTCTCGGTTTAACCTTACAACCCTGTTAGTTACGCATGCAAAAGCACACTTCCGAATTAGGAGTATTGGTTTGAACTACTTGAACACTTGTGGTTTTTCCTTTTCCCAATTGGATTTCAGATTCAAATTTCTGGGTTCTCTGGGAGTGGGGGGGCCACGGGGTCCCGTCGGATGTCGCCACTAAATGTTGCTCGTTCTGGGTGAGTGTGCTTAACACTCAATTTGGCTCTGTTTCGTTACTTAGCTCTGGAGTTGCCAGGTATCGTTAAGATACCGCCACAAGTTTCAAGGTCAAGTTCAAAGCAATAAAACCATACACCAATTAGTAAGTTCAAACAAATGAGTTTATTATAATACAATTATAATACTACCCATGCACACGCTAAGATGATTAAACTATTCCTACCACTAAATAGACCAATACTTATCTGAATAAGGAACTGCCAGATCAGGGAGACAATGGCCTCTTGCTCTGCACTGGGTCCGCAGACTTCAGGTTGGTACGGGTTAAAAGGGGTCAGGAGTGTCTATCTCTGGTAGCGATCGTTGTGAGACACTTACTTGCTGGCGGCTGCTGTCCGAACCTCTCCTCTCTCTCGGTCAAGGTCTTCTTCGGTAAAGGCTGGTCGAGAGGGATGGTCAAGAGAGGAGGGCTGGTCAAGAAGAATGAACTGAGTTTGGGACCTGTCTTTTATAGGTTCTAGGGCTTTGCGCCCTTTTGGGCAGACCCTCTATCTGCTGGGGATCGATTGGGTCTCTTCCCAATCGATTTGTTTGAATCCCCCCAATACTGAGGCTGTCCCTCGGCTACTGGGCGGGCCTTCAGGTGCTTTGTCTTCGATCCCCGCTGGTGCCGGGGTGTCGTGTTTCCCATACAATGTTGCAATCACTTCCCTATTTGTGTCCTTTGTCCCTGGGATCATTCCATTACTATGCTAACTATCCCGGAGATTGCCTCATTAGTATGCGGAATGTTCGTTTCGGTGCTGTCTGCTCTCTTAGCAGACAGAATACACAGTGGCTTGGTGCAGCCTGCTGGCGCTGCAAACATTGTCCATTTTACCCTGCAAGCTTTGCGTTCCTCCATTTTGTATTGAGGTAATGGCCAACTTCAGTGGCTACACCCCCCCCCCCCCCCTCCCCCCGTCCTTCTCCGCACTCCATCATTTGGAAGGCATCTTCAGATAAATATCAGGGCTATTGTAAGAAGGGGAAGGGTAGCAGCGGGGCCAGCAACAATGCTGGATATGAGTGTATGTGAGGAGATTGTGAAAGGACTGAAGACTGGACAAGGCACTCATGGACCCTGTGCTCGGCTCCCGGTCTGGCAAAGTCTATTTTAAAATCCTAGTCTTTGTGTTCAAACTCCTCCATGGTCTCAGACCTCCCTATCTCCAACCCTACAATGCCTCCAAGATATCTGCACTTCTCCTGCACTGGGCATTTGTGCATTCCCCATTATCAGCACATCATCACCTTTGGTGGTGATTTTAGCTCTGCAATTCTCTCCCTGATACCCCCTGCCTCTCTTTTCTCCTTCAGGCCTAACACTTTAACTCAACCTTTGTCACCTCAGCTAATGGGCGCGCTTCAACCAAAAACATTCTCTGTCTGGTTTTGGGTACGTTAAACGGTGTGTTTCATGGCGCCTACAGTGCTGAGAAAGGCCCCACTATTCAACAACACTTTGCCGGCTTTTGTTTGGCCTCGGTGAGGAACTCCCCGTGGAGGCCACACTTGAAAACTTTTTTTTCTTCTTTTTTTAATAAATTCAGAGCACCCAAATATTTTTTTCCAATTAAGGGGCAATTTAGCATGGCCAATCCGCCTACCCTGCACATTTTTTGGGCTGTGGGGGTGAAACCCACGCAAACATGGGGAGAATGTGCAAACCCCACACGGACAGTGACCCAGAGCCGGGATCGAACCTGGGACATCGGCGCCCTGAGGCAGCAGGGCTAACCCGCTGCGCCACCGTGCTGCCCACGAGGCCACACTTTAGTGATTTCCTGCACTGACAAGTTCAGTTCACCAGTGCAAGAAGGCCAATCGCGGATCGGGGGCGCCGATATTAAATACAGCCTTGATCTTTTGATCCCCCCTCAGCAACTCCGCCACAGCTTCCGGAACACACTCTTCACTCAACTTACCTCTTCCTGGGTCCTCGAGAAACCCTCATCCCACTTCTTATAGGCAATACCCACCCCCCAGGCCTGACTCCTGGCATGGCCTACCTGACACATGGGCACCTTTGTACTGGCAGCCTGACACCACGGCAGTGCCCCTGCCAGCCTGGCAGTGCCACCTGGGCACCCTGGCAGAACCAGGGTGGCACTGCCAGGGGGCTTGGGTACAAGTGGCATTCTGCCGGTGCCAACGTGCCCAGATGTCAGTGGGAGTACAGGGTGCCACCCTGCCCAATGACCAATGCCCTGGGAGGTGCTGTTAAGACTGGTTCATGTTTCTCTGGACCTGTACTAACAGGGCCCTGGCGCGGTCTTCCAGGTGCGGCCAGTGAATCCCGGGCCCTGGGAGAATCCACAAAGGCATATTTCTTATCTGATCTCACCCAGGGAGAGCGAGATGCAGACCGCGACGTCTCATGAAATTCCGTTCAATCTCTTGAGACGTTTTGCGCATGGCAAATCTTGTACTGGCATGAAGTCAGGCACAATGACACCACTGAATCGCGCCCAATATCTCCTTATGTGGTTAGGTGTCAACGTTTGTTTGATAACAGTCCAGTAAAACATCTTGGAAGGTTTTGCAATGTAAAATACGTTATATAAATGCAGGTTGCTGTTTCTATGGTTGTGCTGGGCTGATCATGGAACCAACAGTTAACAGGAAGTCAATGCATTCAAAAAGCAAGTGCATAAAAGTGGGAATATAAACTATACAAAAGAGATGCGGTAATGTGATCCTTAAAAAAAATTTATTACCTGTAATGATGCGAATTGGACCGGCTTTCTCAGCTTTGTCTATAGAGAGTTACAAAGGGGCTGAGCTGTCCTCTACTGTCTCATTTCCCAGAAAGCTGGTAGCATGGTCATTGTCAAGACATACTTTTCCAGGATTCTAAGAATTTACCTTCGTCTGAAAGGAGCTCGGAATGGCTGGTGTTGAAATATAAGCCTTGTCTCTTTGCAAATACAAAGGAAAGCGGCTTTCATTGCCCTCCGCTGACGGTCGGTGAGTCACAGCAAATAGCCATGGAGAGTCAGTCTCCCGGGCAGGGGATTGTTTCTTAGTTTGAGGACAGGGCCCGTAAATTTCACAGCGTCCAAGGAATGAGGTCTGTGCCTTTCTCTTGAAGCAGTGAGAGAATTCAGCCGGGGCATTTAAGGAGTTCCTCACGTTTGAATACCCACCTTAAACTACAGCACGAAATAGAAACATTTTGCTTTTCAATCCTCTCCCAAATTTACTGAATTTTGTTGAAGCCAGTGCGGAGTGTCAGAGGGAGCAGGACATCCAGTCAAAACCCCTATCCAGCTGAGACCTATACATGGGCAATGGATGTGAGTGAGGTATAGTGGTTTTGTGATTAAGTTACTCAGTTAGTAACCTCAGTGTATGTGTTTAAATCCCACCAGAGCAGACTGTGAGGTAAAAATAAATGATGTGGTATTATCAAAAGTGTGGAAGAAACTGTTGGAACGTCATTAAAACCCAACTGGTATCACGGCGCCGAGGTCCCAGGTTCGATCCCGGCTCTGGGTCACTGTCCGTGTGGAGTTTGCACATTCTCCCCGTGTCTGCGTGGGTTTCACCCCCACAACCCAAAGATGTGCAAGGTAGGTGGATTGGCCACGCTAAATTGCCCCTTAATTGGAAAAAATCAATTGGGTACTCTAAATTTATTTTAAAAAACCAAAAAAAAACCCCAACTGGTTCATGCATATCCTTGGGAAAGGAAAGCTCGCATCCTTACTTAGTTTGGTCCTGTGGCTTCAGTCCCACACCCAATGCGATTGTACCCTCTGAAATGACCCAGCAAGCCATTTAGGGCAAGGGCAACTTAGAATGGGCAATAAATGCTATTTTACCGATGAAACAATAAGGAATAAAAAAATGTTAAAGTTTACATTAAATCTCTTGTGATAGGGGCAGCACGGTGACGCAGTGGTTAGCACTGCTGCCTCACGTCGCCGAGGACCCGGGCTCAATCCCGGCCCCGGGTCACTCTCAGTGTGGAGTATGCACATTCTCCCCGTGTCTGCGTGGGTCTCACCCCCATAACCCAAAGATGTGCAGGGTAGATGGATTGGCCACGCTAAATTGCCCCTTAATTGGAAAAAAAAGAAAAACCTCTTTTAATACTGTTGCATAACCAAATGAATTATTGGTGCGTAACTGTATATGTGATACTTTAGTAGAATTGTGAGAATGCCTGAGCTCAGGACCATTGTTAATAACTATGTCTTATAGTCAATCAGAGACATGATGCAACACCTTAGACTGAGCTTCCCATTTTAACTTTGAACAAGAAGGTAGCAAAGTGATTTGGAAACGTGATCATTTTTTGCTCACTTTTGCTGATATTAGTAGCTGGTGTTGTTTCTTTAAATTCAAAAGAACATTGGGTGGAATTTTGTGGCCCTGTCATGGTGGGGGCGATGCCATAGAATACAGTGAGCCGATCCAACGTCCATTGACTTTGCTGAGACTGGAAAATCCCACCGGCGGGAAGGGTCCTAAAATTCCATCCATTAGTCCCTGAATTTTTTTTTCTTTGACTGAATTCAAATTCTCAAACTGATCTGGTGGGAATTTACCTCATCTCTTGCTGCTCATTAGCCCAGACCA
This sequence comes from Scyliorhinus canicula, assembly GCF_902713615.1. Lineage (NCBI taxonomy): Eukaryota > Metazoa > Chordata > Chondrichthyes > Carcharhiniformes > Scyliorhinidae > Scyliorhinus > Scyliorhinus canicula. The sequence continues at coordinate 148,853,489 of NC_052156.1, forward strand.
ATAGCTATTTGGTCCAGTGACAAAAGCATGCCCCATTCCTCAACCAAGATGGCACCATTATGACATTTCTATCAAGGAGGAAAGGTCAATAAAATGAGAACGAAGGATTTTCCGAGGTGCAGGGATGATGTAAGGAAGCATTTCTCAAAACAAAGGGTAGTGGAGTTCTGAACTTGTGGTGAGATAGGGGTTGGGGGGTGGGGGGGGGGGGAGGCACCTGAAAATTTAAAAATTGTGATTGATGGGTTGATAGATTTATGTCAGATAAAGGATTTAAAGGGCTATGGGGCTGGCTTAGCTCACTGGGCTAAATCACTGGCTTTTAAAGCAGACCAAAGCAGGCCAGCAGCACGGTTCGATTCCCGTACCAGCCGGAATGTGGCGACTAGGGGCTTTTCACAGTAACATCATTGACGCCTACTCGTGACAATAAGCGATTTTCATTTTTTTTTCATTTCAAGATAGATGGAGTTCAGATAGAAGAGTGCGGGAGGAGGGGCGGGTGAAGGAAGTTGGTAAGTGAAGCGACACTGCTACCTCTAAAAGTATGGCCACAGATTGACTGCGTGATAACTCACTATGGGGGGAACACCATCCGAGCTAACAGTTAGAGTCAACAGATTCAGAAGCATTTCACTCATTCTGACTGTAACTCTATTTGACATTGGATCAGCAACGATCTAATTTAAAGGTGGTACATGCTTGAGAGACCTCTTGTTTCTATGCTCCTAATGTGAAACTGCCAATCTGTGTTAGTTTGTGACCCGCACCACATGAAACTAACACTGATTGAACACTGACAGTCGACAAATCAATTGCATATTCATTGCGTCAGTCTAGGCCTGAGTTGAACCAGGAATCCCAGAGATGAAATGCCTGTGTCTACACTCACTGAACCTCAAAGGTTAGGTCTTGTAAAGTGTTGCATTTGATTAGTTTAACAATCTTCAGGAGTATTGCTCTGAGTCCCCTGATCCTCTCCTCCCTCCTTCCCGGCTGAATTACTCCTTTTCTGTGGTCTGGCTGTCTAGTCCGAGCTCCCACAGCAATTGCCTGTGGTTGGCATTTACGTGAAATAAATGAATTAATCCGATGTTCCATTCCTCGACTCTCAGCACTGGCTGCAACAGGAAAAGTAGTCACCATTTCAAAGGAAAACTCAGAGAAAGCAGATGTTTTCTGACTTAAGTCACTCTTTCACATTCCTTGACTCGCACAGCCAACTTAATATCATCCCTCTCCTGTGAGCTGGGCCAGTTATCCAAAGTGGAGACCAGCCTGAGTTGTGTAGCCTCTGATTCTTCACGTATGCATTGAGTGGAAGGTAATGACTGACCCCTGTTTGGTATGGCATAGGTCATGTGTGTCACAGTGCCAGCTCCTGTACAAGGAAAATATGCACTGGATAAAAGATAACAATTCATTTCTGTCTGGTATGGCACGACTTGTGTATGTGTCAGTTGTCAGCTCCTCACTACGTGAGAAGTATAGGAATGATTCACTGCTATCTGGTGCTGTATGGTTTCTGGATGTCTCAGCATTGGTTCCTCTACATGTGGAGTATCCTCTACGCAAAAGTGAGTGATTCTTTTTGGTCGATACTATATGATTCATGTGCGCATTTCAGCTTCTATACTTTGTAGAGTACCCAATGTGCAAAAGGGGCATAATTCACACCAGGCCAGCAAAGGTACCACTTTGTAAACCACGAGATATGAAAGGCCCTCTCTGCCCAACAGCTTGTATTATGTAGCACCTTCAACAAAGTAAATAATATCCAAGGTGCTTCCCAGAAATGTTAACGAATGAAATTTGACACCGAGATACTTCATTTTTTTCAAAATTCCAATTACGGGGCAATTTAGCGTGGCCGATCCACCTACCCCGCACCTCTTTGGGTTGTGGGGGTGAGATCCACATAGATACAGGGAGAATGAGCAAATTCCACACGGACAGTGACCCATGGCCGGGATCAAACCCGGGTTTTCGGTGCTGTGAAGCAGTAGTGCTAACCACTGCGCCACCGTGCCTCCCGAGACACTGAGATACTAAGGAGATCTTGGGACAGATGGCCAAAAGCTTTAGACTTGATTATTCTAACAGTGTCCTGGTAGACTCCCATCTTTGGCCTTACATCTACAGGATACAATGTAGCAACTGCTCCTTCAATAGGACCTTCCAAACCCTACCACCTATAAGAACAAGGACACCAGGCAAATGGGAACACCACCACCTCCAAGCTCCCCTCCAAATCACACACCATGCTCATGTGGAATAATATGGCTTTTGTTTGACAGACACTGGGTCAATATCTTGGAGCTCTGTGGGTGTGCTTTCACTGCATGGCTTGCAGTGGTTCAAGAAGATGGCTCACCACTTTTGTGATGTAACACTTAAATAAACACCCATTGCTCATGAGGTGTTGTGTAAACATGCTGTGGGTTCATTTATTTAGAATAGGCACAAGAGCACCTTTATACATAGGTAGAAAGATTGAATACACCAGCAGCAGAGCTGTGTGTGTGTGTATGCCTGTCCTCTGCTAAAAAGGAAAAAGTGAAACAAAGACAGGATCGAATGACACATTTGCTTTCGAGTGATGTTATGCTGTTATTGTTTAAAGGCAACATCCCCCTTTCTTTTTAAACATACTTCCTGTCCATTCCAAAGAAGTATAACTATTTACAATACATATTCATGTTCAGTTACCATTACACGAGTGTATGGATGTTATGAATCTATGAGTGCATAGAACATAGAGGTGATCAGTTGGCACACTCAGGTCTTGTAATGGTAATCGTGTCTGGAGGATTCTTTAATTGCTGTGATCTGTGAGATTGTAATTTTTGGATCTTGTTTCTCATTGCATTTTGAATCCGATTCTCCGCAAATGCGGAGAGTCGTGAAGGCTGCCGTGAAACTGGCCGTGTTTCACAGCAGCCTCCACGCCCCCTCCCGAGACCCGATTCTGCTCCCCGGTCGGGGCTAGCAGCGGGGCCCCGTGAACCTCAGCATCGCAGGCTTAGCGAACTCGCTAAGCCTGCGCGCCAAGGGTAACGGCGGCTGACGCAAACGATGACATCAGCCGCGCATGCGCGGATTGGACGGCTCCAATCCGCGCATGCGCGGATGACGTCATCACACATATGCGTGAAACCCGCGCATGCGCGGGCCGTTATGCCCCTCAGCCGCCCCGTGGACTGATCCAGCGGGGCGGCGGAGGAACAAAGAGTGCGCGAGGTTCGGACCCGCTGCCCGCGATCGGTGCCCACCTATCGTGGGCCCATGCCACCCTTGGCACGGCCGTGGTGCGGCCATGCCAATCGGTGGCATGGTTCTCCAGAACGGCACTTTGCGGCCGTTTTCACGAATGGTGAGAGCAGGTGTGTTGGAGTTCGTGAAAACGGCCGTAAAGGCCTGGGAAATCAGCCCATCGGCTAGGGGAGAATCGCTGCTCACCGTAAAAAACGGCGAGCAGCGATTCGTGTCTTGGGGCGTCCGTGGGGGGGTGGGGGAGAGAATAGCGGGAGGTCGGGAAAAATGTCGGGAAGGCCCTCCCGCTATTCTCCGACCCGTCGTGGGGGGCGGAGAATCGCGCCCCTGTGGTCCTTGATGCAATAGGACTGCACAGTGGTCATGGAGCTGGAATGAATCTGATTTGTGCTTAGTTACACCTCACCGTGTGCTTTTGCGTGGAATGATTTGATAGGACCTTGTTTCTGAACAAATCTTTGTCAACCTGGCTGGTTGCCACAAACCTTCTGTGGAATCCTGGATGTGAACTTGTTGTCTCAAGTGTTAACTTGGCAATTCTGTGCCTGCATTTTTATATGTAAATTATTGAAATTATCTGCAAATTGTTGAAATCGATTCTGAGAAATAGAATAAACTGTCACTTAGAAAAGCACAAATTGATCAGGAATAGTCATTGTGGTTTGGTTAGGGGAGAATAGTGTCTCACTAATTTATTTCTATGAATTTTTTTGAGGAGGTAACAAGGAGGATTGATGAGGGTAGTGCCGTTGTAGTTGTCTGCATGGTGTTTAGTAAGGCATGGTCCCACATGGCAGACTGGTCAGAAAAGTGAAATCTCGTGGGATACAGGGGAAGGTGATGAGTTGGATTCAGTGACCGGAAACAAAGGATATGATCGATGGATAATTTTACAAATTTAAAGCAGTTTTCAGTGGTGTTACACAGGGCTCAGCGTTGGAGTCTTGCTGTTTGTTATATATATTAATGACTTGGATTTTAAATGTGGGAGGTATGATTGGGGAATTTGCAGATAACATAAAAATTGGCCGTGACGTTGATAGCGAATAGAATATCCATTGTCTCCAGAATGATATCAGTGGTTTGGCTCAGTGGCGGAGGAGAAGCCAATCGAATTCAATCTAAGGAGGTGTGAGGTAATGCATTTGGGGCGGGCACACACAAAGCAAGGGGAGACTCAATAAATGGGAGGATATTGAGAGGGGGTAGAAGAAATGAGAAACCTTGGAGTGCATGCCCACAGGTCCCTGACGATGGCAGGATAGGTGGACAAGGTGGTCAAAAAAGCATATGGAATGCTTCCTTTGTTGGGTATGGTATTGAATACATAAGCAGAGGTGTAATGCTGGAATTGTATAAAACACTGGTTGGGCCACAGCTGAGATTTTGTGGACTGTTCTGGTCACCATATCACAGGAGGAACATTATTACTCTGCAGAGGGCACAAAGAAGAGTTCCAACAATGTTGCCAGGGCTTGAAAATTGGCATTATGAGGAAAGATTGGATAGGCTAATGTTGCTTTCCTTAGAACAGGGGAGGCTTAATTGTAATGTACAAAATTATGAGGGGCCTAGATAGGGTAAAGAGGAAAGACCTGTTTCCCCTCGCTGAGAGTCAGTTACCAGGGGGGAGAATAGATTTAAGGTGATTGGTAGAAGGACTAGAGGGGGCATGATACAATTTCACCCAGAGGGTGGAGGGTATTCGGAATTCACTGTCTGAATTGGTGGTGAGGCTGAAACGCTCAACTCAGTTAAACGATACCTGGATCTGCACCCGAAGTGTTGCAACTTGCAAGGTTATGGACCAGATACTGGAAAATGGGATTAAAATGAGCGGCTAGCTCCTCTTTTGGCCAGCGCCGACATAATGGGCTGAATGGCCTCTTTCTGTGCCATAACCCTTCTATTGTTCTATGGCTCTACAAGTTGCTCTATAATTTCTGAGAGAGTAGAATGGGTAAGAGTAGGTAGGTAAATGAGTAGAAATTGGTTTGATAACCATGATCTTTGCCCATGATGGAATAGTTCCCCATAAAGATGTTACTCTCAGGTGTAACGTTGCAATGTGTAGATCTTGATCGGTCTGTCTACATTTCAAAATGAGAGATTATGTGAATCAATCATTCAGCTCGGCCCTTCAAACTAGGGGAAGACCATAAGGCTGTAAGACCACAAGATGCAGGAATAGAAGTAGGCAATTCAACCCATTGAGTCTGCTCCGCCATTCAATGAGATCATGACTGATCTGATATAATCCCCAACTCCACTTTTCCGCCTTATCCCCATCACTATCCCAGCACTATCCTAACACTATCCCAACACTATCCCATCACTATCCCAGCATTATCCCAGGACTATCCCAGGATTATCCCAGCCCTATCCCAGCACTATCCCAGGACTATCCCAGCTCTATCCCAGCATTATCCCAGCACGGTCCCAGCACAGTCCCAGCACTATCCCAGCTCTATCCCAGGATTATCCCAGCACTATCCCAGGATTATCCCAGCACTATCCCAGCAATGCCTTAGCTTTCCTGAGCAGTCACCGCTCTGCAGTTTCAAACTCTCCGATGCTGCAACTCCATTGCTATCTGACCAGAACGTTGTGAGTCAGCTCATGCCGTGCTGCTGCCTGTACGTAATCTGCTTCATCACTGCTGGGCACCAGGTTGCATTTGATTAAAAACACCAAATTATCGTGAGGGACTCTGTAAACACGGCATGGGTCCATTTATTTAGAATAGGCACACGCGATCATTTAAACATAGGCAGAAAGCTTGAAGACATCAGCAGCAGAGCTGTGTGGGGATGTGCTCTACTCAAAGGCAGAAGGGAAACTAAGACTGGATCACATGACACACTCCGCTTCTGGTGATGCTGCCAGCCCTTAAAAGCATATTACAACAACCACCTCCTTTTCAAGGTAAATTAGGGATTGACAATTATTGGTGGACATGCCAGCAATGCTCAAATTCCAAGATTGGTAAAGAAAACCTTTTATGCTCAGCTGACAGCAGGGGTGACGGTGGGATGGGGATGGGAGAAGTGGAGTTGGCTGAACGCAGTCCATTAAGGGGTGGCCTGTGCATCGCCTACTCAGACACCCCAACTCCACAGTAATTTTGCCAGCTGTGATGGTGGGGGGTCAACTGGTAAGCCTGCCAGTTGTCATTGGAAGCCTTTAAGTCAGCAACTAATTCCCACTTAAGGGCTCTGCTGGTGGGGGAGGCCCCACCCCAAGCACGAAGGCCAGAGGTTTAAGTTCTGATGACACGTCATAAACTGAAAAACATTTCTCTCTCCACAGACGCTGCCAGACCTGCTGAGAATTTCCGGCATTTCCTGGTTTTATTTCAGATTACCAGTATCCACAGCATTTTCCTTTCCCATTCTTATCTATCTCATCGTAGCCATGGCTAATCTTCCTGATCCCACACCATTACTGCTGGTGCCCCCCCCCCCACCCCCACCCATGGATCTATCCTTGGCCCCTCCTATTTCTCAGCTACACACCACCGCTCAGTAACATCATCCAAAGGCACAGTTAGTTTTCACATGTCAGCTGATGTCGCCCACCTCTATCTCACCACCACATCATTTGTCTCCTCCACTGTTGCTAAATTATGAGACTGCTTGTCCAACATCCGGTACTGGATGAGCAGAAATTTCCTCCAGTTAAATACTGGGAAGAGAGTGGCCAGAATTCTCCCGTCATTGCGATTCAACATTCCCGCTGGCAGTGGGTTTCCTGGTGGTGTGGGGTGGTTGCAATGGGAAATCCCATTGACAATCGACGGGATGATAGAATCCTGCCGCCAATGAAAGCTGAGAAATACGTGAGAATCCTGTCCAGTATTTCTATTCCCCGCTCTAAACCTCATTCCCTAGCTCCTGACTCCATCACTCTCCCTGAAATATAGACTGTCTTTTCACATCCTTTGGAGTCACATTTGATCCTGAGATGACCTTCTGGCCTTGCATTTATGCCATCGCTAAAACCAGCTCTGTGCTATCGCCCGAATTCTGTGTCTCAACTCATCTGGCGCCGAAACCCTCATTCATGCCTTTGTTACCCCTGGACATGATCATTCCAACATATTGTTGGCTGGTGTTCTACATTCTACCTTCTGTGAACTTGAGGCAATCCAAGCCACTACTGCACATGTCTTAACTCGCATCAGATCCTGTTCCCCTTTCACCCTTCATTTGCTAACATTCATTGGCTCCTGGTCAGGCAACATCTTGACTTCAAAATTCTCTTCCTTGTTTTAAATCCCTCCCCGGATTCTAATTGCTCCACCATTGGCGGTTGCACTTTCAGTTGGGTAAACCCAAAGCTCTGGAAAATCCTCCCTACACCTTTCTGACTCTCTGACTTGCTTTCCTCCTTTATGACGGCCATTAAAACCTACCTCCTTGACCAAACCTTTAGTATTCTGACCTAATGTTTTGTTTTATGACATTAAATGTAATTTTGTAAAAATTCATTTACGTGATGTGGGCATCATTGGCCAGCATTTGTTGGCCCATCCTGTGGAAGCCAGCTATTTTCTAACACACCTGATAGGTAAAAATGATAGGTAAAAGATAGCTATTTAGCATTAAGCCCCAAGTCTATAAAATACCCATTTTAAAACTCACTCATAACCTCAGGTCATTTCAAAACACATATTCAGCATGCAGAACATTGCTTCAACAGGGCACAGAAGCAGATAGATTAAAACAGCATTCTTATTCAGCTAACAAATACATTTGCAAGATAAAGTGATCAAGGACAGGGCGGACTCCATGATAACAGCATAGAACCTAAAGAAGCCATTGTCTTAACAGTCAAGTCAGCAATAATCCAATTCAGGCTGCTTGTGATAGCGGCACTGAATCGCATTCCATAGCACATATAATGAAACATTTCAAGTTAATGTTGCACATTACAGACAGACAGCTAAACGTCAAATCAAACTTATTTGATTCTAACCCAAACCAATTTGGATTACATAGGGGTATAGCTAGATGGCTAAAGACTGATATGATTTAGTATAACTGTGATAGTTCGTACGGCCATATTCCATTCCGGAAACAATCTATACTTTGACTTAACTATTCGCTGTCTCTCGGTCTTGAATATTACTTTCTAACTCTGACTTTTGAAGTTATTGCAAGCTGTTTGCCGTAAGCAAGGAAATCATTTCTGTATTATTTGAAAGTTGAATTGTCCACAAAATTGCTTCTCTTTGAGTCCTTTGCTAGCTGGACTTATTAGAGAATAAGATTTAAATGATTCTCAATTGGAATCAATAGAGACAAATAAAACAATTCTTATTTGCACCCGAGAAGTGTTAACTCAAATTTCTACTGAGTTTTAGTGTTCGCAAGTGCCACTAGATCCGCATGGTAGACCTCTACACATCCAGACTCACCCTTGAGAAGATGGTGGTGAGCCACCTTGTTGAACCCCTGTGGTTGATATGGTGTAGGAACACCCATAGTGTTGTCCTGTTACAGCACAACTTGAAGATGGTACACATGCTGCTACTGTGAGTCGGTGGTGGGGGGAGTTAATGTTGAAGGTGCTGGATGGGTTGCCAATCAAGCGGGGCTGCTGTGTCCTGGATGGCGTCGAGCCTCTTGAGTGTTATTGGAGCTGCAGTTATCCAGGCAAGTGGAGAGTATTCCATTACACTCCTGATTTGTAGCTGGTGGCCATGCTTTGGATAATTAGGAGGTGAGTTACTCTCCACACAATTCTAAGACTCTGATCTGCTGTATACTATTTATACGGCTGGTCCACAATGAATATGTTCACACAAAACATTCTTATATAAAATAATTGAACACACTTGCCAATGCATTTTAATTCAGACTCTGTCCTGGTTTGTGGCCTGGGCTAATTACCCTGCTTCAAGAAGCATGCCATAATTCCCCTCCCCTAGTTTTATAGAGTCCTGTAGGTTGAGTTTGGTGCAGTTTTAAAAGGGATCTCAGTGATGTGCCATAAAAACGGCAGATTTTAAACACCTTGATTAGATGTTTAATGTTAAGCAAAAGGCAAATAATGTTTAAATTCAATCATGGCCCAGATCCAGTAAATGGACACCATATTCAACCCCACCAGATCTCTGGCCACATTGAGCTGCTGTGCTCGAGGGGAAGCTGGAAACGTAAACCCCTGGTGTCTTGTTACGTTGTCTTGCTGTGACATGATGGGGACCTTTGAGAAAGAACATCCAAGGATCTAATAGCACTTTTTATTCTACAGTTCATCCAGATCCAAATTAGCTCTAAACTGCAGATAGCACAATAAAAACCCACCAGACCAACAGGGCTCCTGGCACTGTGACTATGGGAGAGAGATGTTTCCATGTGTATGATGAAATCACGATCTTTGTAATTGGATCAATGTACTGACCCAGGGTTATTTTATTTCACACTATGTGCAGACAAAATCATGCTCCATCATTACAACAATTAAGAAAACTTTGAGGACTTCCGGTGGTGTTATGTCAGAGGGAAGGCATGCACGAGGTGGCTTCCACTACAATGCTGCACTTTAGGCCCTTTTTTTGTAGTTAAGAGGGGGGTATCTTCTTTTGAAAACCCACATAATTAATGGGATAAGGATCCTGTATAGGTGAAGATGGTGGGAGAGGATGGATTCACATCCCGTCCTGAGTTGGATCGGGCCCACCATATACTCCAGCAGAGGCCTTGCCCTGAGGATCCAGTGTGTTTGGTAGTAGTGATGTTTCATAGCTTCAAAGAGAAAGAGTGAGTTCTGAGATGGATGAGGGAGCATTGCGATTTGAAATGGACAGGCCATCAGGTTTTACCAGGGCGTGGGAGCAGAGCTGGTGAAGAAGAGGGCTGGTTCAACAAAGCCACGGCTGCCCTGTAAAAAGCAGAGTCCGATTCAGTGTGGTGTAACTGGCGCGGTTAAGAGTGACTTTCGAGGGAAAAGACTATTTATTTAATGCGCCATGGAAGCCGGATTCCTTTGCAAAGAAACATGGGTCGGTAGCGGTGTGATCGTGTTTCTTGGGTGTTGGGGACGAACATGTTGAATTGTTGGGGTTCCACGTTTATTTTTCCATTTTCCCTTTCTTGTAGGGGTTAGATTTTGGGCTCAGGTTTGGGATTTAGTTCTATGTGAGATTGCGTTCTGCTTGTTATGAAAATATATAGCTCCTTGTTGGAGCACAATGGTTTATGGGGTTGTAATATTGTGTTGTGTGTAACCATTTTATGTCACTCTAGTTGGGAGCCCCCCAGCTAATCTAAGAGTTAGCTAATGGGAGCGGTGTTGAAGGGTTGACTGCAGCTCATTATAGCAGTTTTGCTTTTAGATAATGATAATTGTTTAGGTTTAGGTTTGTTTAGAGTAGATTTTAGTTGTTTATGTTCATCTTGCTGTTATCTGTACGCATATTTGGGTGGGGTTGTATTCGAGGGCGAGGATGAGGGGGGATGGTGGTGGGAGTAGATTCCTTTAGTCATGTGATTTGGTTTGGCAGCTATCTTGGATGGGCCTGGTTGTTGTACCATTTTTGTGGCTGTTGGACAATCTCTCTTGGGTGGGAATGGCTGACAAATGGATTGGGGGAGGGGGAGTGTGAGACTCCCACTTTGTTTGGTCCCCTGGAATGTCAGGGAGTTGAATGTCCCAGTGAAAAGGTCGGGAATATTTGCTCACTGTAAGAGTTTAAATTAAGATGTGGTGCTTTTGCAGGAGACTCATTTGCGAGTCAGAGACCGGACAAGGCTGGAGAAGGGATGGGTGGGACAAGACCTTCATTCAGGCTTCGATGGTAGAGCCCAGGGTGTGGCAATATTAATTAATGAAAGGTTTCTGGCTGACCCCAATGGCAGACATTATTGTCTCTGCCTCACAGGCGGACACTCCGGTGGTTCTGATTAATATTCAAGCGCCAAACTGGGATGATACGAATTTGATTAATAATTTGCAAGGGCGGCAAGGGACGCAGTGGTTAGCACTGGGACTGTGGCGCTGAGGACCCGGGTTTGAATCCCGGTCCTGGGTCACTGTCCCTGTGGAGTTTGCACATTCTCCCCGTGTTTGCATGGGTCTCAGTTTAATCTCATTTTTCAACTCTTGGCCCATAACCATGTAGGTTACAGAATTGCAAGGGCAGTTCCAAGTATTTGGTCCTCTACCTGTGGCCAAACTAGTGTTTTATAGATATAGCTCTAACATTACATACTTGCCCTTAATTGGAAAATGGGGTTAGGCTGGCTAACAAAGACACGATGGGCTGAATGGCCTCCTCCTCTACTGTAAATTTTCAATGTTAGACTTGTCTTAGGTACCATACTAAGAGACATGGAACTAAGGTATGTTGATAGAGTTAAAATACATATCCGCTAAGATCTAATTGAATGGAATAGAACAGGCTCGAGGGGCTGAAAAATCTGCTGCTCCTACATTTCGATGTGTTCATGGTTTTCCACGATATTCGATTTATTTCTGCAATGTGTCTCTGGGCAACACTTGGAATTCCATGCTCTTTTTCCCTCATGTTTTTTGTGTCTATGTCAATTATTGTTACTTATTTCTGAGAAATGATTAATCCAGAGGTTTTATATGATTAGGTTTGCTCAATAATTCCACTTTTTTTGGTCTTTAATACAAACGGTGGGATTGACATTGTTCAGCGATAAACAGAAATGAGGAAAGAATAATACAGAATACCGTGGCAGATACAGCCAGCCCAGGTCTGCCAACGTCAATCCATACTGGATTCCATAAATCTGAGATATCAACCAAAGTCTTCCTCCATGGGATCCTCACTTGTCAAACTCATGGCAGAGTGAAGAGAAATTCCCATGAAACTACAACAGGGAGGGTGAAGATAGCCATGAATCATCATGAGGAACATTCTCCACAGGCTAGGCACAATCTTCTGGGAACGTGCAAAACTCAGAGAAGCGTCCTTACGTGATGGGGACAACAATATCGCAAAGGGGGTTTCATGGAAATCTCACGGAAAGGGATGACCCTCCATGATTTTCCTCCTTTACGTTATTACCTAGGCATACCGTCTCCCGTTATAAAGTAGGCATCTCTATCTTTGCCTCTCATCTCTTTCATACTAACTGTCCATTTCCCATATTAGCACACTCTCCATCTCATTATTTTCTTAATTCTCCTTCGCCCACATCTTCCTTTCCCTCAATAGGGAAAACCCACTTGTGGAATAAGAACTGTTTTCTGTCGTTCTGGATGGGTGTTGACATTTGTGTCTCCTCTGAATCCTGTGCTGAGAAGGCAGATGGCACCTGCTGGCTGTGTTGGGCGATGCCCCCATCGCAGACTGTATCCCACGCAAATACTTTTTGGGGTAAGGGCTTCCTGATTGTCAGACAAAGGAACAGCAAGCCCAGACCGCAAAAAGATTCAAGAGAGAAAACTTGAGAAGATTTAACCTCCGATTGCCTCGTCAGGAAACGTCCCATTGATGGACCTGTGGAGAATAAGAAAGAAACAACATGAACTGCCTCACCTTCGATCCCCCTTTATCGCCCCCTTTCCTTTCCTTTGCTCTGAAAGCGACAGCATACTGGAAGTGTAGTTCCAGGGACACTGAAAACCCTCCCATCTCTCTTCCAGTTGGTCATTCTTCGGGTGTGTATGTGCACAGTAAAAGATAGGAAGATATTGGGCCCAGTAGGCACCTCAACATTATAGCAAGTACTTTAATCAGTGAGCAAGAGATTGCTGATTTGTCTATCTTCCTTTCCAGAGGCAGTAAAGTCAGTTACAATGCCACGGTGAGCCTGGTTATCAGGCCTGCCTCAGAGGATTGCAAAACTCATCTCTAAGTCTGAAGGTTGTTGGTTTAAGTCCCACTCAACTGAAACATCTGGATTGATCTCCATTGCAATACTGAGAGGATATCACATTGCCAGAAGTGGCATATTTCTAAAGAGACACTGAACTGAGACCGAGGGCACGATTTAATGGCTCATTGTGCCCGACTTGGTGGTGTGATGAGGCCGTGAATCTTCTGAGAGGACTTTCCCTCGAGATCCTTGACACTTGAGACACCTCGGGGTATTCATCCAAACCTCGTGAGACGTCACAATTTCAATCTCGCCGTCTCTGGGCGAGATCTAGATCAGTATATTTGAATGAGCCGCATGATTCATTGAAATATGCTAACGCCACATTGAAAAATGAAAAATGAAAATCGCTTATTGTCACGAGTAGGCTTCAATGAAGTTACTGTGAAAAGCCCCTAGTCGCCACATTCCGGCGCCTGTCCGGGGAGGCTGGTACAGGAATCGAACCGTGCTGCTGGCCTGCTTGGTCTGCTTTAAAAGCCAGTGATTTAGCCCAGTGTGCTAAACCAGCCCCTAATGAAGTTACTGTGAAAGCCCCTAGTCGCCACATTCCGGCGCCTGTTCGGGGAGGCTGTTACGGGAGGCTGTTACGGGGAGTCTGATCCCGGGTCCCGGGATCTAATGGCCTCCCCAGCAAGGCCTGGACGAGGCACCGTTTAGTACAGGTCCATGCAAACCTAGACCAGGCCTAACAGCACCTAGGGGTCTCCCAGGCCTTCAGAGAACCCTGGATGGTTGGGGAGAGGGCAGGGTGGACCCCTGGCTCTCCCTCTGGCACCTGGGCAGCTCGGCACTGCCGGCCTGACACCTTAGTACAGCCATCCTGGTAGTGCCAAGGTGCCCGGGGACAGTCAGGCTGACAGGGGTATTACCAGGGTGCCCAAGTGCCAGGGTGGATCTGCCAAAGGTCTGGGCCCTGGGAGGGGGGGGGGGGGGGGGGGGGGGGGGTTGTCCATGAAAGGGGGGGACGAGGGAGGTATTAAAGGTGGAGGGAGGGGGATGAAGTGCAGGTAAGAATGGCCAAATAAAAGATGTGGTAGTGAAGGGTGGTGGTCCTGATAGGGGGAGTGGGGAGGCCTGAAAAGAAAGGGGGCCCTCAGCAACCCCATGGCGTGGTATCCTCATTTGGGGGTAATGCCCAATGTGCGGGGGGGGGGGGGGGGGGGGAGGAGGGTGCAGGGGTGACATTGCCCAAAGGTGTGGGTGTGGGGGACTCTGAAGCTCACTTAGAGTTCAGGGCACTCTTTCAAAATGGCGGTCCAATCCCTGAGGAGCCAGCCTTAATGGCAAATTCAGCTCCCCAGTGTTGGAAAGGTTTCCAAATGTAGATCCTGCCAGAGTGCATTGGAGCTTGTGGGGGGGGGGGGGGGGGGGGGGGGGGGGGGGGGGGGGCCTTCAGAGATAGGGTCGCCATGGTTAAATGCCATCCCAATCTCTTGAGATACTGAGGAGTTCTCTCGTCACTGCGAGTGCCAGGAAACACACGGTTAAATGCATTCACTATGGGACTTTGTTCCCTTTTAGTTGAATTATACCCTTAGGAAAGCTTTGGTTTCACCCCCAATTTCTATCTTAGATTGATTTAAAGACCACATGAGAAACGGTGTCAGATACACTGGAGTCGGGATTGAAACTCGAGAGGCTGACAAGCTGCAGCTGCATATTAGCTCTCCACTCCCCACACACACTCATCCCAACCAACAAGGTGGCAGCACGGAGAGCGGCAGCCCAATTGTGGGCGCAGAGCGAGAGACAATACTGTATGCCGAAAATCCGGCCCCCGCCGTGGCAGAGATTCTCCACCACCCGGGAAGTGGCGGCGGCAGAATCTCGCCACTCCGATCGGAGAGGCCCCTGCGGTGATTCTCCGGCCCGGATGGCCAGAAGACCCGCCGCTGGGAGGCCTCTCCCGCCGCCGAGGTTTAAACCACCTCTGGAACGGCGGGCTCAGCGGCGCGAGCAGGCCCCCGGGGTCCTGGGGGGGCGGGGGGGGATCGAACCCCGGGGGGTGCCCCCACGGTGGCCTGGCCCGCGATCGGGGCCCCCCACTCAGACTCCGGGCCAGTGCCCTGGGTGCACTATTTCTCTTCCACGGCCGCCACGGCCTCCGCCATGGCTGAAGCGGAAGAGAATCCCACATCGTGCATGCGCCGGCAGTGACGTCAGCGGCCAGCTGCCGCTGACATCACTGCTGACGCATGCGCCGATCGCCGAAAGCCTTTTGGCCAGCCCCGCTGCCAGGGACGCCGGTTTTGTGCACCAGTCTTCTGGTGCAAACCGCTCCGGCGCGGGGCTGGCCCCCAAAGGTGGGGAGAATTCCCCACCTTTGGGGAGGCCCGACCCCTGAGTGGTTGGCGCTACTCCCCTACGCCGGCACCCTCCGTCACGCCGGGTAGGGGAGAATGCCGCCCCACATCTCAGAATTGGAGAATCCAGCCCACTGTCTCAGAATCGGAGAATCCAGCCCACAGTCTCAGAAACGGAGAATCCAGCCCACAGTCTCAGAATCGGAGAATCCAGCCCACAGTCTCAGAAACGGAGAATCCAGCCCACAGTCTCAGAAACGGAGAACCCAGCCCACAGTCTCAGAATCGGAGAATCCAGCCCAGTCTCAGAATCGGAGAATCCAGCCCACAGTCTCAGAAACGGAGAATCCAGCCCAGTCTCAGAATCGGAGAATCCAGCCCACAGTCTCAGAATCGGAGAATCCAGCCCACAGCCTCAGAAACGGAGAATCCAGCCCACAGTCTCAGAAACGGAGAATCCAGCCCAGTCTCAGAATCGGAGAATCCAGCCCACAGTCTCAGAAACGGAGAATCCAGCCCACAGCCTCAGAATCGGAGAAGCCATCCCACAGCCTCAGAACCGGAGAATCCAGCCCACAGTCTTAGAATCGGAGAATCGCGCCGAACATTTTGACAATGCGGAAACAGGCCATTTGGCCCAACAGGCTGTGATGGCGATATATTCCACATGACTATTGTCCCATTCTTCTTTATCTAATCAATCAACATATTATTCTACTATTTTCCCCCTATGTGCTTGTCTAGATTCCCCTTTAATGCTCTTTGCCTTTCCGAGCCCTTCTGGCAGTGGGTTCCATATTCCAGCCACTCTCTGGAGAGATGGATATTTCCGAGTTCCCTAATGGATATATTCGTGATTATCTTACATTTATCACTTTTAAATGTAGACGCCCCCACAAGTGGACACATCTCTACATCTACCCTGTCAAATGGTTACATAATTGTATTAGGTCTCCGTCTTCTTCTATAGAAAAGAGCCCCAGATGGAAAAATACTCCTGGATAATTATACCTACTCGGTTCTGATCTAATCCTTGGGGTCGGTTCGCTAAGTTGGCTGGACAGCTGGATTGTGATGTCAGCCATTGCCAACACCGTGGGTTCAATTCACATAGTAGCTGAAGTTGTCGATGAAGGCCCCGCCTTCTCAACTTTGCCCCTTCCCTGAGGTGTGGCGACCCTCAGGTCAAATCACCAGCAGTCAGCCCTCTCTCAAAAGGGGAGAGAAGCCTATGGTCCTTGGGGACAATGGGGACTCTTTCATTTCAACCCTTGTTGCACTTGAACACACTAGATTCATATTCTCGACTCACCTTATGTAACGATCTCCCCTTCATTTTGAAATCATAGCTTTTATTGTTTTGTAGCAATAAATGATCCAAGTGTCCATTATCTCTGTTGCTAGCGTTTATTTGGATCTTTTTTTTCTAAGCTTCTTGTTTTCACACTATATCTGTAAATAAAAATACTTTCATATTAACCTATGAATAGAGACATTCAAAATCATGAGGTGATTAAGCAAATGAGAAAAATTGTTTCCATTGGCTGAAGGGTTGATGAACTCCCCATCGAGAGCACTCTTTAAGTCATTCACCAGTCCAGGAAGACGAAAGGTGGCCTCGATCTTTCGGCCTCCTTCTGTGCCCCCACCGTGGCTTCAGGATCCCCCCAACTTAGCTCTTCCGGGCTACACGAGCTCCTGCTCACCCCATCTCTTATGGGCATGGCCCACCAGGCCAGACGCCTGGCAAGGGCAACCTGGTACCTGGGCACCTTGACACTGCCTGCCTGGCACCCTGGCAGTGTCCCAGCCAGCCTGGCAGTTCCACCTGGGCACCCTGGCAATGCCAGGGTGGCAGTGCCAAAAGTGCCCAGGTGCCAAGGGGTCTGCCAAAATACCACCCTCCCTTCCACCCATCACCCCGGGGGCCAACGTCCCAGCGCGACCCCCCCCCCACCCCCCGAGATGCCCGTTTGAGACCTCGTTGGCGAGGCTGGTGAAACCTGGGCCCTGGGTGAATTGGCTCATTTACCTAATGCCTCATTTAAATATGCATGCCTGGATCTCGCCCAACGAGAGCAAGGTCCAGATTGCGATGCGCCGTAGGGTTACGTTGAATCTCGCAAATCGTTTCGAGCATCGCGAATCTCGATGCAGGCGGCTTGCAAGATTCAACAGCCTCGTCCCCACACCAGGTCAGGCCCGACGAGGCTGCTGATTCGTGCCAACTTGTCAAATCTGTTTAAAATGGCCTGATTTTTTTTTTTGTTGCAGACTGACTGTGCGGAATGGGAGTGCGAGACAAGTGTGAGGGATGGGAATGTGGTACTGGAGTAGGGATTGGCAATGTGGGTCTGTGTGGAGGATAGTTTGGTGAGAGTGTGGGCTGAGTGTGGGGGATGAGAATAGGGGACTGGGCGTGGGGATGGGATGCTTTATGGGGGATAGGCTGATGAAAGTGTTGTAAAGGCATTGGCTGTGATGTTTTGGATGAGTTAAAAAGTGGCTGGAGGGATAAGACAGGTAAGCCATTCAGGGAGGTATTGAGGACGTCAGTCCTTGAAGAAGATACCTTGATAAAGAAAGGGAGCAGAGTTCGTTTGCCTTCTCCTTTTAGCTGTTACCTGCTATCAGGTGTCAGTGTCCTGGGATGAGCAGGATGGCACCAGTCCTGTCCAGTTGTCCAGTGATCTCTTTCATGCGTTGGAACAATTCTGTCGACCTGGAGCATTTTGATATTTTTTTCTTGTACTTCACATCATGTGCAGGACTACCTAAAGACACAAAAAAATGAAATTAAATGAAAACTAGTCACATTTACCAGTTTGTCTGTGGTGGCATTATCTCCCTATCAAATGTTTTATGAAGGGATGTAAGAACAGACAGGAAGAGGTGGTGGCATAGTGGTATTGTCACTGGATTAGTAATCCAGAGACCCAGGATAATGATCTGGGCACGTGGGTTCGAATCCCACCACGCCAGGTGATGGAATTTAAACTCAATAAAAAATATCTGGAATTAAAAGTCTAATGGTGACCATGAAACCATTATTGTTGTAAAAACCCATCTGGTTCACTAATGTCCTTTAGAGACTTACATGTGACTCCAGACCCACAGCAAAGTGGTTGATTCTTAAATGCCCTCTGACATGGCCGAGCAAGCCACTCAGTTGTAGTCGACCGCTACGGAGGCACAAAAAAGGAATGAAATCGGATGAACCAGGCACCGGAAACGACAACCACAAACCCAGCCCTGGCGACCCTGCAAAGCCCTTCTGAACTAACATCTGGGGGCTTGTGCCAAGGTGGGAGAGCTGTCTCTCAGACTAGTGAAGCAACAGCCTGACATAGTCATACTCACAGAATCATACCTTACAGACAATATCCCAGACACACACTATCACCAGTCCTGTCTCAACGGCAGGACAGACCCAGCAGAGATGGCGGCTCAGTGGTATAGAGTCGAGAGGGAGTTGACCTCAACATCGACTCTGGACCCCATGTAGTCTCATGGCTTCAGGTGAAACATGGGCAAGGAAACCTCCTGCTGATTACCACGTACCCCTCACTTCAGTACTCCTCCATGCTGAACATCACTTGGAGGAAGCACTGAGGATGGCAAGGTTGCAGAATATACTCTGGGTGGGGGACTTCAATGTCCGAGCTGGCTGGGTTCTAAAGGACAAACTGCTGGACTGGGACTGCAGCAGGTGGTGAGGGAACCAACAAGAGGGAAAAACATACTTGACCTCATCCTCACCAACCTGCCTGCTGCAGATGCATCCGTCCATGACAGTATTGTAGAAGTGACCACCTCACAGTCCTTGTGGAGACCTGTCTTCACATTGAGGATACCCTCCATCATGTTGTGTGGCACAATCACTATCGTGCTAAATGACTTCAAACTGATCTGGCAACTCAAGACTGGGCATCCATGAGGCGCTGTGGGCCATCAGCAGCAGCAGAATTGTATTCAACCACAATCTGCAACCTCATGGCCCGGCATATCTCCCACTCAACCATTAACACCAAGCCAGGGGATCAACCTTCGTTCAATGAAGAATGCAGGAGAACATGCCAGGAGCAACACCAGCATACCCAAAAATGAGGTGTCAACCTGGTGAAGCTACAACACAGGATTGCTGGTGTGCCAAACAGCATAAGCTGCAAGTAATAGACTGAACTAAGTGATTCACAATGAACGCATCAGATCTAAGCTCTGTAGTCCTGCCATATCCAGCCATGAATGGTGGTGAACAATTAAACAACTCACTGGAGGAGGAGGCTCCACAAATATCCCCATCCTCAATGATGGAGGACCCCAACACATAATTGCAAAAAAAAAGGCTTAGGCATCCAAACAATTTTCAGCAAGAAGTTCCGAGTGGATGACTCATCTTGGTCTCCACCGGAGGTCCCCAGCATCACTGATGTCAGTCTTCAGCCAATAAGATTCAGTCCACGTGATATCAAGAAACAGCTGAAGGTACTGGATACTGCAAAGGCCCTGACAATATTCCGGCAATATTACTGAAGACCTGTGCTCCAGAACTTACTGCAACCCAGCCAAGCTGGTCCAGTACAGCTACAACACTGGCATCTACCCAGCAATGTGGACAATTGCCCAGGTATGTCCTGGACACAAGAAACAGGACAAATCCAGCCCAGTTAATTACTGCCCTATCAGTCTATTTTCCTTCCCTTTACCGCAAGCCCACAGATAACCTCACAATGTTCCACTTCTCCAGCTTCCATCCTAAACACATTAAAGAAGCCATCCCCTATGGACAAGCCCTCCGTATACACAGGATCTGCTCAGACGAGGAGGAGAAAAACAGACATCTACAGACGCTGAAAGATGCCCTCGTATGAACGGGATATGGCGCTCGGCTCATCAATCGACAGTTCCAACGCGCCACAGCAAAAAACTGCACCAACCTCCTCAGAAGCCAAACATGGGCTACAATCGACAGAGTACCATTGATCGTTCAGTACTTCCCCGGAGCGGAGAAATGACATCTTCTTCGCAGCCTTCCACACGTCATCAATGAAGATGAACATCTTGCCAAAGTTATCCCCACACCCCCACTACTTGCCTTAAAACAACCGCGCAACCTCAAACAAACCATTGTTTGCAGCAAACTACCCAGCCTTCAGAACAGCGACCACAACACCACACAACCCTGCCATGGCAATCTCTGCAAGACATGCTAGATCATCGACATGGGTACCACCATTACACCACCCACCAGGTATGCGGTACATACTTGTGCGACTCGGCCAATGTTGTCTACCTCATACGCTGCAATCTACCGAAGCGTGGTACATTGGCGAGACCATGCAGACGCTGCGACAATGGATGAACGGACATCGTGCAACAATCACCAGGCAGGAATGTTCCCCTCCAGTCGGGGAACACTTCAGCAGTCAAGGGCATTCAGCCTCTGATCTCCGGGTAAGTGTTCTCCAAGGCGGCCTTCAGGACACGCGACAACGCAGAATCATCGAGCAGAAACTTATAGCCAAGTTCCGCACACATGAGTACAGCCTCAACCGGGACCTTGGATTCATGTTGCATTACATTCACCCCCCCACCATCTGGTCTGGGTTTGCAAAATCCTACCAAATGCCCTGGCTTGAGACAATTCACACCTCTTTAACCTGGGGTTACCCCTCTCTCTGGATCTGTAAAGACTCAATTACCTGCAAATGCTCGCATTCAAAGCATCGTCTTGCATCTTTGACTTTGTCTATATAAATGTTTCTGGAACCTACCTCTCCATTCACCTGAGGAAGGAGCAGTGCTCCGAAAGCTAATGATTTGAAACAAACCTGTTGGACTTTAACCTGGAGTTGTAAGATTTCTTACTGTACTCACCCCAGTCCAACGCCGGCACCTCCAAATCAAGTCTATTTTCAGCAAAGTGATGGAAGGAATCATCAACGGTGCTATCAATGGGCACTTACTCAGCAATAACCTGCTCAAGGATGCTCTAGGGTCACTCAACTCCTGACCTCATTACAGCCTTGGTTCAAACATGGACAAAAGAGCTGAATGCCAGGGGTGAGGTGAGAGTGACTGCCCTTGACATCAAGGCAGCATTTGACTGAGTATGGCATCAAGGAGCCCGAGCTAAACTGGAGTCAATGGCAATCCATCGGTTGGAGTTATATCTGGCACAAAAGAAGATGGTTGTTATGGTTGGAGGTAACTCATCTCAACTCCAGGACATCACTGCAAGAGTTCTCCCACAATCAACATCCTATGGATTACCATTAATCAGAAACTGAAGTGGACTAGCCACATTAATACTGTAGCTACTAGGGCAGGTCAAAGACTAGGAATCCTACAGTGAGTAACTCACCTCCTGACCCCCAAAGCTGGTCGACCATCTACAAGGCACAAGTCAGGAGTGCAATGGAATACTCTCTAGTTGTCTGGATGAGTGCACCTCTAACAACACTCAAGAAGCTCGACACCATACAGGACAAAGCAGCCCGCTTGATTGCTTCCTCTCCCACAAACATCCAAACCCTCCACCACCGACGAATAGTGGCAGCCATGTGTACCATCTACAAGATGCACTGCAGTAACTCACCAAGGTTCCTTAGACAACACCTTCCAAAGTCACGACCTCCACCATATAGAAGGACAAGAGCAGCAGATACCTGGGAACCCCACCATCTGGAGGTTCCCCTCCAAGTCACTCACCACCCTGACTTGGAAATATATCGCCCCTCCTTCTGTCGCTGGGGCAACATCCTGGAACTCCATCCCTAAGAGCACAGTGGGTGTACCTGCACCTCAAGGACTGCAGCAGTTCAAGAAGGCAACTCACCACCACCTTCTGAAGGGTAACAAGCGATGGGCAATAAATGGCGGTCTAACAAGCGACACCCACATCCCGTATATGAATTTTTAAAAATCAGGTCATTTCACCCCCTTGAGGCTTTTCTGACATTCAGTGAGATCATTGTTGATCTATAATATCGTATTTGCAAATAACTTATTTTCTGCCTTTATCTCATGATGTTAGCTGTCTTGACATGTCATTGGGATCACATGTTCCTCATGTCACCTAGTGACATGACCTCTAACCTTTTAACTCCTTCCTCTCAAAATGCTTCCCCATAAAGATCGTGGCTATTTAAGACTTGGGCTTGATTTCCTAAGTAAAGAGAAGCCGTTGAGGTGATCAATTGAAATTTGCAAGATCATGGCCTGATATTTTCAGTAAGCTAACACCCTTGGACAAGTTAGAGCCAGGGAACAGGAAGCAGCTCCAAGGGAATTCTTGGCTTCTGAGAAGCATGGGCGAAGTTGAATGGAAAGAGAATTTGGCAGAATAGCCGATTATTTTCCTCTGGGGAATATAACTGTTTCAAGTTGCCCAATTGTAATTATATCGCATCTTTAATGCTGGGACTTCTGAAGGCACTTTGGAATCAGTTATCAAACATTATTTGACATCGAGACACATAAGGAGATTTCGGGTTCAAGGAATGTATTTAAGGAAGAGACTAGGGAGATGAAGAGGTTTAGGGAAGGAATTTCAGAGTTTGGACCAAGGCAGCTGAAGGCTTGATCACCAATGGTGGCGTGATTAAGATCAGGAATGCGCAAGGGGCCAGAATTGGATCAGAATAGAGATTACGGAGGGTGGTACGGTTGGAGAAGGTAGCAGAGTTTGGGGAATGAAGAAGGATCCAAGGCCATGGAGGAAAATTTTAAAATCGAGTTGTTGCTGATGTAGGTCATGGAGAACACAGGATGTGTAAGCAGCAGGCAAAAGAATGTCAAGAATGGAAGGCCCTATTACTCAAAATGTCTCATCACATTGCTTGGTAACATTCCAAAGTGTTGAAAGACAGATGCAATAACTGTTTTCATCAGCTGAATTGACAAAGATGGCTGCCATTTTCTGCAAAACATGACCTCAGCAATCTTTAAGGGGATGACTGAGCAGTTAAGCCATTTTTCTTCATATTGGTCAATCAGAACACTGATATGTACTTTGTGCATATCCTTATGTGATCATAACATGATACAATTCTTCATTGGGATGGGAAGTGAAGAAGTCCGATCTGAAACTTGGGTCCCAGATACAGACAAAGGAAAATACGAAGGCACGAGTTGTAACTTGGCTGAGACAGAATGTGGAACGTCATTGAAAGGCATGATGGTGGATAGGCAATGGCTATTATTTAAGGAACAAATCTACGCATTGCAACAGTTATACATTCTTTCATGGCTCAAAAACATAAAAAGTGGCCGAACAATGGTTGGCAAAATAAATTAACGATAGTGTTAGATCCAAAGAGGAGTCATGTAAAGGTGCTAAAAATAATAGCAAGCCTGAGGATTGAGAGAAGTTCAGAATTTAGCAAAGGAGGACAACAGATTGATTAAGAGGAGAAAAATAAAGTATGAGAGTAAACTTGTAATTAACATAAAAATAGACGGTAAGTTTCTGTAAGTATACAAAAAGGAAAAGATTAGTGAAGACAAATGTTGGTGTCTTACGGTCTGAAACTGGAGAATTTATAATAGAGAATAAGGAAATGTCAAAGCAATTAAATAACTACGTTAGTTCTGCTTTTATGGAGGAAGACACGGATAACTTACCAGAAATTCTAAGGAATCAAGGGTCTAGTGAGAAGGAGGAATTGAAGGAAATTAGTAGTTCTAAAAAATTAGGGCTGGAAAAAAATAACGGGACTGCAAGCCAACAAATCACTAGGGCCTGATTATCTACATCCCAGAGTGCCCACTGAGTTAGCCATGGAAATAATAAACGTGTTGGCTGTCATCTTCCAAAATGCTATAGATTCTGGAACATTCCGACACATTGGAGGGTGGAAAATGTAACTCCACCATTTAAGAAAGGAGGGAGAAAATAGGGAAATATGGCTCAGTTAGCCTCACACCAGTAACAGGGAAAATGTTAGAGCCTATTATAAAGGATGTGATACAGGACACCTGGAAAATATCAACGGGATTAGACAAAGTCAACATGGATTTACAAAAGGGAAATTGTGTTTGACAAACTTACTGGAGTTTGTTGAGGAAGTAATGAGTAGAATAGAGAAGGGTGAACCAGTGGATGTGATGTATTTGGATTCTCAGAAAGCTTTGATAAAGTCCACTTAAGAGGTCAGTGCGCAAAATTAAGGTACAGTGGACTGGGGATAATGTATTGTCATTGGATTGAGAATTGATGAGCAGAGAGGAAATAGAGAGTAAGTGGTTGTTTGTCGAAGTGGCAGGCAGGGATCAGTACTTTGGCCCCAGCTATTCATCTGGTCTCACATCAATGATTTGGATGAAAAAAAATAATATTTCCAAGTTTGTTGGGGTCACAAAACTTGATGGGAAGGCGAGTGGTGAGGAGGATGTTAAGAGGCTTCAAGATGATTGAGACAAGTTGAGTGAATGGGCAAATACGTGGCAGATGCAGTATAATGTGGATAAATTCAAACAGAGAAACAGAATGGCAGAACATCATTTCAATGATGATGAATTGGGAAATATTGACTTACAGAGGGACCTGGGTGTCCTAGTACACCAGTCACTGAAAGCAAGCATGCAGGTACAGCAAGCAGCTAGGAAAGCAAATGGTATATTGACCTTCATTACAAGAGGGCTTGAGTACAGGAGCAAGGAAGTCTTACTGCAGCTGTACAGGGCCTTGATGAGACCACACCTGGAGTATTGTGTGCCGTTTTGGTCTCCTTACCTAAGAAAGGATATGCTTGCCCATAGAGGCAGTGCAGCAAAGGTTCATCAGGCTGTTTCCTGGGAAGGTAGGATTGTCATACGAGGGGACAGTAGGCCAACTGGGCCTGAATTCAACTGGAATTTAGAGGAATAAGAGGGAATCTAGTTGAAACGTATAAACTTCTGGCAGGCTGGACAGTCTGGTGCAGAGATATTGTTTTCTCTGGCTGGAGGGGTCTAGAACAAGGAATCACAGTTTAGGATATGGGGTAGGTCATTTAGGTGAGGAGAGATGTTATCACTTAGAGGCTGGTGAACTTGTGGAATTTTCTACCACAGAGGCTGTGGAGGCCAAATCACCGAATATATTTGAGAAGGAAATAGATAGATTCCTAGACTCTAAAGGTGCCAAGGGGTATGGGGAGAACACTGGAGTATGGCGTTGAGATAGATGATCAACCATGATCATGTTGAATGGTGGAGCAGGATCGAAGGGCCAAATGGCCTCCTCCTGCTCCTACTTTCTATGTTTCAACATTTCGATGTTTCAATCAATGCTGTGGCAACCTTAATATGTGTCTGAAGCGATGGCTCAGGTAAACAGTGCCTTGGCTGAGAGTCTTATCCTGAAGGATGGTACCTCTGACGTTGTAGCGCTCCTTCAGTACAGCACTCTCTCAGTCTAGCACTGGAGGGCTAGCTGAGATTCTACACTCAGCCGCCAAAATGTCTGCCTAAACAAGGGGCAAAGTGAGCTGAAGAAGAGTTTACATTTACCTCATGCCTCTCATAACCTTAGGGTCAGAAAAAATAGAGATGATGAAAATATCAGGGAAATGCAATAATTGAGAATGCTTTTCTGCTGGCTATGTATGTTTAAAAAGATATTGGAAAATGGAAGCTGTTTAAGGGCAGGGAGAGTGTGATCATGTTAACGGAACTAATGTTTTTAAGATGTTCGGGAGCCGAGCAAAACTGCAAACAGATATTTACCTAAGGCAAGCTTGTAACAATACAGAATAGAATATAAAGAGTTTGAATAAGGTGTTAGAGTAGCGGTGGGCAGCCTACGTCCCAGGACCCACATGCACAAGACATTTTGTTGACTGTTGTCCATGAGTCACGTTTCGCTGGTTTCCACCTGCGTAACTTTGTTTCCTCCCTGTATGACTGAAGTAATACACACATAAAAGCAGGGGCACATAAAGTGAGGTGTGAGTGGACCGGGGAAATCAGGTTGGTAGCGAATCCCAAGGAATTTGTAGTCTGTCTACGAGATTTGTTTTGGAGCAGCTTGTGGCAGAGCCCACTAAGGAGCAAGCAATTCTGGATTTGGTGATGCGTGATGAGGCAGACTTGAGGAGAGTGGGCAAGGAAGTGGCAGATGGAATACAATGTAGAAAAGTGTGAGGTTGGGCACTTTGGTAGGAAGAATAGAGGCATAGACTATGTTCTAAATCGGTAAAGGCTTCGGAAGTCAGAGCAGAAAGGGACTTAGGAGCCCTAGTTCAGGATTCTCTTAAGGTTGACATGCAGGTTGTGGTAGTTAGGAAGGCAAATGCAATGTTAGCATTCATATCGAGAGGGCTAGAATGCAAGAGCAGGGATATACTGTTGAGGCTGTATAAGGCTCTGGTCAGAACCCTTTTGGAATATTATGAGCGGTTTTGGGCCCTGCATCTAAGGAAGGATGTGCTGGCCTTGGAAAGGGTCCAGAGGAAGTTCACAAGATTGATCACCAGAATGAAGGACCTGTATGAGGAGTGGTTAAGGACTCTGGGTCTGTACTTGATGCGTACAGGATGAGGGGGGATTTCATTGAATCATAGAATACTGAGAGGCCTAGATACACAGAGGAAGAATTCAGAATGTTCAATTCACCTAACAGCACGTCTTTCGGGGCTTGTGGGAGGAAACCGGAGTACCTGGAGGAAACCCACACAGACACGGGGAGAAAGTGCAAGGGAAGGTGCCGTGGGAAGGGGATAAAGGGCAGAATGGTAGCCCAGTGGTTAGCACTGCTGCCTCACAGCACCAGAGACCTGCATTGGGCGACCGTGTGGAGTCTGCACGTTCTCCCCGTGTCTGCATGGGTTTCCTCCGGGTGCTCTGGTTTCCTCCCACAGTCCAAAGATGTGCAGGTTAGGTGGGATTACGGGGGAGTGACCTGGGTGGGGTGTTCTTTCAGTGGGTCAATGCAGACTGGACTGGCCGAATAACCTCTTACTGCACTGTTGAGATTCTATGGTTGGGGGCGGTGGAGCAGGAGACCAGGGTATGCGGAGGGAGTGGTCCCTGAAAAATATTGACATGTGGAGTGAGGGGGAAGATGTGTTTAGTGGTGGCATCATGATGGAGTTGGTAGAAAGGGCAGAGGATGATTCTTTGAATGGGGAGGTTGGTGCGGTGAAAAATGAGAAGAGGAACCCTGACATGATTCTGGGAGGGGAAAGGGGTGAGGGCAGAGTTGCGGGAGGTGGGTACAACCCAGTTGTCAACCACAGTGAAGTGGGGGTGGAATCCTTGGTTGAGAACACAGGCAGACTGCTTTGAAGCGCTGTTTTCGAAGGTGACCTGACAGGAAGTCGGGTATGAGGAGCTGTGGTTGAGGTTGCTGTGTGAGTTGGAAGGCGTGTAATGAATATATATCCAGAAATGGAGACAGGGAGCTCAAGGAAGGGAAGGAAAGTGTCGGAGGTAAACCATGTAAAGGGGAGACAGGGGTGGAAATTAGAAGTAAATCGATAAATTTAATCCTGTTGAGCTCCGGGTCCTTCTCTACGATCCACTTCTCAGTTGTGGTGAGCGAGCCAACTTCGCCCAGAATCCTCCACAGTCACTTCTCACTACCGCCCTCTGTTGGTGTTCCACATAACACACAAAAAGGCAGACATAACTGGGGCCCATGCGGGTACCCACTGCCACACATTTAATTTGCAGGAAGTGAGACAAGTTAAAGGAGGATTGCTAAGTGTGAGAATGAGTTCACCCAGGCGGAGGACAGCAGTGGCGGATGGGGCTTGTTCGGGCCTCTGGCTCAAGGAAGTGGCGAGCCCTCACATCATCCTGATGGGGATGAAGGCGTAGTGGGATTAGATATCGATAGTGGAGAGGAGGTATTTAGGGCCAGAGAACTGGAAATTGTTGATGTGACATAGGGCACCAGAGTATTCAAAAATGTAGGTGGGAAGGGACTGAACGGAGGGAGTGAAGGTGGAATCAGGATGAGTTCAGTGTGGCAAAAACAGGCTGACACAATGGGTCTACCAGGACACACCCAATTGTGGAATTTGAGAAGCAGGTAGAAGTGGGCTGTGTGAGGTTGGGGATTATGAGGTGGCTGCTGCCGTCAGTGCTGTGGGGCAGACCCCTCGCTCTGCAGAGCAATGTCGGAAAAAGATGCACGACCTCACCAGGGCTGCCAGGGTAAGTGCCAAGAAGGTGCCCCCGGGTCACAACCATCCCTCCCCCCTTTACTTAATTACCCACCCCCCCCCCCCCGGCACGGGGGGGCGGAGGGGGATTGGGGCAGAGTGAGTTGAGGGTGGTTTACAAAGTTGTCACAGACCCAGCGCTCTGGCCCCGTGGAGAGATGCAATGGTCTTATTACAACTTGACCCCCAAACTGTGCCAGTATCTGAACGGACTGCTAATACCTGCCGTATTGTAATGATCTACCTATGCTCCCTCCCCCAACAGGCCAAGTCCGCTCACAACACTCGTGAGCGAAACAAGACTGGAGGGGGTCGCCCATCCTGCAGCCCCTCACCACGTTTGAGCCGAGGGCACTAGACCTTGTTGGGGGATCTGCCACCCGGATGATCGCGCAATGTGAGGTTGGCGGAGCTGCAACAAGTGAGACAACCCTGCATGACGAACAACCCCCTCCCCCATCCTCTGTCCCTTCACACACCCTGCCCACTGGGACACCTCCCCCATCCTCTGTCCCTTCATGCACCCTGCCCACTGGAACACCTCCCCCATCCTCTGTCCCTTCACACACCCTGCCCACTGGAACACCTCCCCCATCCTCTGTCCCTTCACACACCCTGCCCACTGGGACACCTCCCCCATCCTCTGTCCCTTCATACACCCTGCCACTGGGACACCTCCCCCATCCTCTGTCCCTTCACACACCCTGCCCACTGGGACACCTCCCCCATCCTCTGTTCCTTCACACACCCTGCCCACTTGGACACCTCCCCCATCCTCTGTCCCTTCACACACCCTGCCCACTTGGACACCTCCCCCATCCTCTGTCCCTTCACACACCCTGCCCACTGGAACACCTCCCCCCATCCTCTGTCCCTTCACACACCCTGCCCACTGGAACACCTCCCTCATCCTCTGTCCCTTCACACACCCTGCCCACTGGGATACCTCCCCCTATCCTCTGTCCCTTCACACTCTGCCCACTGGGACCGTCCAGCGCCCGGCCGAGCGAATCTAAATAACTCGTTTCATTCTCTTCCCTAGGACGTGATGCCGAACGACCAGGGCCGCCTGCCTCCAGACGGACACAGGCATCTGCCCCCACCTCACACAGGGCCGCACAGAGGGTGCCCGATCAGCGGGGAGTCCCATCCTCCCCAACCCAATCTCTGGAGCAGGACGCCCAGAGGGCGGCGACACAGCCAGAGAGAGAAATGGCCCGCGAATGCCCTGCGGCCTCTCAGCGGGCCGATGACATAGAGGAGGCGTCCACCCAAGATGACCTCGAGCTTGCGGCACTGCTATCTCCCACAACATCCACCATCCCAGAGACCCTCACCCCGGTTGGCCTATTTAGTGATGAGGCTCCTGGGTCACAGTCGGGTCGCACATCACAGCTGAGCAGGTACAGCAGGTGGAGGTCGGAGCAGCCGAGGGCCCGGACTGGTGGAGGGCAGGCCAGGCCCAGCATGCAGCTGGCTCCCAGACGTCTTGCGAGTTCCTGGAGTTTCTCAACCCACCCGCACAGCCGATGCATCAAGAAACCCAGGGACACAATGACGGGATGAGGGCTGTCTTCCAGACTCTGCAGACGCTGTTAGAGGAGTCGAACCGCGTCCACGAGCAGGGAGTGGTGCTGCTCATGGCAGCAACCCAGGCCGACACCGCACGGGTGGCATCCGCGGTGGAGGCAATGGGTCAGGTTATGCAAGGCGTTGGGCTTAATGTGCACGCGTCATCCTCGGCCCTGGACAGGGTTGCCCTCTCACAGGCAGCAATGTGCCAGAGCCAACACGACATTGCCTGCGCGCTGCGGCCTTGGCCGAGTCTCAGCAGGTCATGGCCCAGTCGCAGCACGCCATGGCACAGTCCCAGCAGGCCATGGCACAGTCCCAGCAGGCCATGGCACAGTCCCAGCAGTCAGTCGAGGAGAGCATCAACTGCCTGACACATGTGCTGGATGGCGTCGTGCACTCACAGGTTGAGATCGCACAGTCCCTGGCGGGAATGTCTAACTCCCTGGACTCCGTCTCTGCAAACCTTCGGATCCTGGTGGATACCGTTGCAGGCCTCCAGGACTGGCAACGCAAGGTGTCGGTGGTGCGACGGGGCACCTCCCCGCTCGCACCTCTGTCCCAAAGTGAGGCCCGGGGGCCACCGGGCTCCCCGAGGGAGGAGGAGGTTTCGGGGCCTGTCCCATTAACTCCATAACGGGACGTCCCGGAATTCTCGGCCTCCCCCCGTCCCATCCCTGGTGCATCGGGTAGGCAGCAGGCAGAGCAGGGTGGCACAACGTCTCCCGAGACGCCCGCAGAGCAGCCTGGCCCATCAAGGCCGGGTCGCCCCAGGAAACGCTTGGCCAAGGAGAAACGAGTCGAAGGGGGCGATTCGCAGCAGTCCTCCTCCACTCCTGCTGTATCATCTGGGGAATCACTTAGACGTAGTGGTAGGGCCCGTAAAGCAACAAAGAGAGACACTGAGTAAGTTGGCACGGCGTGAAGGGCACAGTTTAGTTGTAGGGGCTAGGGCACCTGTAAATTATTGTTAACATTAAACGCACTGTTCCACCTTACTTGTAATACCGTGTGATTGTTCCACAGCCACAGGAATCGTGATGGTGACCGAGTGTCGCTGGGGTTGACGAGCGGGTGAAACTTCGGTGCCGGGTGTGCAGTCCCTGCCCCTCCCCCCCCCCCCCCCCCCCCCAACCCCTCCCAAGCTAGCCCCCGCGGGCAAGTAATGAAGTGTCCATGACGAACTCAGCGGCCACCAAGGTGGATGGTTCAGCTATTGCCATGGGTCAGACTCTCTCTAACGATTCTGAGCTCACAGCTCTTCGCAGAGCGGGCTGTCATCATTCCACATGGCACTGATCACACCCGCTGACACAGCCATCAATGTTGTGCCATAAGTCTGGACCCAGTGGTAAGGGTGATGTCGAAGTGGAGCAGTGTACACTGAGAGGGAGTGGGGGGGTTGTGGTGGTGGCAGTTGTGTGTTGACCCTCTGCACGACTAGTGATGCAGATGGTAGTTTGGTGTTCAGCGGGGACGTCGCATGCGATGCATGAGTAAGTGGCACGGGTGAAGGGCACAGTTTAGTTGTAGGGGCTAGGCGTCGCGTGCCCGCGTCCTCGCGGGTCTGTCGTGCCGCCTCCTGGACATCACCAGCACCTGGGTCGTGTCTGCGTGCTGCGCCCGCCACTCCGCCAGCCTCCTCCTCCTCCTCCCCCCCTCCTCCTCCTCCTCCTCTGTGCTGGCACCACTGCCACTGGCTTCTCCCTCCGCCTCCTGCAGCAGGTCATCTCCTCTCTGCATCGCGATGTTGTGCAGCGCACAGCAGACCACTACAATGCGAAGCGACCCTTTCGGCCTGGTACTGCAGGGCCCCTCCGGAGCGGTCCAGGCACCTGAATCTCATCTTCAGGAGGCCAAGGCAGCGCTCCACCACACCCCTGGTTGCTGCATGGGCCTCGTTGTATCGTGTTTCCGCATTGGTCTGAGGCCTCCGTATAGGCGTCATCAGCCAAGACCTCAGCGGATAACCCCTGTCGCCTAGCAACCAGCCCCTCAGCCGGGGGGGATGTCCCTCAAACATCGCAGGGATGAATGACTGCGCCAGTATGTAGGAGTCATGCACACTCCCTGGGAACCTTGCACAGACATTCATGAACCTCATGTGGGGGTCGCATACCACCTGGATATTCATGGAGTTTGTCCCCCTCCTGTTTGTGAACACCTCCCTGTCCCCTGCAGGCGGGCGCATGGGGACATGAACACAATCGATTGCCCCCTGCACCATCGGTATCCGGCCACGCTGGCAAATCCACAAGCTCGTGAGTCTTGACTTGCTTGGCCCTCGGGAAAGGTGATGTAGCGGTCCGCGATGGCATAGAGGGCGTCGGTCACATCCCGGATGCACCTGTGCAACGATGACTGGGAGATCCCAGAGACGTCCCCGCTCGGAGACTGGAAGGAGCCGGTTAGCATAGAAGTTCAGAGCGACCGTCACCTTGATGGCAACCGGGATCGCGTGTCCTCCCCCCGTTCCACGTGGGGCGAGGTGCGCCACGAGGTGACAGATATGTATCACCGTCCGCCTACGCAGCCGGAGTCTCCTCCTGCAGGTGATGTCCGTCATTGTTAGGAAAGAGACCCGGACACGGTACACCCTCAGCCTTGGTCGTCGCCTCTGGCGCCGTGGCTGCACCCTCACTCTCTCCTCCTCCCCCCTCCCCCCCCATGCTGCTCGACGACTGGCAACTCCTCGGCCCTTCCCTCTGCTGCTGCAGCTGGCCCTGCATCCACTGCGGGTTGTGGCTGTGGAAGCTGCTCCATCTCCAAATGCAGTGCAGCGGCCCCAACCACTGCGCAGAACACAGCCGTTCTGTTCACAGACATTGTGCTAACCTACAGAAGGGTGGTGGGGGCAGAGAAACGGGACATGTTAGACGGAGGTTAGTCTACACCTCGGCAGCCGCCTGCCACGGGATACCTGTGTGTCCCGGTGGCCTGGTCGCGCTGCTGACACGTGGGCAGCCTAACCCCTGGTCACTTCTGCATCCAACGGGCAGTTAACTACGTCCTCTTCACCGGTGCGTCAGTGGCCTGTGTCCGTAAGCCACAGGGCAACCAGCGGCCGTGTCCTGGTGACGGCACACCATGGCATGGTGGCAGACATTTTATAACGGGGTTGGAGGGGTCACTAGCTCACTCTCTCCCTACCCTCCCCCACCTCCCACTCCCTCCCTCCGTCTCCCCCTCTCTCTCCCCTCCGTCTCCCCCTCTCTCTCCCCTCCGTCTCCCCCCTCTCTCCCCCCTCCGTCTCCCCCACGCCCCCCCCCCCCCGCTCTGGACCCCCTCCCGTTCTCGGGGATGCCTTCCCCGTTGTGGCCAGACTCCAGCAGTGCGCTGAGCGGTTGCGCCTCACCTCCTCGAAGCTCTCGTCAGCCAACACGACTGGTTGACGAACTTGAAAAGCAGGTGTGTTGTCCGGCGTGAAAACATGGTATGAGGACGTCGGGACTTCGGCCCATCCGGGCCGGAGAATAGCGGGGGGCCAATAAGTAGCGATTCTGGTCGTGTCGGGGGGTCTTTCGAGGCCTTTG
Source organism: Scyliorhinus canicula (assembly GCF_902713615.1). NCBI lineage: Eukaryota > Metazoa > Chordata > Chondrichthyes > Carcharhiniformes > Scyliorhinidae > Scyliorhinus > Scyliorhinus canicula. Next base: position 148,887,181 of record NC_052156.1, read on the forward strand.
CCAGGAATGCTGACGTGTAGTTTGTGCGGGGTTCAGAGAATAGCGGGGAGGGCGTCGGATTGGCGTCGCCATGAACATATGCGCGGCCCGCTATTCTCCGAACCGGCGTGAGAGCGGAGAATCGCGCCCGTAGTCTTTGTGCAATTGATCGTGCATCAATTTATTGCAGTCAGATTTTCAACAAGATGATATCAGAATCAAAACCAGATCGCCTGCAGCTGGATCCGCACTTGCCCGATGCCAGAAAGGACTTTAATCACTGGCTAGCTTGCTTCGAGGCTTACATCACGCAGCGAACCCCACACCGACAGAGGCTCAGAAGATACAGGTCCTGTATTCCAGGTTGAGCTCAAGCATGTTCCCGTGATCCAGGACGCCCCGACTTACGCGGAAGCCATGGCACTCCTAAAAGAAAACTACGCACAGAAGACGAACACGCTCTTCGTCAGGCACGTACTCGCCACTCGCTCTCAACTCTCTGTTAAGTCCATTGAAGACTTCTGGCAGGCCCTAATCCCAGTCGTCCGGGACTGTGACTGCCAGGCCGTTATGGCCACCGAACATTCTAATCTCCTCATGCGCGATGCGTTCATAATGGGGATTGGGTCAGACCCCATCCGACAATGACTGCTGGAAGGGACCACGCTCGACCTAGCGGAGACAAAAATATTAGCGCTCTCCATGACGGTCGCCTCCGTAATGTCAGGCCTACCCCTTTCGCCGCGCGGCCCACCCCTCTGATCCCTCCTGGACCCCGCAAACGACCCCCCCCAGCTGGGGCCCTGCCTAGCCAATACGCCTGCGCCGCACGCCAATCCGCGCACCCCGGGGGTCCGCGCTGCTACTTCTACGGCCAACAGAAGCACCCCCGCCAATGCTGCCCAGCCATCGCCGCCACTTGCAAGCCTTGTAGCAAAAAGGGCCACTTTGCCGCAGTGTGCCATGCATCGCCCCCTCCCCCCTGCCAAACGTACAATGGGCGCCGCCATCTTCTCCTCCCGAGGCCACGTGTGGCCAGTGGGCGCCGCCATCTTCTTCCCCTCAGTCCACGTGCGACCCATGGGCGCCACCATTTTGCCAGCTGCAGCAGGAAGCCACGCATCTGACTGCGATAAATTGATGCACGATCAATTGCACAAAGACTAAGGTGGGTACAACTGTGGCTTTATTGCAGTCAGATGCGTGGCCTCCTGCTGCAGCTGGCAAAATGGTTAGATCAAGGCCCGCCCACTCATGCAGTCTACTCAATTTCCCCTCACGGCCGAGGCACAACAGGCCTTCGCCCGTATCAGGGCCGACATAGTCAAGGCCGGGATGCACGCAGTAGACGAGACACTGCCCTTCCAAATAGAAAGCGACGCTTCAGATGTCACCCTTGCCGCCACTCTCAAATCAGGCAGGCAGACCCGTGGCATTCTTTTCCCACACCCTTCATGCCTCTGAAATTCGGCACTCATCCGTCGAAAAGGAGGCCCAGGCTATCGTTGAAGCTGTGCGGCATTGGAGGCATTACCTGGCCAGCAGGAGATTCACTCTCCTCACTGACCAATGGTCGGTAGCTTTCATGTTCAATAACACACAGTGGGGCAAGATCAAAAACGATAAAATCTTGCGGTGGAGAATCGAGCTCTTCGCCTATAATTACGAGATTTTGTATCGCCCCGGCAAGCTCAACGAGCCCCCAGAAGCCTTCTCCCGAGGTACATGTGCCAGCGCACAAGTAGATCAACTCCGGGCCCTGCACGACAGCCTTTGTCACCCGGGGGTCACTTGACTGTACCACCTCATCAAGGCTCGCAACCTGTCCAACTCCGTCGAGGAAGTACGGACAGTCACCAGGGACTGCCAGGTCTGTGCGGAGTGCAAGCCGCACTTCTACCGGCCGGACCATGTGTGCCTAGTGAAGGCTTCCCGCCCCTTTGAATGCCTCAGCGTGGATTTCAAAGGGCCCCTCCCCTCTACCGACTGCAACACGTATATTCTCAGTGTGGTCGATGAGTACTCCAGATTCCCCTTCGCCATCCCATGCCCCGATATGACGTCTGCCACCGTCATCAAGGCCCTCAACACAATCTTCGCTCTGTTCGGTTTCCCCGCCTACATCCACAGTGACAGGGGATTCTCATTCATGAATGATGAGCTGTGTCAGTTCCTGCTCAGCAGGGGTATCGCCTCCAGCAGGACGACCAGCTACAACCCCCGGGGAAACAGGCAGGTAGAGAGGAGAACGGGACGGTTTGGAGGGCCGTCCAGCTTGGCCCTACGGTCCAGAAACCTCCCAGCCTCCCGCTGGCAGGAGGTCCTACCTGATGCACTACACTCCATCCGGTCGCTACTGTGCACTGCTACAAATAACACACCCTATGAATGTCTTTTTACCTTCTCCAGGAAGTCCACATCTGGGGTGTCGCTCCGGACTTGGCTCACAAGTCCAGGACCGGTCCTGCTCCACAAGGCGGACCCGTGGGTGGACAGGGTACACTTGCTCCACGCCAACCCACAGTAGGCCTACGTGGAGTTCCCCGACGGCCGCCAAGATACTGTCTCCCTCAGGGACTTGGCTCGTCAGGTTCCAACTAAACACACTTCCCCGCCCAGGCGCCACCTCCCCTCCCCCGGCACTCCCAACATTAACCCCACCAGGCCCATCCCTCCTTCCCCCTGCCCATGCAAGAGGATGAAGAAGATTTCGGCACGCTCCCGGAGTCACCCGACAGCAGGCCGGCACCAGCACCGCACAGCACCGACAGCGGTGACACTGGCACCACCAGCACCGACATCACCGCCTCCGTTTACGTCGCTCCCAGCGGCTCATTAAAGCACCGGATCGACTGAACCTCTAACGGGCACCGGACCGTATATAGTTCCACACCACCCCCGCCGGACTCATTTTCAACAGGGGGTGAATGTGGGAACCACTGTTCACCTGTATTAGGGGATGTAAGGTAGGAGCTGTATTACAGGTTTGCCGGTAGCCCCTGCCGGCTGGCTCCGCCCACTAGGAGCTGTATAAATATGCGTGTCCTCCATTGATCTGCCATTTCACCAGCTGCAGCAGGAGGCCACGCATCTGACTGCAATAAAGCCACAGTTGTACCCAACCATACGTCTTTGTGCAATTGATCGTGCATCAGGGAAGGTGAAGGTGACCGAGGTCACGCTGTCAGTTAGAATAAAGAACAAAGAAATTACAGCATAGGAACAGGCCCTTCACCCCTCCAAGCCTGCACCAACCATGCTGCCCATCTGAACAAAACCTCCTCCCCTTCCGAGGACCATATCCCTCTATTCCCATCCCGGGTGGCACGGTAGCACAGTGGTTAGCACTGTTGCTTCACAGCACCAGGCTCTGTGTGGGATTCCTCCGGGTGCTCAGGTTTCCTCCCACATGTCCCAAAAGACGTGCTGTTAGGCGAATTGGACATTCTGAATTCTCCCTCTGTGTACCCGAACAGGTGGCAGAGCGTGGCGACTGGGGGTTTTCACAGTAACTTCATTGCACTGTTAATGTAAGCCTACTTATGACAATAATAAAGATTATTATTATTATTCATGTATTTGTCAAGACGCCCCTTAAAAGTCACTATCGTACCTGCTTCCACTACCTGCCCTGGTAGCGAGTTCCAGGCTCCCATCACTCTCTATGTAACGTTGCCTTGTACATCACCTTAAACGTATACCCCCTAGTAATTGACTCTTTATTTATTTATTTCTTTCTTGCCACCCTGGGAAAAAGCTTTTGACAATCCACTCTGTCCATGCCCCTCATAATCTTGAAGACTTCTCTCAGTCGCCCCTCAACCTCCGTCGTGCTAGTGAGAACAGACCAAGTTTCTCCAACCTCTCCTCATAGCTAATGGCCTCCAGACCAGGCACATCCTGGTAAACCTTTTCTGTACCCTCTCTAACGCCTCCACATCCTTCTGGAGTGTGGCGACCAGAATTGAACACTTTGTGAATTGACCTCAATGAAAAAGATCAAGAGTAGGTAGAAGGTCAGAGGGAGGGGTCCAGGTAGAAGACTGGAGGTGGGTGAAAGGGTCCATTGGACCCGGGGAGGACCATTGATCTGATTAACAGAGCACCTTGCCATCTATCCCAGGCCTACCATGAAACCAGGTTATAGACCCAGTAAAATCCTCTTACCTATCCAATACCTACCATTCACCTGAGGAAGGAGCTGCGCTCCGAAAGCTTGTGATTCGAAACAAACCTGTTGGACTTTAACCTGGCGTTGTAAGACTTCTTACTGTGCTCACCGAGTCCAACACCGGCATCTCCACATCATCCAATACCTTGTTAGTGATGGATGTAATTAATCAATGGCACTATTTCAAAGACTGTTAGGGGGGTTTCCCCAGTGTCCTGGTCCATATTTACTATGTGCAAATTAGCTGCTGCATTTCGTATGTTACAACAGCGATGACCCCATTGGTTGCAAATCACATTGGAGATTCTGGGAGGTCATGACAGACTCCATATAAATGTAAATCTTTCCATTCAGACCTCAGACAACTAAGAATACTTTATTGTTTTTCCCTTCATCAATCTATCATTGAATAACTTTAAACATAATTCTTTCCTTTTACCTACCGATCTCCATCCTCCCTCTGGCTCCCACGCTCCATTTTGAAACAGTGAACAACATCTGAAAATCCCACCTGTCATTGGCTGAAAACTGACTCCAAAGGTCAGCCAATGGTAATGCGGAAGAAAGATGATTAGGGCGACTGGACCCTATAATCTGTCCATCTCAGTTCTTGTCCAGAAAATACCATCAAAGCAGAGAAGAGAGGCAAGCCAGCTTGTTATGGGTATTGGAGAACAATTCAAAATGGGTATATTCGTTCATGGTTCACTAAGAGTTAAGCTGATGTTTTCTTTTTGCATTGAAAGACCGACAGTTCCTCGAACAAGTCCTCACACATCGGAGCTCTGATTTCCAAGGTATTTTAACCAGCAGTATGGTGACATCAGGATCAGGTGACTAACAGAAGCCAATACGCTCTCTGTGAGCAGTTAATGGCCTGCCCTCAGTGAGTGCAAATGATTCCCTCTGGAACTTGGCGTCTCCTCGTGCATGAAATGATAGTACGAGTTACAGCTGGACTCCCTGTTGGGGGGAGTCTACTGTGTATTAAATACATCTCCTGTAGCTGTATGATTACTGTGAAAGGTTGTGGCCCACCCAGTAGGGCTTCAACTGATTGAGAGCTGTTATTTCAATTACACTGAAGACGTCGTCAAATGGTTCTTAATTAAAGGGGCACTGTCTTAATTAAAAAATACCGTATCCATGTTTGCCGACACATAACGCAGTGAAAGGATTGTACCGTTACCACAAACAAGAAACAAGATTTTATGTTGGATTTTGCGGTTGATCAAACATCCCCCATAATTTTATTTAATGTCCATCATGGCGAATGATGGTTCAATCTCAGGGCATGTTCATGTTGAACATGTATTATGTACATGGCTTATGTACAACGCAAAGCTCACTTTAACTGTCCCATCAAACACTCCCAAGGCATGTCAACAGGAGTTAGGTAAAGTTTCCACCACACCGAGCTACCAAATATTCCCAGGGCAGGCACACATAGATTAGATACAGAGTAAAGCTCCCACTAACTGTCCCATCAAACACTCCCAGGACAAGCACAGCATTGATTAGTTCCAGAGTAATGTTCCCTCTACACCGTCCCATCAAACAATTCCAGTTTAGCTACATTTTCACTGATTCATTAAACATTCCTGGGTCAGGTTGTTACCAGTTAGGGGCCATTAACATTTAGAGAGAAATCCAAACAGCTTTGTTTTAACCAATAGAACAATGCCAAACAATTTCTCCCCCTTTGAAAAAAACACAAATGTTATTGTATGTAGAACAAATTATGCAAATATGATAAAGTTAACACTGGAGCTCTTACCCAAGTTAACACTGGAGCTCATACCTACGTATGTCAGGCTCCTAGGTTTAATTTTACTTCCCCAAAAAATTCTCTGTTAAGTCACACATATCTACAATTATTATTTCTATAGGGAGCAATCATAAGCAGGCCAGAGTCCCTCTGGAAACTATTCTTAATCTCCCTCAGTTCCAGCAGTTCTCGGACTTTCATTTACTACCTCTTGACTAATTACCTCAATCCCTGGTTTTGTTGCAATCTCAATACTCCCAAACTGATTTGCTGCGTGCTTTCTTTTTCCAAAGATTCTGTGGGGACCATTTTAGATTCTTCCACTAGCTTCTACACGTCAATCTCCCACCTTTTGTTCCCTTGCAAAATTCAAACTGAGATTAAGCCCCACTTGCATTTCACACAGTGACTGATGAAGTCAGTTTTCTTACTCTGCTTACAGTGCAGGTCTATCTAAATGTCCTTCATTTTGACAGTCACAGAATTTTTACGGTGCAGAAGGCCATTCAGCCCATCAAGTCTGCACTGGCTCTCCACCTAATCCCACTTATACACTTCTGTCAGTGAGCTGCAAACTGCACACACCCGTTCCAAGCTGCAATGACCCCTTGGATGGCTCTTCAACCCTTTGTATTGCTTCAACCAGTTCCAACCTGTTCATTAGTTTTGGTCTAAATCTCTGGTTCCATTTTTGTTTCCTTAGAATCAGGGAGGGTCTGTTTTATCTCTTTCCTTTTCCCTTTCTGCTTCTGTTCTAACTAGCATTTGCCTCAAACTTTGAAAACGCAGATTTCGTCACAACATAAGTGTTAAGCATTACAGACTCAAAGTTTGCCTTGATTTAAAAAATAACCAATAGCAATGATTATTTTGTCCATCATAAGATAAGAAATAAGAGGTGTAGGCCATTCAGCCCTTCGAGCTTCTTCCTCCATTCAATAAGATCATGGCTGATCTGATATGACTTTAACTTAATGTTTCTGCTTTGCCCAACATGAAACTTGACTCCCTTGTTCAATCAAAATTCTGTCTAACTCCACCTTGGATGTAATCAACGTGAAAGAGAATTCTAGACACTAATGACCCTCTGAGATAAGAAATTCCTTCTCATCTCCACCTTAAATTCTGAAACTGTGCCCCCGAGTTCTAGATTCCCCACAATGGGAAACATCCGCTCAGGATCTACCCTGTCAAGCCCCTCAGAACCTTCTATGTTCCAATTTGGGCTGTTTAGCACAAGGCTAAATCGCTGGCTTTGAAAGCAGACCAAGCAGGCCAGCAGCATGGTTCAATTCCCGTAACAGCCTCCCCGAACAGGTGCCGGAATGTGGCGACTAGGGGCTTTTCACAGTAACTTCATTTGAGGCCTACTCGTGACAATAAGCGATTTTCATTTCATTTCATTTTCATTTCATTTCATTTGATCATCTCTCATTCTTCTAAACTTCAATGGGCATAAGCCCAGCCTGCTTAACCTTTCCAGATAAGAACAACCCTATCATCCCAGCGTAGGCAGCAACCCAACACAATTCCTGTGGGTGTCGCTGGCTGGGCCGGCATTTATTGCCCACCCCTAACTGCCCTCCATTTCAGAGGGCGTTTAGAGACAGCCACATCACTGGACATCTGGAGTCACGTATAGACCAGATAAGGACATCAGACTTCCTTCCCGAAAGGACATTCGGGAACCAGGTGGATCTTTACAACATCAACACTGGTTTCATGGTCATCGTTAGACTTTAATTTTCCAGATTTTAAAAGATTTGAGTGCAATTTTCACCACCTGCTGTGGTGGGTTTCAAACCCAGGGCCCCAGATCTTGTACTGGATCTCTGGATTACTAGCCCAGTGACACTACCACCATATCACTGCATCCCCAAAGTGAGGTCATGCACTGTGGCTAAAAGGAGGTCGGAGGCTGGGAATTTTGCAGAGAGAACCCCATTTTCTGTCTCCCTAAACTCACCTCCCGCCTTCCATTTATAGGACCCTACTCAGGCGTGTGATGGAATACTCTCCACTTGCCTGGATGCGCAGTTCCAACAATACTCAAGAAGTTCAACACCATCCAGGACAAAGCGGCTCACTAGATTGGCACCTCATCCACCACCTTTACGATCTGCAAGACGCTTTGCAGCAACACACCGAGGCGGCTCCTTCAACAGCACCTTCCAAACCCATGATATCTCGCACCTCGAAGGACCATGGGCAGCAGATACATGGGGAACATCACTATGTGCATGTTCCCCTCCAAAAACACACATCGTTCTGACTTGGAACTATATTAACCATTCCTTCACTGTCAGTGAATCAAAATCTTGGAACTCCCTTCCTAACAGCTGTGCCTACACCACATGTAACTGCAGTGGCTCCAGAAAGCATCTCACCACCACCTTCTCAATGGCAATTAATGCTGCTTTAAGCCAGTGGTTCCCACATCCCAAGAAAAAATAATAATAAAATATAAATTCTCCAAAGTCACCACCTCAACTCCCATCCATGCCCATGGCTCGTTGTGTCTTCCATGCCAATCCATGTTAACCTATGCCAACCAATTCTAATACACCCACCGCCTTAGACCTTATGGCATCTAGGCCAACGCACTCAGTATCCACCATAGGCACACATCAGGAACCGTGTTGAGATTAAATAAAATAAAGTTCTTAAAATCAAATACAGCCTTCACAATATATTTAAAAAACATCTCATTCCTTGAAAGCTCAATCAAACATTTTAAACCTCAAAATGATTAATTTCTTATAAAAAACAAAGTCTATTCATACAAAGACAACTAATCTTTAACAGTCTCTCAAAGCTACAAGCAAACTGTGAACTCAAAACTGCTGCTGAGATAATTGTTGCGTTTGGAGATCAGCTTAAGCATCATCTAAAGAGCCATTAAGGTATTGTCAACAACAGCTATTGAAAGTGCCAGACCAATTAGAACATAGAACAGTACAGCACAGAACAGGCCCTTCGGCCCTCAATTTTGTGCCGAGCCATGATCACCCCACTCAAACCCCCGTATCCCCCCTATACCCGTAACCCACAACCCCCCCCCCCCCATTACCTTACTTTATTAGGACACTACGGGCAATTTAGCATGGCCAATCCACCTAACCCGCACATCTTTGGACTGTGGGAGGAACCGGAGCACCCGGGGGAAACCCACGCACACAGGGGGAGGATGTGCAGACTCCACACAGACAAGTGACCCAGCCGGGAATCGAACCTGGGACCCTGGAGCTGTGAAGCATTTATGCTAACCACCATGCTACCCCTGCTGCTGCTTTTTAAATTCTCACTGGCAATTGAAGCCTGTTTTCTTTTCATTTCTAAAGGTCTTGGGATATAAATAACTTCACATTGTGACAGTTTTTCAGATATCATCTATATTTCAAGAGATTTTACATCTCCGCCATACATTTGTGACTCTAATACCTGGGTTAAGGCCCCTGCAACAGCCAAGGCAGTGTTTGTTTGAGCTCAGCACACAGTACAAATGGTTCGGCTGGTTTGGATTTTCCTCATGTGATCACACCCCGTCCCTTTTCCTCTACCAGCAAAAATGGATCTGTCAGAAATGGGTGTGCGACTACTGGATCCAGGTCCCTGCCATTTTGGATCTGGACCAATGGGATGCACTCAATTTGCAAGGATACGATGAGCCGTGACCTCCAGAGATATCGCTACAGGAACCTCAGAATTTCAGCGTTGTTAAATCACTAAGTGGGTAGCATGGTGGCATGATGGTTAGCACTGCTGCCTCAAATGCCAGGGACCTGGGTTCAATTCTGGCCTTGGGTGGCTGTCGGTGTGGAGTTTGCACATTCTCCCCATGTCTGCATTGGTGTCCTGGTGCTCCTGTCTCCTCCCACAGTCAGGTTAGGTGGATTGGCCATGATAAATTGTCGCTTACTGTGCAAAGGTTAGGTGGATTATGGGGCGGCAGTGGGCCTAGGTAGAGTGCTCATTCAGAGGGTTGATGCAGACTCGATGGGCTGAATGGCCTCCTTCTGCACTGTAAGGATTTTCTGAAATCTCTGAAATAGAGAGCCATATATCCGAGTTCACTGAATTACACTAATTTAGGTAGCATCATAGTGGTGTAGATGGAAGGAGGAAGTTGCAAAGGGACATTGACTAATGAGTGAGCAAAACTAGCAAATAAAAGTCAATGTGAGAGACGATGAGGTAATTCACCTTCGACCCAAGGAAGATAGATGAGAAAAATTTCTCAATGGTGAGAAGGGAGGAACTGGGGATGAGCAGAAACGTTTAGGAATCCATGTACAGAAATCATTAAAAGGTAACAGCCAGGTACAAAAAATGGCAAAGGATAATGGAATGTTTGCCTTTATCTCAAATGTGGTGGATTATAAAGGGGGTAGAAGCTGTAACCCAATTGTCTAAAGCTCTGGTTAGACCCCATCTGGAGCAGTGCATTCAGTCCTGGATGCTGCACTTTAGGAATGAAATGCTGGTCTTGGCGAGGGTGCGGTGTAGATAAGGTAAAGAGAGAGAACTTTTCTTTTTCTGTTGGAGAGGTCCAGAACAAGGAGGCATAATTTGAAACTTCGAGTTTGACTATTCTGGGGTGATGTCGGGAAGCACGTCTTCACACACAAGGACAGGAGGAGACTAGAAACTGTCTTAGTCAACACGCTATTGATTGAGGTTGTGTCAATTAATCTTTTCAAAACTAATATTGATCATTTTTGATAGATAAAGGTATGAGGGATGAAGAGGAAAAGAGGCAAAGAGAATCTAGTTACAGTTCAGTAATGGTGTGAACCAACATTTTTTGGAGTTTAGAAGAATGAGATATGGTCTCATTGAAACACATGAGGGTCTAACCAAATGGGAACAGTCTGGTAAAGAGCACATTTAGCTGGGTGTTTCCTAGCACTTGCAGCATTGAGAAACGGCATGCTATCTATCGCGACTCTGGTTCTATTCGGGGTCTTAGTAGGAACACCCCGACAAGGCCATACCTAGTCCCGATCGGCAGAACCCCTCCGTGCAGGAGGAGATCGGGATGCTATTTAAAAATGACATCCTGATCTTTCAAACTCCCAACATGACCCTAACTCATGTACAAGGGGTCCTCATTCCCTCCGCTCGTTCCCCCCCTCCCCTCCCCCCCTCCCCTCCCCCGCACCCCACTGCACCCACTCAGGGCACCCCTGGGCCCAAACCCCGTTGGGAGAAAAATACGAGCTTTGCACTGCCACCTTGCCACTGCCCCTGCCAGCTGGGGGTGCTGCCTGGGCATCTTGACAGTGCCAGGCTGGCACCCACAGTGCCCAGGTGGCACCTCAAGTGCCATCCTGCCCAGAGGGTAAGCAGCTGGGGGCCCCAATCCCCTGGGAGACCCCCCACAAGAACCATTCCATCTGCTCCCCCTTTGTGGGAAACCTGCATGAAATGGCGCCACGCCGGAGCTCTCTGATGCAAAGGGGTTAGATCCCATGCCTCAGGTAGATCATGGGAGAGCATATTAGAGTGAGACTAGCTGTCTCACAATGGGCAGCATTCAGATCATGACGTCTCGCGAGATTGCGTTAGATCTCGGGAGGCGGGCAAGCCAGGTAAGATCCAGAAGAGGGATCTCCCGACATCTACTCGCTGCACCGCGCTGCCTTTCGGGTGCGCACCGCGGCCGGTAGATCATGCCCATGATCTTGAGGAGGACTTGACAGTTTGGATGTTGAGAAGCTACCTCCCCTGGATGAAGAGCCAAGAACTGAAGTTGCAGCATTTCAGACTGAGACGGGGAGAAATGCTTTCACACTAAAGTGTTGTGAACCTTTAAAATGCATTACTCCAGAAGGTTATGGATGCTTAGACATTGAGTATATTTAAAACATAAATCATAGATTTTGGACTTCAGGCAATCAGGGATTTTGACAATCAAGAGAAAAGTGGAGTTGAGGATTAGCCATGCTGTTATTCAATGACAGAACAGCTGAGGGCAGAATGGACTTCTCCTGTTCCTTATCTTTTTATCTTCTTAACTGAATGCCAGAATAGCCTCAAGGAGCTGAATAGCCTCGTTTCTGTTCCTATGCTCCGCCCTGCTTCAACAATGAGTCTCCGCTACAAATTCTGAAGATGCCTCCTATTGCATTGATTGCATTTTTTCCATTTCTATGTCCAATCATCGCAGACTCTCTGAGAAATAATGACCATAAATAAATCCAGTCGAGGGAATTTTCAGTCATTTGGATGATAATGGCCAAGACTTGCACTAAAACTGTTAAAACTAATTTGCATTGGAACTTTACAGACAACAGATGAGCTATTCAGACCATTCGCTTTGACTGGATTTGAACCCCAATCCCAGGATGAGGATTCCATTGTCTGTGGGAGTAATATTCTAGCCACTGGTGAAGATATTAAAGACAATTAACTTTTTACAATAAATATCTTGGGCTGGAATTTTGTTTACAAAAATGGCAGGTGGAACCCAGATATAGAAGCTCTGGTCTCATTCCCAACAGATCCAACCTTTGCTGACAGTGGGAACTTGGCAGGGCGTGGCTCGCACATAGGGGAAGCCAAACTTAGCACGGCCATTTGAACCTAACGCTGAGTTCAAAACAGACCCTAATTTGCCTGTCCCAAAGCCCAGAACCCGCAGTGTGGGAGTCACAAATTGATGGAGTAAATGTAGACGTTCTTCAAGGGCAGATTAGGTTTGCTTTAGTGTCATGATCTGGCATCTTTTAAATCTCATGTTCTTTAAACTTGGGGAAAATAAATAAGAATAGCATCATCTGTCAGCAAGAGTTTAAAAAAAACAACATTGTTTGCTGAATTACATTGACCGGACCATCCGGTTTAGGTTCGAAAAGTATTACCACATGCTTGGTCACTTTCAATAGAGTTCCTTGTTGAACTTTCTCAAGGGTTGTTCTTATGTCATTACAAATGCTTGGATGAGTTTCAAAAGCTGAAATCATCACAGCAGGGGGTTCTTTGTGCACGGTTTGACTGATAGTTTAAAGAGGCGTTTAAAATCTTTGATGTGGGGGCTGAAGATATTCTGTTTTATGAGATTGATCACTTGAGGAGATTTAAATCGGTTTGACTAGGTTTTATGAACGGTGTTTTTCACTATCAGTGTGTATGAGTTAGAACTTTATTAGATTGTAGAAGTTTTTTAAATCTCACCATGGCCCCTGAGGTCAGCCCATGGTCAATACTGTTATCGGCTTTGGAGTGAAATGGAGGTGTAAGGAACCATGGAGGTGCAAGGGGGTGGGTGGGGCCATTAGTTGTAATAGAGCCGTGTTTTTCAACAATGTTTCCAACTGGCTGACCTTCGGGACCCACCCCACGCTCTCTTTCCTAGCCTATCCTGAGTCAGAGCAGGGTTTGGGCCACAAATCTTTTTTTGACCCAGGCAAGGGAGGTTCTTAATCCCTAGTGCATTGAATTTATGTCAGCATTGAGAGAGGACCGGATTATTGAACTAACTGACCCCCAGATGCACAGTACCTGAATTTAAAATACAAAATACTGGAAATACTCAGCAGATCCGTCATTTATTTTTTATCATTGAACATGCTGGCTTGCTGGCTGAGTATTTATAGGGTTCTACATTCATATCATGAAACGCATATTCCAAGATCATATTTATATCGTTTAATTATTGCTCGCAGGAACGCAGCTCAAGTTAAAATGAAGAGTAAGGGAAAGTAAAAGGGGCACTGTTTTACAGGCAGGTCTCCCCTTTCTCAGCTCAATGGTCTCTTCCATACTCCAAGTGTTGAAACCGCTGGAGATTTACGTGAACCGAGTTGTGTGATTGAGTATATGCGTGTTCGCAGACACGTGAAATCAACACAAGTGGGAAGGGGCTGTCAGTTTTCATGGTCAGTCGTGCGAAGGGGTGAAAAACAAATGTGTTCAGAGTCACAAAACAGTCTGATTGCCATTTGCAGATCTTTCGAAACACACCCAATGCTCAATTATATGAAGCAATTAGAACTGAATTCAGATAGGGCTGTATAAATTGGTCAATGTGCCATTCACCTCGATAATTTACTGAGATTAGGTGACTTCCTACCTTTGCCAATAGACAGATAAATTACTTAGCTACAATGCCAATCCTACTCTTCAATACAGAAGATGCCTCCCGTGCTTTAACAATTTGGTAGGTTAGTCAAGTGCCACCTTAAACACCCTTCACTGATTAGCGCTCGTTTCCTTCACATTTCTGGGCAGAAATGCTGAGTACAAATTAGGGACAGAGTTTAAGATGTGAAGCGCAGTCTGTTCTGGCTTACCGTGGGCCACAAGGTCACTTCCCCAGAGTTGCATTCACTCTCTCGTGATCTTCCTGATAATGTACGTCCATCAGCTTCTACGTCCCCAAAACCAATTACAGTGCACTGAAATTACTTATTTAAAATAATTAAAGGAGCAATATTGATAAACATGAATGTGGTGCAATAAGCCAGAATTCCTAATTGTCAAATCTGTCCCCATTGTGATCTGTTGTTTAAGGAGGGGGCTGAGACATGTTAGGCAGCATTTTCCCTGCAGGCTTATGAATGCTGCTGTTGGGAAACTTTGCGTTCGCAAAAGGTGCAGCGAAAAGCAATTCGATCCCGCCTCCCTGACCATTGTGACGCCCGCCCCACCCGCGACCCACCCGTGGGTCACAACCCGCACTTTGGAAAAACTGTGGAATAGAGGGACATGGGGATCGGTGAGTGGTGAAGGGTGATGGCTGGAAGGCCTAAGAGCTCCTGAAACAATGTGTCTGAAATCCCAGAGAACCGATGTGGGCCTTCTAACCAGCCTGACCCAGCACTCACCGCACCCACAGCCACCGAGGATCTGTTTTCAGGATCAGCAAAGCTCACTTGATCCGCCCCTCTCCCTGGAATGAATATTAGATCTAAAAGAGCTTTTTAAACCAAGGTGGGCCTGTTGAGTGGGGACATTTCCCCAATTTCAGCTCCTCACCTTGCACAAATCTGCTTTCTTGTGTCTGTCAGTTGTGCCAGCATTTTCAGATGTAAAACCTTTAACATATTTTGGGGATTTCCTTCTTTCTCTCCTTTTCCATTGGCTCTTCTGCTTATTTTGGATATTTTTGTTATCCACCAAATCATATTAATTCCTACTGGCATTTCCGATCAGTAACGAGGGACAATGCTCTGATGAAATGTTAAACTGAGGCTCCACGAATAATCAGAAAGGTTGGGCGGCACGGTGGCGCAGTGGTTAGCACTGCTGCATCACAGCGCCGTGGTCCCAGGTTCGATCCCGGCCCCGGGTCGCTGTCCGTGTGGGATTTGCACATTCTCCCCGTGTCTGCTTGGGGCTCACACCCCCCACAACCCAAAGATGTGCAGGCTAGGTGGATTGGCCACGGTAAATTGCCCCTTATTGGAAAAAAAAATAATTGGGTAATCTAAATTGAAAAACATGTCATCGCAAAGGGAAACGATCTCTTAAACCACTATTTCAAAGAAGAGCAGGAGGATTATGGCCAACATTTATCCTTCATAGTTATTTGTCTTATGTTGTTTGTGGGACCATGCAGTTCTCACAGATTGTGCGCCATCATGACTTTTTGCATATTAATTGTACATAACCATGTCTCTTTACACATAAATTATGTACAACCACTTTGTTATCGCACAGCACACTGTACACAAGACTAGCAAGATGGTGCCGGAGCGTGGCGACTCTCTGTGAGCTCTCCCAAACAGATCCCCTTTTTAATGATCTGTTTGAGCTGCTCGCAGAAAAATACTTTCACTGTACCTCGGAACACGTGACAATAAACAAATCCAATCCAATTACTGCTCTGATGCACACAGATTGTACATAATCACTGGGCGAGATTCTACAGTTCCCCAGCAATGTATTTCTCATCTGAGTGCTATTCGCTGGAGGTGGGATACATAGATACTGGATAGGAGCAGGAGGAGGCCTTTTGGCCCTTCATCACGATCATGGCTGATCATCGAACTCAATAGCCTAATCCTGCTTTCTCCCCATAGCCTTTGATCCCAATCTCCCCAAGTGCTATACCCAGCCGCCTCTTGAATATATTCAAAGTGATAGCATCAACTACGTCCTGTGGTAATGAATTCCACAAGCTCACCACTCTGTGTGAAGAATTGTCTCCTTATCTCTGTCCGAAATGGTTTACCCTGACTCCTCAGGCTGTGACCCTGGTTCTGGACACACCCATCATTGGTAACATCTTCCTGCATCTACCCTGTCTAGTCCTGTTAGAATTTATAAATCTCTATGAGATCCCCCCTCATTCTTCTGAACTCCAGTGAGAACAATCCCAACCTAGTCAATCTCTCCTCATATGACAGTCCCGCCATCCCTGGAATCAGTCTGGTAAACCTTCGCTGCACTCCCTAGAGAGCAAGAACATCCTTTCTCAGAGAAGGAGACCAAAACTGCACACAATACTCCAAGTGTGGCCTCACCAAAGCCCTGTACAATTGCAGCAACACATCCCTGCTGCTATACCTGAAACCTCTCGCAATGAAGGCCAACATACCATCAGCCTTCTTTACCGCCTGCTGCACCTGCATGCTTACCTTCAGCGACTGGTGCACAAGGACACCCAGGTCCTGCTGCTCACTCCCCTCTCCCAATTTACAACCATTCAGGTAGTAATCTACCTTCCTGGTTTTGCTTCCAAAGTGAATAACCTCACACTTATCCATATTATACTGCATCTGCCATTGGTTTGCCACTTGTCTAACCTGTCCAGATCATGCTGTAGGGTCCCTGCATCTTCGTCACAGTTCACCCTCCCACCCAATTGGTATCATCTGCAAACTTTGAGATGTTACATTTTGTTCCCTCATCCAAATCATTTATATATATTGTGTGTAGCTGGGGTCCCAGCACCGATCCCCATGGTATCCCACTCGTTACTGCCTGCCAATTTGAAAAGGACCCATTAATCCCTACTCTTTGTTTCCTCTCTGCCAACAAGTTTTCTATCCACCTCAATACATTTCCCCCAATCCCATGCGCTTTAACTTTGCACAGTAATCTCTTATGCGGGACTTTGTCAAACGTCTTCTGAAAGTCCAAATATACATCGGCTGGCTCCCCCTTGTCAACTGTACTGGTTACATCTTAAAAGAATTCCAACAGATTTGTCATGCATGATTTTCCCTTCATAAATCTATGCTCACTCGGACTGATCCTGCCACTGCTTTCTAAATGTTCCACTATAAAGCCCTTGATTATGGATTCAAGCATTTGCCCACTGCCGATGTTAGGCTGACTGGTCTATAATTCCTAGCTTTCTCTCTCCCTCCCTTTTGAATATCGGAGTGACGTGAGCTACCCTCCAATCTGCAGGGACTGTTCCAGAGTCTATAGAATCCCAGAAGATGACCACCAATGCATCCACTATTTCCAGAGCCACCTCCTTAAGCACTCTGGGATGCAGATTCTCAGGCCCTGGAGATTTATCCGCCTTCAATCCCATCAGTTTTCCCAGCACCATTTCTCTACTAATGTTGATCTCCCTCAGTTCTTCCCTCTCACTAAACCTTGAATTCTCCAACATTTCTGGGACCTGGGCGGGATTCTCCCATCCCGCGGCAGAGTCCCCGCACCGTCGTAAACGGCGTCACATTTTACAATGGCGTCAAAGGCCCGATCCGATGATGTATTCGGGCCCGCAAAGGGGCCAGCATGGGCGCGTTGTGAAGCTCGGGGGGCGTGGCCCCATACCGCCGTCAAAAGCGCGACGCCCCGATGACGCGGCACCGTAATCGCTTAAAATGTGCGGGAGCGGTGCAAACTCACGAGACCGGTAAGATGGACCCCCCCCCCCCCCCCCGCTGTGCCGCCCCGAGGTTCCGTGGCCATGACCTAGAGACGCTTGGTGGACGCGGTCGAGATAGGAGGGCGATCCTGTGCCGTCAACGTGGCCACCGGCACCCTGCCAGCACAGTGCGGAGGAATTGGCGCGAGATGGGTGTGTTGCGGTAAGCGCAGTGGGGCAAACCCCACGAACGGTCGAGCAGAGCCGCAAGAAGGTGCACAAACTTGGGACAGCACGGTGGCACAGTGGTTAGCATTGCTGCCTACGGCGCTGAGGACCCGGGTTCGATCCCGGCTCTGGGCACTGTCCGTGTGGAGTTTGCACATTCTCCCCGTGTCTGCGTGGGTTTCAACCCCCACAACCCAAAGAGGTGCAGGTTAGGTGGATTGGCCACGCTAAATTGCCCCTTAATTGGAAAAAAAAATTGAGTACTCTACATTTATATAAAAAAAGATGCACAAACTGACGAGGGCAGCCAGGGTGAGTACACCGAGACGCGCCCCTGGTACCACCCTACGTCTACCAGCCGCACATGTGACAATACCCCCCCCCCCCCCCCCCCCACCCCCAGAAGGGGTGCAAATCCCCACTTGACCCTCATGGACAGCATACCACTGAGAGCTGCCGTGGACGGGTGCCCAGTGCTCCCATGCCATATAGGCGGCACCTGCACTGGATGCTGTGCACCGACTACTCTGATCCTTTGCTGCACACCCCCCCCCCCCCCCCCCAAGAACAAGACCACCCACAAACACAGGGAGTTTGCAAGAACTGGTGGGGGGTCACCTGTACTGCACCCACTCACAGTACACCAGCAGAGGGCACTGGACCTCGATGGCGGAGCCGGGGACAGGGAGGTTGCCCCTTGCCAGATCGAGGCGCACCAGCAAGTGAGAGTCCCCTGGCTGCCTACAACCCCACCCCCCCCCAGCACCCTCACCCCAATCCCCCCCCCCCCCCCGAGCACACACCCTCACCCCAATCCCCGCCAGGACACAACCTCACCCCCTCCCCATCACACACCCTCACCCCCTCCCCATCACACACCCTCACTCCAATCCCGCCCCAGCGCACACCCTCACCCCAATCTCCCCCAGCACCCTCACCCCAATCCTCCCAGCACCCTCAACCCAATCCCCACCCGCACACCCTCACCCCCTCCCCCAGCGCCCTCACCCCAATCCCCCCCAGCACCCTCACCCCGATCCCCACCCGCACACCCTCACCCCCTCCCCCAGCGCCCTCACCCCAATCTCCCCCAGCACCCTCACCCCGATCCCCCCAGCACCCTCACCCCAATCCCCCCCAGCACCCTCACCCCAATCCCCTCCAGCACCCCTCACCCCAATCCCCCCAGCACCCTCACCCCAATCCCCCCCAGCACCCTCACCCCAATCCCCCCCAGCACCCTCACCCCAATCCCCCCCAGCACCTCACCCCAATTCCCCCCAGCACCCTCACCCCAATCCCCCCCAGCACCCTCACCCCAATCCCCCCAGCACCCTCACCCCCTCCCCCAGCGCCGTCACCCCAATTCCCCCCCAGCACCCTCACCCCAATTCCCCCTTGCACCCTCACCCCAATCCCCACCCAGCGCACACCCTCACCCCAATCCCCCCCAGCGCACACCCTCACCCAATCCCCCCAGCACCCTCACCCCAATCCCCCCCAGCACCCTCACCCCAATCCCCCCCAGCACCCTCACCCCAATCCCCCCAGCACCCTCACCCCAATCCCCCCCAGCACCCTCACCCCAATCCCACCCCAGCGCCGTCACCCCAATTCCCCCAGCACCCTCACCACAATCCCCCCCAGCGCCGTCACCCCAATCCCCCCCAGCACCCTCACCCCAATCCCCCAGCACCCTCACCCCAATCCCGACTAACTCTGATCCTTTGCTGCACATCCCCCCCCCCCCCCCCCCCCCCCCCCAAGAACAGACCACCCACAACACAGGGAGTTTGCAAGAACTGGAGGGGGGTCACCTGTACTGCACCCACTCACAGTACACCAGCAGAGGGCACTGGACCTCGATGGCGGAGCCGGGGACAGGGAGGTTGCCCCTTGCCAGATCGAGGCGCACCAGCAAGTGAGAGTCCCCTGGCTGCCTACAACCCCACCCCCCCCAGCACCTTCACCCCAATCCCCCCCCCCCCCGAGCACACACCCTCTCACCCCAATCCCCGCCAGGACACAACCTCACCCCCTCCCCATCACACACCCTCACCCCCTCCCCCATCACACACCCTCACCCCAATCCCCGCCAGCACACACCCTCACCCCCTCCCCCATCACACAACTTCACACGCCTATCCCCCAGCACCCCTCACCGGCCAATCCCCCCCAAGGCACCCTCACCCAATCCCCCCCAGCACCACCGGTGCACCCAATCCCCCCAGCACCCTCACACCAATCCCCCAGCACAGCACCCTCACCCCAAGCCCCCCCAGCACCCTCACCCCAATCCCACCCCCAGCACCCTCACCCCAATCCCCCCCAGCACCCTCACCCCAATCCCCCCCAGCCCCTCACCCAATTCCCCCCAGCACCCTCACCCCAACCCCCCAGCACCTCACCCCAATCCCCCCCAGCCCCCCTCACCCCAATCCCCCCCAGCACCCTCCCCCCAATCCCCCCCAGCACCTCACCCCACCCCCCCCCGCCCACCCTCACCCCAATCCCCCCAGCAGCCCTCACCCCCATCCCCCCCAGCACCCTCACCCCAATCCCCCCAGCACCCTCACCCCAATCCCCCCAGCACCCTCACCCCAATCCCCCCGCACCCTCACCCCAATCCCCACCCAGCGCACTCCCTCACCCCAATCCCCCCCAGCGCACACCCTCACCCCCAATCCTCACCAGCAACCCTCACCCCATCCCCCCAGCACCCTCACCCCAATCCCCCCCAGCACCCTCACCCCATCCCACCCAGCACCCTCACCCCAATCCCCCCCAGCGCCGTCACCCCCAATCCCCCCAGCACCTCACCCCCAATCCCCCCCCAGCGCCTCACCCCAATCCCCCCCAGCGCCGTCACCCCAATCCCCCCCAGCACACTCACCCCAATCCCCCAAGCACCCTCACCCCAATCCCCCCAGCGCCCTCACCCCGATCCCCCAGCACCCTCACCCCAATCCCCCCGCGCACCCTCACCCCAATCCCTCCCAGCACCCTCACCCCAATCCCCCCCCAGCGCACACCCTCACCCCAATCCCCCCCCAGCACCCTCACCCCAACCCCCCGCCACCCTCACCCCAATCCCCCCCAGCGCACACCCTCACCCCAATCCCCCCAGCACCCTCACCCCAATCCCCCCGCGCACCCTCACCCCAATCCCCCCCAGCACCCTCACCCAAATCCCCCCCGCGCCCTCACCCCAATCCCCCCCAGTACCCTCACCCCAATCCCCCCAGCACCCTCACCCCAATCCCCCCCAGCACCCTCACCCCAATCCCCCCAGCGCCCTCACCCCAATCCCC
This sequence comes from Scyliorhinus canicula, assembly GCF_902713615.1. Classification (NCBI taxonomy): domain Eukaryota; kingdom Metazoa; phylum Chordata; class Chondrichthyes; order Carcharhiniformes; family Scyliorhinidae; genus Scyliorhinus; species Scyliorhinus canicula. The sequence continues at coordinate 148,908,411 of NC_052156.1, forward strand.
CCAGCACCCTCACCCCCAATCCCCCCCACGCCCTCACCCCAATCCCCCCCAGCACCCTCACCCCAATCCCCCCCAGCACCCTCACCCCAATCCCCCCCAGCACCCTCACCCCATCCCCCCTAAGCACCCTCACCCCAATCCCCCCCAGCGCCCTCACCCCCAATCTCCCCTAGCACCCTCACCCCATCCCCCCGCACCCTCACCCCAATCCCCCCAGCCCTCACCCCAATCCCCCCCAGCGCCCTCACCCCAATCCCCCCCAGCACCCTCACCCCAATCCCCCCAGCCACCCTCACCCCATCCCCCCCAGCACCCTCACCCCAATCCCCCCCAGCACTCTCTCACCCCAATCCCCCCAGCACCCTCACCCCAATCCCCCCCAGCACCCTCACCCCAATCCACCCAGCACCCTCACCCCAATCCCCCCCAGCGCAAACCCTCACCCCAATCCCCCCAGCGCACACCCTCACCCCCTCCCCATCACACAACTTCACCCCAATCCCCTCCAGCACCCTCACCCCAATCCCCCCAGCACCCTCACCCCAATCCCCCCCAGCACCCTCACCCCAATCCCCCCCAGCACCCTCACCCCAATCCCCCCCAAGCACCCTCACCCCAATTCCCCCAGCACCCTCACCCCCTCCCCCAGCACCCTCACCCCAATCCCCACCCAGCGCACACCCTCACCCCAATCCCCCCAGTGCACACCCTCACCCCAATCCCCCCCAGCACCCTCACCCCAATCCCCCCCAGCACCCTCACCCCAATCCCCCCCAGCACCCTCACCCCAATCCCCCCCAGCACCCTCACCCCAATCCCCCCCAGCACCCTCAACCCAATCCCCCCAGCCCCAGCACCCTCATCCCAATCCCCCCCAAGCACCCTCACCCCAATTCCCCCCCACACCCTCACCCCCTCCCCCAGCACCCTCACCCCAATCCCCCCCAGCGCACACCCTCACCCAATCCCCCCCAGCGCCCTCACTCCAATCCCCCCGCACACACCCCTCACCCAACCCCCCCCCGCACCCTCACCCCAACCCCCCCAGCACCCTCACCCCAATCCCCCCAGTACCCTCACCCCAATCCCCCCAGCACCCTCACCCCAATCCCCCCAGCACCCTCACCCCAATCCCCCCAGCGCCCTCACCCCAATCCCCCCAGCACCCTCACCCCAATCCCCCCCAGCACCCTCACCCCAATCCCCCCCAGCGCCCTCACCCCAATCCCCCCCAGCGCCGTCACCCCAATCCCCCCCACCCTCACCCCAATCCCCCCAGCACCCTCACCCCAATCCCCCCCAGAACCCTCACCCCAATCCCCCCCAGCGCACACCCTAACCCCAATCCCCCCCAGCACCCTCACCCCGATCCCCCAGCACCCTCACCCCAATCCCCCCCAGCGCACACCTTCACCCCAATCCCCCCCAGCGCCCTCACCCCAATCCCCCCCAGCACCCTCACCCCAATCCCCCCAGCGCCCTCACCCCAATTCCCCCCTGCACCCTCACCCCAATCCCCCCCAGCACCCTCACCCCAATCCCCCCCAGCGCACACCCTCACCCCAATCCCCCCCAGCGCCCCCACCCCAATCCCCCCAGCACCCTCACCCAATCCCCCCCAGCACCCTCACCCGAATCCCCCCCAGCACCCTCACCCCAATCCCCCCCAGTGCCCTCACCCCAATTCCCCCCAGCACCCTCACCCCAATCCCCCCCAGCACCCTCACCCCAATCCCCCCTAAGCACCCTCACCCCAATCCCCCCAGCACCCTCACCCCAATCCCCCCCTGCACCCTCTCACCCCAATCCCCCCTAAGCACCCTCACCCCAATCCCCCCCAGCACCCTCACCCCAATCCCCCCCAGCACCCTCACCCCAATCCCCCCCAGCGCAAACCCTCACCCCAATCCCCCCCAGCACACCCTCACCCCATCCCCCCCAGCACACTTCACCCCAATCCCCCCAGCACCCTCACCCCAATCCCCCCCAGGACCCTCACCCCAATCCCCCCCAGCACCCTCACCCCAATCCCCCCCAGCACCCTCACCCCAATCCCCCCCAGCGCCCTCACCCCAATCCCCCCCAGCACCCTCACCCCAATCCCCCCAGCACCCTCACCCCAATCCCCCCCAGCACCCTCACCCCAATCCCCCCCAGCACCCTCACCCCAATCCCCTCCAGCACCCTCACCCCAATCCCCCCAGCACCCTCACCCCAATCCCCCCAGCACCCTCACCCCAATCCCCCCCAGCACCCTCACCCCAATCCCCCCCAGCACCCTCACCCCAATCCCCCCAGCACCCTCACCCCAATCCCCCCAGCACCCTCACCCCAATCCCCCCCAGCACCCTCCAGAGCGGTCCAGGCACCTGAAGCGCATCTTCAACAGGCCAAAGCGCCTCTCGATCCACACCCCTGGTCACTGCACGGGCCTCATTGTAGCGGGTCTGTGGCCTCCGAATTGGCGTCATCCGCCATGACCTCAACAGGTAACCCTTGTCACCCAGCAACCAGCCCCACAGGCGGTGGGGGGGGGGTACCTGTGCACCAATGGCCTCGGCCCCACTACCACCTGCTGCCCCTGCTCCTCACCCACATCGGTGTCGTCATCCTGAGCATCCCCTTCATTGATCTGCTCGACGTCCGTCTCAGCCTCCTCCTTGGCCAATCAGGCAGGTGGGCCTGCAGCCTCAGCGGGTCCCAACCGGCCCCCTGCAGCCCCTCCCTCTGCTGCAGCCCCTCCCTCTGCAGCCCCTTCCTCTGCTGCAGCCCCTCCCTCTGCTGCAGCCCCTCCCTCTGCTGCAGCCCCTCCCTCTGCTGCAGCCCCTCCCTCTGCTGCAGCCCGTCCCTCTGCAGCAGCCCCTCCCTCTGCTGCAGCCCCTCCCTCTGCTGCAGCCCGTCCCTCTGCTGCAGCCCCTCCCTCTGCAGCAGCCCCTCCCTCTGCTGCAGCCCGTCCCTCTGCTGCAGCCCATCCCCCTGCAGCCCCTCCCTCTGCTGCAGCCCCTCCCTCTGCTGCAGCCCGTCCCTCTGCTGCAGCCCGTCCCTCTGCTGCAGCCCCTCCCTCTGCTGCAGCCCCTCCCTCTGCAACCCCTCCCTCTGCAGCCCGTCCCTCTGCTGCAGCCCCTCCCTCTGCTGCAGCCCGTCCCTCTGCTGCAGCCCGTCCCTAGCTGCAGCCCCTCCCCCTACTGCAGCCCGTCCCTAGCTGCAGCCCCTCCCCCTGCTGCAGCCCGTCCCCCTGCTGCAGCCCTTCCCTCTGCTGTAGCCCCTCCCTCTGCCACAGCCCGTCCCTCTGCTGCAGCCCCTCCCCCCTGCTGCAGCCCGTCCCTCTGCCCGTCCCTCTGCTGCAGCCCCTCCCTCTGCTTCAGCCCCTCCCTCTGCTGCAGCCCGTCCCTCTGCAGCCTGTCCCTCTCCAGCCCGTCCCTCTGCAGCCCCTCCCTCTGCAGCCCCTCCCTCTGCAGCCAATCCCTCTGCTGCAGCCCCCCCTCTGCTGCAGCCCCTCCCCCTGCTGCAGCCCCTCCCTCTGCTGCAGCCTGTCCCTCTGCTGCAGCCCCTCCCTCTGCTGCAGCCCCTCCCCCTGCTGCAGCCCGTCCCCCTGCTGCAGCCCCTCCCTCTGCTGCAGCCCCTCCATCTGCTGCAGCCCGTCCCTCTGCTGCAGCCCATCCCTCTGCAGCCCCTCCCTCTGCTGCAGCCCCTCCCTCTGCTGCAGCCCGTCCCTCTGCTGCAGCCCCTCCCTCTGCTGCAGCCCCTCCCTCTGCAGCCCCTCCCCCTGCTGCAGCCCGTCGCCCTGCTGCAGCCCCTCCCTCTGCTGCAGCCCCTCCCTCTGCTGCAGCCCCTCCCTCTGCAGCCCCTCCCCCTGCTGCAGCCCGTCCCTCTGCTGCAGCCCGTCCCTCTGCTGCAGCCCGTCCCTCTGCTGCAGCCCGTCCCTCTGCTGCAGCCCGTCCCTCTGCTGCAGCCCATCCCTCTGCAGTAGCCCCTCCCTCTGCTGCAGCCCATCCCTCTGCAGCCCCTCCCTCTGCTGCAGCCCCTACCCCTGCTGCAGCCCGTCCCTCTGCTGCAGCCCCTCCCTCTGCTGCAGCCCCTCCCTCTGCTGCAGCCCGTCCCTCTGCAGCCCCTCCCTCTGCTGCAGCCCCTCCCTCTGCTGCAGCCGCTCCCTCTGCTGCAGCCCCTCCCTCTGCTGCAGCCCCTCCCTCTGCTGCAGCCGCTCCCTCTGCTGCAGCCCCTCCCTCTGCTGCAGCCCCATCCCTCTGCTGCAGCCCCTCCCTCTGCTGCAGCCCCTCCCTCTGCTGCAGCCCGTCCATCTGCTGCAGCCCCTCCCTCTGCTGCAGCCCCTCTCTCTGCTGCAGCCCCTCCCTCTGCAGCCCCTCCCTCTGCTGCAGCCCCTCCCTCTGCTGTAGCCCCTCCCTCTGCTGCAGCCCGTCCCTCTGCTGCAGCCCCTCCCTCTGCTGCAGCCCGTCCCTCTGCTGCAGCCCGTCCCTCTGCAGCCCCTCCCTCTGCTGCAGCCCGTCCCTCTGCTGCAGCCCCTCCCTCTGCTGCAGCCCCTCCCCCTGCTGCAGCCCCTCCCTCTGCTGCAGCCCATCCCTCTGCTGCAGCCCGTCCCTCTGCAGCTTCTCCCCCTGCTGCAGCCCCTCCCTCTGCTGCAGCCCATCCCTCTGCTGCAGCCCGTCCCTCTGCAGCCCCTCCCCCTGCTGCAGCCCGTCCCTCTGCAGCAGCCCCTCCCTCGGCTGCAGCCCCTCCCTCGGCTGCAGCCCGTCCCTCTGCCCCAGCCCCTCCCCTTGCTGCAGCCCGTCCCTCTGCTGCAGCCCCTCCCTCTGCTGCAGCCCGTCCCTCTGCTGCAGCCCGTCCCTCTGCTGCAGCCCCTCCCTCTGCAGCAGCCCCTCCCTCTGCTGCAGCCCCTCCCTCTGCTGCAGCCCCTCCCTCTGCTGCTGCCGCTCCCTCTGCTGCAGCCCCTCCCTCCGCTGCAGCCCGTCCCTCCGCTGCAGCCCGTCCCTCCGCTGCAGCCCGTCCCTCTGCTGCAGCCCTTCCCTCTGCTGCAGTCCGTCCCTCTGCTGCAGCCCCTCCCTCTGCAGCCCCACCCTCTGCTGCAGCCCGTCCCTCTGCTGCCACAGCCGCTCTGAGCCGCATGCGTCGACGCTGCCACATGGCCACATGCAGGGCAGCGGCACCGGCACGGCGCCCACCGTCGCTGGCCGGGCCCCAAATATTGTGATCTGCAGGGAGTGGGGGGTATACAACATGTTTAAGAATGGCGCATGGTCCCCTCGACAGCCAGGTGCCCTGGGGTACGACTGCCCCAGCTTGCTGAATGCGCCACAGCCACGCATGCACGCAGACCCCTGGCCACACCCTCCATCCTCCGCCCAGTACTGCGCGTCCCTCATGATAGCGCCATCGTTAGATGGCTATGCCCTTACTGGGGGATGCCAGGGTGTGGGCGCGTCCCTTGCCACCGATGGATGCCGGCTGCAGGGAGGTCTGCCCCTGGAGGGGGAGGGGCACCCGTGGGCAAGGCCCGGGGCCATGTGGGTGGACAGCGCCCGGGGACGGTGCCCATTAGCCTGACCGCCGGTCTGGCGGCAGTGGCATGTCGTCCACGCGCCACCCCCCTCCCGCACCCCCCCAATATGGAGGCCCAGCCCCCGCCCCCCTCAGCTTAGAGGCCCCGCCAACATAGAGGCCCGCCCCCTCGAGCATCGAGGCCCCGCCTCCCAACATAGAGGCCCCGCCCACGGCCGCAGCCTTGTCCGTGTCCGCCCCGAGAGTGTCACAAGCGCAATACGTCAGCCGCTCGCCTCCTCTCCCGTACCGTCAGCCAGCACGACTGGCTGACGATTTTTATTTGCTGGTGTGAACGGCGCTGGCGTGACCCCAGGTCACGCCGTCAGAACTTCGGTCCATCCGGGTCGCAGAATCAACGGGACACCGGAGAATCGCGGGACTTCCCCCTCGGCTGATTCTCCGGGTGACCCGGCGCCGTTCACGATTAGGTGGGAGAATGGCGGGACGGCATTGGCCCTGCGTTGCGTGAAAAATCGGCGCGTTTGCCGATTCTCCGGCGCGGGGTCGGAGAATTCCGCCCCTGATTTGTGTCCTCATTTGTGAAGACAGAACCAAAGTATGTATTTAATTGCTCAGCCATTTGTTTGTCCCTTATTATGCATTACCCTGTTTCTGTCTGTCGTGGGCCTACTTTCCTCTTCACCTTCTCTTTCTCTTCACGTATCTGTAGAAACTCTTAGTGTCAGTCTTTATGTTCCCTGCCAACTTCCTTTCGTACTGTACTTTCCCCTTCTTAATCAATCCCTTTGTCCTTTTTTGCTGAATTCTAAACTGCTCTCAATCCTCAGACCTATTATTTTTCTTGGCCAATCTGTATGCTTCTTCCTTGTATCGGATATTATTTCTAATTTCCTTTGTAAGCCATGGATTGGCCCTCTTACCCCCTTTGCCTTTGTGCCAGACAGGAATGATCAGTTGCTGTAGTTCCTCCATGCGTTCCTTGAATGTTTGCCATTGCCTATCCACTGTCATCCCTTTAAGTAACTCTCCCCAATCTTTCAAGGCCAACTCACGCCTCATATCTTCATAGTTCCCTTTATTAAGATTCAGCACCCTAGTCTCCGAATCAACTACTTCACTCTACATCTTGATAAATAATTCTGTCATGTTATGGTCACTCATCCCCAAGGGGTCTCGTACAGCCAGATTGGCAATGATTCCCTTCTCATTACACAGTACCCTGTCTAAGATGGTCTGCTCTCTAGTTGGTTCCTCCACATATTGGTCAAGATCACCATCCCGTATACATTCCAGGAATTCCTCCTCTGCGGCATTGTGGCTAATTTGATTTGCCCAATCTCTGTGAAGATTAAAATCGTCCATGGTCACCGATATTCCCTTATTACATGCATCTCTGATTTCTTGTTTAATGCCATTCCCAATCTCACCACTGCAGTTTGTGGGTCTCTATATGACACCAACTGATGTTTTTAGTCCGTTGGTATTTCTCAACTCTACCCATACAGATTCCACATTGTCAGAGCTAATATCCTTTCTCACGAGTGTGTTAATTTCCTCTTTAACCAGCAGTGCCGCGCCTCCACCTTTTCTTTTATGCCTGTCCTTCCTAAATACTGAAAACCCTGGGACATTCAGTTCCCATCCCTGTTCACTCTGCAGCCATGTCTCCGTAATCCCCATTATATCGTACCCATTCATATCTATCTGCGCGATTAGTTCATCCACTTTATTGCAAATGCTCCATGCATTAAGGCACAGAGTCTTTAAGTTTGTCTTTTTCACAATGCTTGCTGTGCTCCCAATATTTTTCTCTGCTGTCCTGTTTGAATTTTGTCCTTGGTTTCTCCACCTATTACGTTTCTTACTCATTTTTCTACCTTTTGCTTTTGTCCTTGCTCCCTCTTTCTCTGACTCCTTGCGTAGGTTCCCATCCACCTGGTATATTAGTTCAAACCATCCTCAACCGCTCTCGTAAATAGCCCCACTAGGACATCAGTTCCAGTTCTGCCCAGGTGTAACCCGTCCAGTTTGTACAGGGATCACCTCCCCCAGAACCAGCCCCAATGCGCCAGGAATCTGAAACCCTCCCCCTGACACCATCTCTTCAGCCACGTATTCATCCTATATATCCTGTCATTTCTACTCTGACTAGCACATGGCACCGGTAGTAATCCTGAGATCACTTCCTTTGAGGTCCGATTTCTTAACTTCCTTCCTAACTCCCTATATTCTGATTTTAGGACCTCATCCCATTTTTTACCTATGGTGTTTATACTGATGTGTACCACGACCACTGGCTGTTCACCCTCCCCCTCCAGAATGTCCTGTACCCGCTCCGAGACATTCTAGACCCTCGCACCAGGGAGGCAACATACCATCCCTGGAGTCTCATTTGCCGCCACAGAAAAGCCTGTCTATTCCCCTTACAATGGAATACCCTATAACTATTGCAGTTACACTTATTACTCCTCCCCTCTGCAGCAGAACCAACCATGGTGCCACGAGTTTGGCTGTTGCTGTTTTCCCCTGAGAGGCCATTCCCCTCAACAGTATCCAAAATGGTATATCTGTTCTACAGTGGAATGGCCACAGGAGATTCCTGCACTACTGGAACTTCCAGGAGCTGGAACTGGAGACACTTCCTGCACACTTGCTGACCCTAGGGACTGGAACTGTCCCCAGGGTGCCACATGGAGCAAGAGGAGCAGACCACGCCTTGGAGCTGTCCTGCCATGGTATATTCCTTTAAATTAAACCTTTGAAATTAAATTTAGAAAGAAGTATTTGTGTCAGGTTAAATCCAACCCCGGACACTATTTAATTAGATAAACTGAGTATTTATGCCTCTTGATCTGACAACAAATTAAAAATAGTTATTTAATTGAAATTTAAATAGATTCTATCTTCCTGCTGCTTATCTTAGCTGATCCTCAATGTCAACACCATGGGCTGGATTCTCCGATTCTCAGGCTATGTCCTGACGCCAGCGTGGGAACTGCGGCCTTTTACGACCGAGAATCCGGCGCACAATGGCCATCGATCCTCTGTTTGGTGGGGGGCGAGGAGGAAGGCAGCGTAGAGCACCCGGCCGATAGTGTCGGAGGATTGCCGGGTCCGTGGCCACGCATGCGCACGGCAGCGACCTGTAGCGGCTGTGCCATGCAACATGGTGTCAGCTGCGTGCGGACCAGGCCTGAAAAATAGTGTCCCCGCTTTGGTTGGCTCAGGAGTCCCGGACCACCCCCCAACAGTGCCCCCAGCCCCTGCCAAAGACCCCCCCTGCCGCGGATCGCTTGCCCCCGACTGTGGCGGTGCTGGACTGAGTCCGCAGCCGCCATGCCGAGTTCCCGACGGGTGAGCCCATGGGAGACCCACGCCGCTGGGAACTCGGCCGGTTGGGGACGGAGCATCAGGGGGTGGGCCTCAGGCAACATCCTGAGGCCGTAAATACGGTGTGCGGCGTACTCCTAGAGTACGCTGCTTTGGATGGGGCGGAGCATCATAAAACCAGCGCCGCCCCCGATTTTGTCGGAAACGGGGATTGTCCAGCCGATTGCCGAGCATGATTTTGGCGTCGCCGACCGGAAAATCCCGCTCATATCTCACACTTTCCCCATATCCTTCGGCACCTTTAGAGTCCAGAGCAGCCATGGGCGGGATCCTCCGTTGGCCGATGCCGAAATCGGGAAAGGTGATTGGGCGGAGAATCGGACGTGAGGCCAGAATCGTGGCTGGTGCCGTGCGCCTGTCAGAATGCCATGCTCCGGATTCCTCGACAGCAGAGTCAATGCGTTCTACTCCACACGCACAGTAAACGCGACCGAATATTATCATTAGCGGGCCTGAGCTGGTATTCTCCGGGACCTCCGCAATGCTCTGCCTATGCTGGGAGAAATTACCGACAGCGATTTTCACTCGTGGTTTCAGAAAGCGGGAACAGGCGGCTTGGCTGCTGAGGGAGAGATGGGGGGTACAGAAAGTATCCAACATCGCTAGAGTATGCTGAGAGTTGTGCCTCTGGCCAGGATTCTTCTGCCAGGGCCGGGGGGAATAGAGGGAGGTGGCCAGAAGGGGGTTGGGGTGGACGGGCACGGAACACCATTGCTGCAGATTGAAAGGCAGCCTTGCGGCTGTGCACGCCATTGACTGCCACTTTCAAATGGGTATCCTCCCAAGCCAACCCCCTCGAAATCCTCTGGCCCCAGCCAGCCCATCAATGGGATGCGCGCGCTCCAGCACAACCACTGCCATTTTGTTGACTGCGATGAGTGTATGTGGGGAGTGGAGTGCTTTGCTTCTTTCAAAATAAATTTAGAGTACCCAATTTTTGTTTCCAATTAAGGGGCAATTTAGCGTGGCCAATTCACCTGCCCTGCACATCTTCTTGGGTTATGGGGGTGACACCGATGCAGACACGGGGAGAATGTGCAAACTCCACACGGACAGTGACCTTGGGGAGTCGAGTGCTAATATGCGGCTGCAGCTTGTCAGCCTCTCGCTTGACTTCCGGGAGCGGCACCAATTTTGCTGACGTAGATGTCCACCGGTTCTGTCCCAGCGTCAGCACTTAGTCTCTGAAACGGAGAATCCCATCCCCAATCTTTGGTCCCTTCATCCACATTTCTATAAATTGTAAAGAGTTGATGCCCCAGCACTGATCCCAGTGACACATCATACATCACATGCTGCCAACCAGAATATGACCATTTATGCTAACTGTCTGTTTCCTGTTAGTTGGTCAATCTTCAATCCATGCCAATATGTTACCTCCGAGAGTGTCAGATTTTGGATGTACTTCTTCCCCTACGTAGTGCCCGCCACACTTCCCACTATCCCTGGAGAAGAGCAGGACAGCTCCAAAATGGTGTTCACGCGGGTGCAGAACAGACCACGATGCTCCCGGCCGACGGGGGGCGGGGGGGGAGCTGCAGAAAGCAGGGGGTAGGGTGCTGAAGAGGAGAGATGGCAGAAGGCACGGGGGGGTGAAAGAAAGGGGGAAAGTGGGCTAAACAGCTGGCTTGTAATGCAGAACAATGCCAGCAGCGTGGGTTCAATTCCCGTACCGACCTCCCCAAACAGGCTCTGGAATTTGGCGACTAGGGGCTTTTCACAGTAACTTCACTGAAGTCTACTTGTGACAATAAGCAATTATTATTATATAGAAGGGGGTAGAAGGGGTAGGCGGAGGGGCAGAGGCAGGGCCGAGGTGGGGCAGAAGGGGGGGGCTGAAGGTGGGGCAGAAGGGGGGTATGAGCAGGTTGAAGGGGAGGGATGAAGGGGAGGGATGAAGGGGAGGGTTGAAGGGGAGGGATGAAGGGGAGGGATGAAGTGGAGGGATGATGGGGTGGGATGAAGGGGAGGGAGGAAGGGGAGGGATGATGGGGAGGGATAAAGGGGAGGGATGATGGGGAGGGATGAAGGGGAGGGAGGAAGGGGAGGGATGATGGGGAGGGGTGAAGGGGAGGGATGAAGGGGAGGGAGGAAGGGGAGGGATGATGGGGAGGGATGAAGGGGAGGGATCATGGGGAGGGATGATGGGGAGGGATGATGGGGAGGGATGAAGGGTGGGATGAAGGGGAGGGAGGAAGGGGAGGGATGAAGAGGAGGGATGATGGGAGGGATGAAGGGGAGGGATGAAGGGGAGGGATGAAGGGGAGGGATGAAGGGGAGGGATGAAGGGGAGGGATGAAGGGGAGGGAAAGGGAGGGATGAAGGGGAGGGAAGGGGAGGGATGAAGGGGAGGGATGAAGGGGAGGGATGAAGGGGAGGGATGAAGGGGAGGGATGAAGGGGAGGGAAGGGGAGGGATGAAGGGGAGGGATGAAGAGGAGGGATGAAGGGGAGGGATGAAGGGGAGGGATGAAGGGGAGGGATGAAGAGGAGGGATGAAGGGGAGGGATGAAGGGGAGGGAAGGGGAGGGATGAAGGGGAGGGATGAAGGGGAGGGATGATGGGGAGGGAAGGGGAGGGATGAAGGGGAGGGATGAAGGGGAGGGATGAAGGGGAGGGATGAAGGGGAGGGATGAAGGGAGTGGATGAAGGGGAGGGATGAAGGGGAGGGATGAAGGGTGGGATGAAGGGGAGGGATGAAGGGGAGGGAGGAAGGGGAGGGATGAAAGGGAGGGAAGATGGGGAGGGATGATGGGGAGGGATGATGGGGAGGGATGAAGGGGAGGGATGAAGGGGAGGGAAGATGGGGAGGGATGATGGGGAGGGATGAAGGGGAGGGAAGATGGGGAGGGATGAAGGGGAGGGATGAAGGGGAGGGAAGGGGAGGGATGAAGGGGAGGGAAGGGGAGGGATGATGGGGAGGGATGAAGGGGAGGGATGAAGGGGAGGGATGAAGGGAATGGATGAAGGGGAGGGATGAAGGGAATGGATGAAGGGTGGGATGAAGGGGAGGGATGAAGGGGAGGGATGAAGGGAATGGATGAAGGGTGGGATGAAGGGGAGGGATGAAGGGGAGGGATGAAGGGGAGGGATGATGGGAGGGATGAAGGGGAGGGAAGGGAAGGGATGAAGGGGAGGGATGAAGGGGAGGGAAGGGGAGGGATGAAGGGGAGGGATGAAGGGAATGGATGAAGGGGAGGGAAGGGGAGGGATGAAGGGGAGGGATGAAGGAGAGGGAAGGGGAGGGATGAAGGGGAGGGATGAAGGGGAGGGAAGGGGAGGGATGTAGGGGAGGGATGATGGGGAGGGAAGGGGAGGGATGATGGGGAGGGATGATGGGGAGGGATGAAGGGGAGGGAGGAAGGGGAGGGAAGGGGAGGGATGAAGGGGAGGGAAGATGGGGAGGGATGAAGGGGAGGGAAGATGGGGAGGGATGAAGGGGAGGGATGATGGGGAGGGAAGGGGAGGGATGATGGGGAGGGATGATGGGGAGGGATGAAGGGGAGGGAAGGGGAGGGATGAAGGGGAGGGATGAAGGGGAGGGAAGGGGAGGGATGAAGGGGAGGGATGAAGGGGAGGGATGAAGGGGAGGGAAGGGGAGGGATGATGGGGAGGGAAGGGGAGGGATGATGGGGAGGGAAGGGGAGGGATGATGGGGAGGGAAGGGGAGGGATGATGGGGAGGGATGAAGGGGAGGGATGATGGGGAGGGATGATGGGGAGGGATGAAGGGAATGGATGAAGGGGAGGGATGAAGGGAATGGATGAAGGGGAGGGATTACAAGGACACCCCATTACAGAGACCCCCCCCCCCCCCCCCATTACAGGGACCCCCCATTTCAGAGACCACTCATTACAGGGAGACCCTCCCATTACAGAGAACACCCATTACAGAGACTGCCCATTACAGAGACCACCCATTACAGAGACCCCCCATTACAGAGACCACCCATTACATAGACCCCCCTCCATTACAGAGACCACGCATTACAGAGACCCCCCATTACAGGGACCACCCATTACAGAGACCACCCATTACAGAGACCACGCATTACAGAAACCCCCATTACAGAGACCCCCCATTACAGAGACCCCTATTACAGAGAACCCCCCCTTTACGGTGGCCCCCCATTACAGGGACTCCCCATTTACAGATACCCCCATTACAGAGACCCCCATTACAGAGACCCCCCATTACAGAGACCACTGATTGTAGGGACCCCCCCCCCATTACAGAGACTGCCCATTACAGAGACCCCCCCATTACAGAGACCACCCATTACAGTGAGACCCCCCTTTACAGGGACCCCCCATTACAGAGACCACCCATTACAGGGATACCCCCCATTACAGAGACCCCCCATTACAGGGACACCCATTACAGGGAGACCCCCATTACAGAGACCCCCCATTACAGAGACCATGCATTACAGAGACCCTCCATTACAGAGACCCCCATTACAGAGACCCCCATTACAGAGAACCCCCCCCCCCATTACAGTGCCCCCCCCATTACAGAGACTCCCTATTTACAGACACCCCCATTGCAGGGACCACCCATTACAGAGACTCCCCATTTACAGATACCCGCATTACAGAGACCCCCCCCCCCATTAGAGACTGCCCATTACAGAGACCATGCATTGCCGAGACCCCCCCCATTACAGAGACCACCCATTACAGAGAGCCCCCATTACAGAGACCACTCATTACAGGGAGACCCCCATTTCAGAGATCCCCCATTAGAGAGACCACCCATTATAGGGAGACCCCCCTATTGCAAAGAACCCCCCCTTTACGGTGGCCCCCCATTACAGAGACTCCCCATTTACAGATACCGCCATTACAGAGACCCCCATTACAGAGACTACCCATTACAGAGACCTCCCCCCATTACAGAGACCACGCATTACAGAGACCCCCCATTACAGGGACCACCCATTACAGAGACCACCCATTACAGAGACCACGCATTACAGAGACCCCCATTACAGAGACCCCCATTACAGAGACCCCAATTACAGAGAACCCCCCTTTACGGTGGCCCCCCATTACAGAGACTCCCCATTTACAGATACCCCTATTACACAGACCCCCATTACAGAGACCCCCCATTACAGAGACCACTCATTGCAGGGAACCCCCCCCATTACAGAGACTGCCCATTACAGAGACCCCCCCATTACAGAGACCACCCATTACAGTGAGACCACCCATTACAGAGACCATCCATTACAGGGAGACCCCCCCATTACAGAGACCCCCCATTACGGAGACCACGCATTACACAGACCACGCATTACAGAGACCCCCCGCATTACAGAGACTGCCCATTACAGAGACCACGCATTACAGAGACCCCATTACAGAGACCACCCATTACAGAGACCCCCTATTACAGAGACCACCCATTAAAGGGAGACCCCCATTTCAGAGACCCCCCATTAGAGAGACCACCCATTATAGGGAGACTCCCATTACAGGAACCCCCCATTACAGAGACCACCCATTACAGAGACTCCCCATTTACAGATACCCCCATTACAGAGACCCCCCATTTCAGAGACCACTCATTACAGGGAGACCCTCCCATTACAGAGACTGCCCATTACAGAGACCACCCATTACAGAGACCCCCTATTACAGAGACCACCCATTAAAGGGAGACCCCCATTTCAGAGACCCCCCCATTAGAGAGACCACCCATTATAGGGAGACTCCCATTACAGGAACCCCCCATTACAGAGACCACCCATTACAGAGACTCCCCATTTACAGATACCCCCATTACAGAGACCCCCATTTCAGAGACCACTCATTACAGGGAGACCCTCCCATTACAGAGACTGCCCATTACAGAGACCCTCCCATTCCAGAGACTGCCCATTACAGAGACCACCCATTACAGAGACCACCCATTACAGCGAGACCCCCATTTCAGAGACCCCGCATTACAAAAACCACCCATTATAGTGAGACCCCCCATTACAGGGATCCCCCATGGCAGAGACCACGCATAACAGAGACCACCCATTACAGAGACCCCCCATTACAGAGACCCCCCATTACAGGGAGACCCCCCAGTACAGAGAACCCCCCCATTACAGTGACCCCCCATTACCGAGACCACCCATTACAGCGAGACCCCCCATTACAGAGACCCCCATTACAGAGACCACGCATTACAGAGACCTCGCATTACAGAGACCACCCAATACAGGGAGACCCCCATTTCAGAGACCCCCCGTTACAGAGACCACCCATTATAGGGAGACCCCCATTACAGGGACCCCCATTGCAGAGACCACGCATTACAGAGACCACCCATTACAGAGACCCCCATTACAAAGACCACCCATTACAGGGAGACCCCCCATTACAGAGACCCCCCATTACATGGACGCCCCATTACAGAGAACCCCCCCATTACAGAGACCACGCATTACAGAGACCCCCCATTACAGAGACCACTCATTACAGGGAGACCCCCCCATTACAGAGACTGCCCATTACAGAGACCACGCATTACAGAGACCACCCATTATAGGTAGACCCCCATTACAGGGGCCCCCCATTGCAGAGACCACGCATTACAGAGACCACCCATTACAGAGACCCCCCATTACAGAGACCCCCCATTACAGAGACCCCATTACAGAGACCACGCATTACAGAGACCACCCATTACAGAGACCCCCCATTACAGAGACCCCCCCATTACAGAGACCACGCATTACAGAGACCACCCATTACAGAGACCCCCATTACAAAGACCACCCATTACAGGGAGACCCCCCATTACAGAGACCCCCCATTACAGGGACGCCCCATTACAGAGAACCCCCCCATTACAGAGACCATGCGTTACAGAGACCCCCATTACAGAGACCACTCAATAAAGGGAGACCCCCCCCCCATTACAGAGACTGCCCATTACAGAGACCACGCATTACAGAGACCACCCATTATAGGGAGACCCCCATTACAGGGGCCCCCCATTGCAGAGACCACGCATTACAGAGACCACCCATTACAGAGACCCCCCATTACAGAGACCCCCATTACAGAGACCACGCATTACAGAGACCCCCCCCCCCGCATTACAGAGACTGCCCATTACAGAGGCCACGCATTACAGGGACCCCATTACAGAGACCCCCTATTACAGAGACCACCCATTACAGGGAGACCCCCATTTCAGAGACCCCCCATTAGAGAGACCACCCATTATAGGGAGACTCCCATTACAGGGACCCCCATTACAGAGACCACGCATTACGGAGACAACCCATTACAGAGACCCCCCATTACAGAGACCACCCATTACAGGAACCCCCCATTACAGAGAACCCCCCATTACAGTGACCCCCCCTTTACAGAGACTCACCATTTACAGAGACTCACCATTTACAGATACCCCCATTACAGAGACCCCCCATTTCAGAGACCACTCATTACAGGGAGACCCTCCCATTACAGAGACTGCCCATTACAGAGACCACGCATTACAGAGACCCCCCCCCCCCATTACAGAGACCACCCATTACAGAGACCCCCATTACAGAGACCACCCATTACAGGGAGACACCCATTTCAGAGACCCCCCATTACAGAAACCACCCATTATAGTGAGACCCCCCATTACAGGGACCCCCATGGCAGAGACCCCCATTACAGAGTACCCCCCCTTTACGGTGGCCTCCCATTTCAGAGACTCCCCATTTACAGATACCCCCATTACAGAGACCCCCATTACAGAGACCACGCATGACAGAGACCCCCCCCATTACAGAGACCACCCATTACGGGGAGACCCCCCCATTACAGGGACCCCTCATTACAGAGACCCACCATTACAGAGACCACTCATTAGAGGGAAACCCCCCCCATTACAGAGACTGCCCATTACAGAGACCACGCATTACAGAGACCCCCATTACAGATACCCCCATTACAGAGACCCCCCATTACAGAGACCACTCATTACAGGGAGACCCCCCATTACAGAGACTGCTCATTACAGAGACCACGTATTACAGAGACCACCCATTCCAGAGACTGCCCATTACAGAGACCACGCATTACAGAGATCCCCCCCTTACAGAGACCACCCATTACAGGGAGACCCCCATTTCAGAGACCCCCATTACAGAGACCACCCATTATAGGGAGACCCCCATTACAGGGACCCCCATTACAGAGAACCCACCATTACAGTGACCCCCCATTACAGAGACCACCCATTACAGAGACTCCCCATTTACAGATACCCCCATTACAGAGACCCCCCATTACAGAGACCACCCATTATAGGGAGACCCCCCGTTACAGGGACCCCTCATTACAGAGACCACACATTACAGAGACCACCCATTACAGAGATCCCTATTACAGAGACCACCCATTACAGAGATCCCCATTACAGAGACCCCCCATTACAGAGACCACACATTACAGAGACCCCATACAGAGACCCCCATTACAGAGACTCCCCATTTACAGATACCCCCATTACAGAGACCCCCCATTACAGAGACCACGCATTACAGAGACCCTCCATTACAGAGACCCACATTACAGAGACCACCCATTATAGACACCCCCCATTACAGAGACCACCCATTACAGAGACCACCCATTACAGAGACCACCCATTATAGAGACCCCCCATTACAGGGAGACCCCCCAGTACAGAGAACCCCCCTATTACAGTGACCCCCCATTACCGAGACCACCCATTACAGCGAGACCCCCCATTACAGAGACCCCCATTACAGAGACCACGCATTACAGAGACCCCCATTATAGAGACCCCCATTACAGAGAACCCCCCATTACAGTGCCCCCATTACAGAGGCTCCCCATTTACAGATACCCCCATTACAGAGACCACGCATTACTTAGGCTCTCCATTATAGACCCCCATTACAGAGACCACCCATTAAAGACACCCCCCCATTACAGAGACCACCCATTACAGAGACCACCCATTATAGAGACCCCCCCATTACAGGGAGACCCCCCATTACAGAGAACCCCCCCATTACAGTGACCCCCCATTACCGAGACCCCCTTTACAGAGAGACCCCCCATTACAGAGAACCCCCCATTACAGTGACCCCCCATTACAGAGATCACCCATTATAGAGACCCCCCCCCATTACAGAGACCTGCCCCCCCCCCCATTACCGAGATCCCTGGCAGGAAGCTATAGAGCAGATCAGACGGAGGTAGTGAAAAAACAAACAACCCATTACAGAGACCCCCCATTACAGAGACCACCCATGACAGAGACCACCCATTACAGGGAGACCCCCATTACAGAGACCACCCATTACAGGAACCCCCCATTATAGAGAACCCCCATTACAGTGACCCCCCCTTTACAGAGACCACCCATTACAGAGACCCCCCATTTCAGAGGCCACTCATTACAGGGAGACCTTCCCATTACAGAGACTGCCCATTACAGAGACCACGCATTACAGAGACCCACCCCCCCCCCCCCCATTACAGAGACCACCCATTACAGAGACCCCCATTACAGAGACCACCCATTACAGGGAGACACCCATTTCAGAGACCTCCCATTACAGAAACCACCCATTATAGTGAGACCCCCCATTACAGGGACCCCCCATGGCAGAGACCCCCATTACAGAGAACCCCCCCTTTACGGTGGCCCCCCATTTCAGAGACTCCCCATTTACAGATACCCCCATTACAGAGACCCCCATTACAGAGACCACGCATGACAGAGACCACCCATTATAGGGAGACTCCCATTACAGGGACCCCCATTACAGAGACCACGCATTACGGAGACAACCCATTACAGAGACCCCCCATTACAGAGACCACCCATTACAGGAACCCCCCATTACAGAGAACCCCCCATTACAGTGACCCCCCCTTTACAGAGACTCACCATTTACAGAGACTCACCATTTACAGATACCCCCATTACAGAGACCCCCCATTTCAGAGACCACTCATTACAGGGAGACCCTCCCATTACAGAGACTGCCCATTACAGAGACCACGCATTACAGAGACCCCCCCCCCCATTACAGAGACCACCCATTACAGAGACCCCCATTACAGAGACCACCCATTACAGGGAGACACCCATTTCAGAGACCCCCCATTACAGAAACCACCCATTATAGTGAGACCCCCCATTACAGGGACCCCCATGGCAGAGACCCCCATTACAGAGTACCCCCCCTTTACGGTGGCCTCCCATTTCAGAGACTCCCCATTTACAGATACCCCCATTACAGAGACCCCCATTACAGAGACCACGCATGACAGAGACCCCCCCCATTACAGAGACCACCCATTACGGGGAGACCCCCCCATTACAGGGACCCCTCATTACAGAGACCCACCATTACAGAGACCACTCATTAGAGGGAAACCCCCCCCATTACAGAGACTGCCCATTACAGAGACCACGCATTACAGAGACCCCCATTACAGATACCCCCATTACAGAGACCCCCCATTACAGAGACCACTCATTACAGGGAGACCCCCCATTACAGAGACTGCTCATTACAGAGACCACGTATTACAGAGACCACCCATTCCAGAGACTGCCCATTACAGAGACCACGCATTACAGAGATCCCCCCCTTACAGAGACCACCCATTACAGGGAGACCCCCATTTCAGAGACCCCCATTACAGAGACCACCCATTATAGGGAGACCCCCATTACAGGGACCCCCATTACAGAGAACCCACCATTACAGTGACCCCCCATTACAGAGACCACCCATTACAGAGACTCCCCATTTACAGATACCCCCATTACAGAGACCCCCCATTACAGAGACCACCCATTATAGGGAGACCCCCCGTTACAGGGACCCCTCATTACAGAGACCACACATTACAGAGACCACCCATTACAGAGATCCCTATTACAGAGACCACCCATTACAGAGATCCCCATTACAGAGACCCCCCATTACAGAGACCACACATTACAGAGACCCCATACAGAGACCCCCATTACAGAGACTCCCCATTTACAGATACCCCCATTACAGAGACCCCCCATTACAGAGACCACGCATTACAGAGACCCTCCATTACAGAGACCCACATTACAGAGACCACCCATTATAGACACCCCCCATTACAGAGACCACCCATTACAGAGACCACCCATTACAGAGACCACCCATTATAGAGACCCCCCATTACAGGGAGACCCCCCAGTACAGAGAACCCCCCTATTACAGTGACCCCCCCATTACCGAGACCACCCATTACAGCGAGACCCCCCATTACAGAGACCCCCATTACAGAGACCACGCATTACAGAGACCCCCATTATAGAGACCCCCATTACAGAGAACCCCCCATTACAGTGCCCCCATTACAGAGGCTCCCCATTTACAGATACCCCCATTACAGAGACCACGCATTACTTAGGCTCTCCATTATAGACCCCCATTACAGAGACCACCCATTAAAGACACCCCCCCATTACAGAGACCACCCATTACAGAGACCACCCATTATAGAGACCCCCCCATTACAGGGAGACCCCCCATTACAGAGAACCCCCCCATTACAGTGACCCCCCATTACCGAGACCCCCTTTACAGAGAGACCCCCCATTACAGAGAACCCCCCATTACAGTGACCCCCCATTACAGAGATCACCCATTATAGAGACCCCCCCCCATTACAGAGACCTGCCCCCCCCCCCCATTACCGAGATCCCTGGCAGGAAGCTATAGAGCAGATCAGACGGAGGTAGTGAAAAAACAAACAACCCATTACAGAGACCCCCCATTACAGAGACCACCCATGACAGAGACCACCCATTACAGGGAGACCCCCATTACAGAGACCACCCATTACAGGAACCCCCCATTATAGAGAACCCCCATTACAGTGACCCCCCCTTTACAGAGACCACCCATTACAGAGACCCCCCATTTCAGAGGCCACTCATTACAGGGAGACCTTCCCATTACAGAGACTGCCCATTACAGAGACCACGCATTACAGAGACCCACCCCCCCCCCCCCATTACAGAGACCACCCATTACAGAGACCCCCATTACAGAGACCACCCATTACAGGGAGACACCCATTTCAGAGACCTCCCATTACAGAAACCACCCATTATAGTGAGACCCCCCATTACAGGGACCCCCCATGGCAGAGACCCCCATTACAGAGAACCCCCCCTTTACGGTGGCCCCCCATTTCAGAGACTCCCCATTTACAGATACCCCCATTACAGAGACCCCCATTACAGAGACCACGCATGACAGAGACCCCCCCCCATTACAGAGACCACCCATTACGGGGAGACCCCCCCATTACAGGGACCCCTCATTACAGAGACCCACCATTACAGAGACCACTCATTAGAGGGAAACCCCCCCCCCATTACAGAGACCCCCCATTACAGAGACCACTCATTACAGGGAGACCCCCCATTACAGAGACTGCTCATTACAGAGACCACGTATTACAGAGACCACCCATTCCAGAGACTGCCCATTACAGAGACCACGCATTACAGAGACCCCCCCTTTCAGAGACCACCCATTACAGAGAGACCCCCATTTCAGAGACCCCCATTACAGAGACCACCCATTATAGGGAGACCCCCCATTACAGGGACCCCCATTACAGAGACCACGCATTACAGAGACCACCCATTACAGAGACCACCCATTACAGAGACCACCCATTACAGAGAGACCCCCCATTACAGAGACCCCCATTACAGGGACCCCCATTACAGAGAACCCGCCATTACAGTGACCCCCCCATTACAGAGACCACCCATTACAGAGACTCCCCATTTACAGATACCCCCATTACAGAGACCCCCCATTACAGAGACCACCCATTATAGAGAGACCCCCCATTACAGGGACCCCTCATTACAGAGACCACACATTACAGAGACCACCCATTACAGAGATCCCCATTACAGAGACCCCCCATTACAGAGACCACACATTACAGAGACCCCATTACAGAGACCCCCATTACAGAGACTCCCCATTTACAGATACCCCCATTATAGAGACCCCCCATTACAGAGACCATGCATTACAGAGACCCTCCATTACAGAGACCCACATTACAGAGACCACCCATTATAGACACCCCCCATTACAGAGACCGCCCATTACAGAGACCACCCATTATAGAGACCCCCCATTACAGGGAGACCCCCCAGTACAGAGAACCCCCCCATTACAGTGACCCCCCCATTACCGAGACCACCCATTACAGCGAGACCCCCATTACAGAGACCCCCATTACAGAGACCACGCATTACAGAGACCCCCATTACAGAGACTCCCATTACAGAGAACCCCCCATTACAGTGCCCCATTACAGAGACCACGCATTACTTAGGCACTCCATTATAGACCCCCATTACAGAGACCACCCATTAAAGACACCCCCCCCATCCCATTACAGAGACCACCCATTACAGAGACCACCCATTATAGAGACCCCCCCCATTACAGGGAGACCCCCATTACAGAGAACCCCCCCATTACAGTGACCCCCCATTACCGAGACCCCCATTACAGGGAGACCCCCATTACAGAGAACCCCCCATTACAGTGACCCCCCATTACAGAGATCACCCATTATAGAGACCCCCCCCCATTACAGAGACCTGCCCCCCCCCCCTCCCATTACCGAGATCCCTGTTTGGAAGCTATAGAGCAGATCAGACGGAGGGAGTGAAAAAACAAACTTTTAAAGAAACACCAGTGGCCCCTGCACTTGCTGGCTCAGGCAGAGGAATGCAGCAGCTGTAATTTCATAGAAATTAAAAAATACATCTCTAGGGTTTAAACACCTTGTGATCTTTGATCTGCAAGGCTTTCATTCACATCAATGGGAAATTGCTTGTAGTAGTCTGTGATTAACAACTTGCACATGGCCAGCTGTGTGGATTGTTAAATTTCATTTCCCCCATTCTTGAATGGATCTCAAGTACCCTGCTGTGTAACTAACTGCAATGTTTAGAATCATCTAGCTATGACTGACAGCACTTGGACCACATCAAAAGCAGTTAAGTGCTCTCACTTCCTCCTTTTCTCTGTAGAGAGCAGTTAACTGCCTTTGATATGGTCCAAGAGCTGCCAATCATAGCTAGATATTTCTAAACAGGGTGGTTAGTTACACAGTAGGGTACTTAAGATCCATTCAAGCGTGAAGGGAGATTAAACTAAACAATCCAGACAGCAGACTGTGCGCAAGCTGTCAATCACAACCCAGTTCAAAGCATTTCCTATTACCTGTCTCCCCGGGCTCAGGGTTAGGTGTACCTGTCTCCCTGGGCTCAGTATCAGGTGTACCTGTCTCCCTCGGTTCAGGGCCAGGTGTACCTGTCTCCCTGGACTCAGTATCAGGTGTACCTGTCTCCCTGGGCTCAGGGCCAGGAGTCCCTGTCTCTCTGGGCTCAGGGCCAGGTGTACCTGTCTCCCCGGGCTCAGGGTCAGGTGTACCTGTCTCCCTGGGCTCAGTATCAGGTGTACCTGTCTCCCTGGGCTCAGGGCCAGGAGTCCCTGTCTCTCTGGGCTCAGGGTCAGGTGTACCTGTCTCCCTGGGCTCAGGGTCAGGTGTACCTGTCTCTTTGGGCTCAGGGCCAGGTGCACCTGTCTCCCTGGGCTCAGGGCCAGGTGTACCTATCTCTCTGGGCTCAGGGCCAGGTGTACCTGTCTCCCCGGGCTCAGGGCCAGGTGTACCTGTCTCTCTGGGCTCAGGGTCAGGTGTACCTGTCTCCCTGGGCTCAGGGCCAGGTATACCTGTCTCCCCGGGCACAGGGTCAGGTGTACCTGTCTCCCTGGGCTCAGGGTCAGGTGTACCTGTCACCCCGGGCTCAGGGCCAGGTGTACCTGTCTCTCTGGGCTCAGGGCCAGGTGTACCTGTCTCCCCGGGCTCAGGGCCAGGTGTACCTGTCTCTCTGGGCTCAGGGTCAGGTGTACCTGTCTCCCCGGGCTCAGGGTCAGGTGTACCTGTCTCCCCGGCTCAGGGCCAGGTGTACCTGTCTCCCTGGGCTCAGGGCCAGGTGTACCTGTCTCTCTGGGCTCAGGGCTAGGTGTACCTGTCTCCCCTGGCTCAGGGTCAGGTGTACCTGCAAGAAGTATTACGGGTAAGGCAGATGAACTTAGAGCTTGGATTAGTACTTGGAACTATGATGTTGTTGCCATTACAGAGACCTGGTTGAGGGAAGGACAGGATTGGCAGCTAAACGTTCCAGGATTTAGCTGTTTCAGGCAGGATCGAGGGGGATGTAAAAGTGGTGGCGGAGTTGCGCTACTGGTTAGGGAGAATATCACAGCTGTACTATGGGAGGACACCTCAGAGGGCAGTGAGGCTATATGGGTAGTGATCAGGAATAAGAAGGGTGCAGTCACAATGTTGGGGGTTTACTACAGGCCTCCCAACAGCCAGTGGGAGATAGAGGAGCAGATAGGCAGACAGATTTTGGAAAAGAGTAAAAACAACAGGGTTGTTGTGATGGGAGACTTCAACTTCCCCAATATTGACTGGGACTCACTTAGTGCTCGGGGCTTGGATGGGGCAGAGTTTGTAAGGAGCATCCAGGAGGGCTTCTTAAGACAATATGTAGATAGTCCAAATAGGGAAGGGGCTGTACTGGACCTGGTATTGGGGAATGAGCCCGGCCATGTGGTAGAAGTTTCAGTAGGGGAGCATTTCGGGAACAATAACCACAATTCAGTAAGTTTTAAAGTGCTGGTGGACAAGGATAAGAGGGGTCCTCGGGTGAACGTGCTAAATTGGGGGAAGGCTAATTATAACAATATTAGGCGGGAACTGAAGAACCTAGATTGGGGGCGGATGTTTGAGGGTAAATCAATATCTGACACGTGGGAGGCTTTCAAATGTCAGTTGAAAGGAATTCAGGACCTGCATGTTCCTGTGAGGAAGAAGGATAAATATGGCAAATTTCAGGAACCTTGGATAACGAGAGCTATTGTGGGCCTCGTCAAAAAGAAAAAGGAAGCATTTGTCAGGGCTAGAAGGCTGGGAACAGACAAAACCTGTGTGGAATATAAGGAAAGTAGGAAGGAACTTAAGCAAGGAGTCAGGAGGGCTAGAAGGGGTCACGAAAAGTCATTGGCAAATAGGGTTCAGGAAAATCCCAAGGCTATTTACACGTACATAAAGATCAAGAGGGTAGCCAGGGAAAGGGTTGGCCCACTGAAGAATAGGCAAGGGAATCTGTGTGTGGAGCCAGAGGAAATGGGCAAGCTACTAAATGAATACTTTGCAACAGTATTCACCAAAGAGAAGGAATTGGTGGATGTTGTGTCTGGAGAAGGATGTGTAGATAGCGTGGGTCACATTGAGATCCAAAAAGACGAGGTGTTGGGCGTCTTCAAAAATATTAAGGTAGATAAGCCCCCAGGGCCTGATGGGATCTACCCCAGAATACTAAAGGAGGCTAGAGAGGAAATTGCTGAGGCCTTGACAAAAATCTTTGGATCCTCACTGTCTTCAGGTGATGTCCTGGAGGACTGGAAAATAGCCAATGTTGTTCCTTTTTTTAAGAAGGGTAGCAAGGATAATCCAGGGAACTACAGGCCGGTGAGCCTTACATCAGTGGTAGGGAAATTACTGGAAAGAATTCTTCGAGACAGGATCTACTCCCATTTAGAAGCAAATGGACATATTAGTGAGAGACAGCACGGTTTTGTGAAGGGGAGGTCGTGTCTCACTAACCTGATAGAGTTTTTCGAAGAGGTCACAAAGATGATTGATGCAGGTAGGACGGTGGATGTTGTCTATATGGACTTCAGTAAGGCCTGTGACAAGGTCCCTCATGGTAGACTGGTACAAAAGGTGAAGTCACACGGGATCAGGGGTGAGCTGGCAAGGTGGATACAAAACTGGCTAGGTCATAAAAGGCAAAGAATAGCAATGGAAGGGTGCTCTTCTAATTGGAGGGCTGTGACTAGTGGTGTTCCGCAGGGATCACTGCTGGGACCTTTGCTGTTCGTAGTATAATATATAAATGATTTGGAGGAAACTGTAACTGGTCTGATTAGTAAGTTTGCAGACGACACAAAGGTTGGTGGAATTGCGGATAGCGATGAAGACTGTCAGAGGATACAGCAGGATTTAGATCATTTGGAGACTTGGGCGGAGAGATGGCAGATGGAGCTTAATCCGGACAAATGTGAGGTAATGCATTTTGGAAGGTCTAATGCAGGTAGGGAATATACAATGAATGGTAGAGCCCTAAAGAGTATTGAAAGTCAGAGAAATCTAGGTGAACAGGTCCACAGGTCACTGAAAGGGGCAACACAGGTGGAGAAGGTAGTCAAGAAGGCATACGGCATGCTTGCCTTCAATGGCCCAGGCATTGAGTATAAGAATTGGCAAGTCATGTTGTGGCCGTATAGAACCTTAGTTAGGCCACACTTGGCGTATAGTGTTCAATTCTGGTCGCCACACTGCCAGAAGGATGTGGAGGCTTTAAGAGGGTGCAGAAGAGATTTACCAGGATGTTGCCTGGTATGGAGGGCATTAGCTATGAGGAGCAGTTGAATAAACTCGGTTTGTTCTCACTGGAACGATGGAGGTTGAGGGGCGACCTGATATGAGGGGCACAGACAGAGTGGGTCATCAAAGGCTTTCCCCAGGGTAGAGGGGTCAATTACTAGGGGGCATAGGTTTAAGGTGCGAGGGGCAAGGTTTAGAGGAAATGTACGAGGCAAGTTTTTTACACAGAGGGTAGTGGGTGCCTGGAACTTGCTGCCGGAGGAGATGGTGGAAGCAGGGACGATAGTGACATTTAAGGGGCATCTTGACAAATACATGAATAGGATGGGAATAGAGGGATACGGACCCAGGAAGTGTAGAAGAGTGTAGTTTAGTCGGGCAGCATGGTCGGCACGGGCTTGAAGGGCCTGTTCCTGTGCTGTACTTTTCTTTATTCTTTGTTCTTTGTTCAACTCCAGCTCCTCAGAGACCGTGTTAGGGAACTGGAGCTGGAGCAGGATGAACTTCGGATCATCCGGGAGGCAGAGGGGGTAATAGACAAGAGTTACAGGGAGGTAGCCAAACCCAAGGTACAGGACAAGAGTAGCTGGGTTACAATCAGGGGAAAGAAAACGAATGGGCAGACAGTGCAGGGATCCCTCGTGGCCGTTCCCCTTCAAAACAAGTGTACCGTTTTGGATGCCGTTGGGGGGATGACCTACCGGGGGAAGGCCCTCGCGGCCAGGTCTCTGGCACTGAGTCTGGCTCTGGGGCTCAGAAGGGAAGAGGGGAGAATAGAAAAGCAATAGTGATAGGAGACTCAATGGTTCGGGGAATAGATAGGAGATTCTGTGGTCATGAGCGAGACTCCCGGAAGGTATGTTGCCTCCCGGGTGCCAGGGCCAGGGATGTCTCGGATCGTGTCTTTAGGATCCTTAAGGGGGAGGGGGAGCAGCCAGAAGTTGTGGTGCACATTGGTACCAACGACGTAGATAGGAAAAGGGGTGTGGATGTAATAAACGAGTTTAGGGAGTTAGGCTGAAAGTTAAAAGCCAGGAAAGACAGAGTTGTCATCTCTGGTTTGTTGCCGGTGCCACGTGATAGCGAGGCTAGGAATAGGGAGAGAGTGCAGTTGAACACGTGGCTGCAGGAATGGTGTAGGAGGGAGGGCTTCAGGTATTTGGATAATTGGAGCGCATTCTGGGGAAGGTGGGACCTGTACAAGCAGGACGGGTTGCATCCGAACCAGAGGGGCACTAATATCCTTGGAGGGAGGTTTTCTAGTACTCTTTGAGAGGGTTTAAACTAATTTGGCAGGGGAATGGGAACCGGACTTGTAGTCCAGCAACTAAGTTAGCCGATCTTCAGGACATCAAAGTGTGTAGTGAGGCAGTGGGGAAGGTAACACGGACAAAGGAGAGTACTTGCAGGCAAGGAGATGGGTTGAAGTGTGTATACTTCAATGCAAGAAGCATCAGGAATAAGGTGGGTGAACTTAAGGCATGGATCGGTACTTGGGACTATGATGTGGTGGCCATCACGGAAACTTGGATAGAAGACGGGCAGAAATGGTTGTTGGAGGTTCCTGGTTATAGATGTTTCAATAGGATTAGGGAGGGTGGTATAAGAGGTGGGGGGGTTTGCATTATTAATTAGAGATAGTATAACAGCTGCAGAAAGACAGTTCGAGGAGGATCTGCCTACTGAGGTAGCGTGGGTTGAAGTCAGAAATAGGAAAGGAGCAGTCACCTTGTTGGGAGCTTTCTATAGGCCCCCCAATAGCAGCAGAGATGTGGAGGAACAGATTGGGAAACAGATTTCGGAAAGGTGCAGAAGTCACAGGATAGTAGTCATGGTGACTTCAACTTCCCAAATATTGAGAGGAAACTCTTTAGATCAAATAGTTTGGATGCGGTGGTGTTTGTGCAGTGTGTCCAGGAAGCTTTTCTAACACAGTATGTAGATTGTCCGACCAGAGGGTGGCCACATTGGATTTGGTACTTGGTAATGAACCAGGGCAAGTGATAGATTTGTTAGTGGGGGAGCATTTTGGAGATAGTGACCACAATTTTGTGACTTTCACTTTAGTAATGGAGAGGGATAGGTTTGTGCAACAGGGCAAGGTTTACAATTGGAGGAAGGGTAAATACGATGCTGTCAGACAAGAACTGAAGTGCATAAGTTGGGAACATAGGCTGTCAGGGAAGGACACAATTGAAATTTGGAACTTGTTCAAGGAACAGATACTACGTGTCCTTGATATGTATGTCCCTGTCAGGCAAGGAAGAGATGGTCGAGTGTGGGAACCATGGTTGACAAGAGAGGTTGAATGTCTTGTTAAGAAGGATACTTATATAAGGCTAAGGAAACAAGGTTCAGACAGGGCGCTTGAGGGATACAAGATAGCCAGGAGGGAACTGAAGAAAGGGATTAGGAGAGCTAAGAGAGGGCATGAAAAATCTTTGGCGGGTAGAATCAAGGAAAACCCCAAGGCCTTTTACACACACGTGAGAAATATGAGAATGACTAGAGCGAGGGTAGGTCCGATCAAGGACAGTAGCGGGAGATTGTGTATTCAGTCAAAAGAGATAGGAGAGGTCTTGAACGAGTACTTTTCTTCAGTATTTACGAATGAGAGGGGCCATATTGTTGGAGAGGACAGTGTGAAACAGACTGGTAAGCTCGAGGAGATACTTGATAGGAAGGAAGATGTGTTGGGCATTTTGAAAAACTTGAGGATAGACAAGTCTCCCGGGCCTGACGGGATATATCCAAGGATTCTATGGGAAGCAAGAGATGAAATTGCAGAGCCATTGGCAATGATCTTTTCATCCTCACTGTCAACAGGGGTGGTACCAGGGGATTGGAGAGTGGCGAATGTCATGCCCCTGTTCAAAAAAGGGAATAGGGATAACCCTGAGAATTACAGGCCAGTTAGTCTTTGGTGGCAAGAAAAGTAATGGAAAGGGTACAGAGGGATAGGATTTCTGAGCATCTGGAAAGACACTGCTTGATTAGGGATAGTCAGCACGGATTTTTGAGGGGTAGGTCTTGCCTCACAAGTCTTATTGAATTCTTTGAGACATATGGATGAAGGTAAAGCAGTGGATGTGGTGTACATGGATTTTAGTAAGGCATTTGATAAGGTTCACCATGGTAGGCTTATGCAGAAAGTATGGAGGCATGGGATAGTGGGAAATTTGACCAATTGGATAACGAGCTGGCTAACCAATAGAAGTCAGAGAGTGATGGTGGATGGCAAATATTCAGCCTGGAGCCCAGTTACCAGTGGCGTACTGCAGGGATCAGTTCTGGCTCCTCTGCTGTTTGTGATTTTCATTAATGACTTGGATGAGGGGGTTGAAGGGTGGGTCAGTAAATTTGAAGACGATACGAAGATTGGTGGAGCTGCGGATAGTAAGGAGGGCTGTTGTCGGCTGCAAAGAGACATAGATAAGATGCAGAGCTGGGCTGAGAAGTGGCAGATGGAGTTTAACTCTGAAAAGTGTGAGGTTGTCCATTTTGGAAGGACAAATATGAATGCGGAATACAGGGTGAACGGTAGGGTTCTTGGCAATGTGGTGCAGCAGAGAGATCTTGGGGTCTATGTTCATAGATCTTTAAAAGTTGCCATTCAAGTGGATAAAGCTGTGAAGAAGGCTGATGGTGTTCTAGCGTTCATTAGCAGAGGGATTGAATTTAAGAGTCGTGAGGTGATGATGCAGCTGTACAAAACCTTGGTAAGGCCACATTTGGAATACTGTGTGCAGTTCTGTTCACCTCATTTTAGGAAGGATGTGGAAGCTTTGGAAAAGGTGCAAAGGAGATTTACCAGGATGTTGCCTGGAATGTAGAGTAGGTCTTACGAGGAAAGGTTGAGGGTGCTCGGCCTTTTCTCATTAGAACGGGGAAGGATGAGGGGCGACTTGATAGAGGTTTATAAGATGATCAGGGGAATAGATAGAGTAGACCAGTGTTCTTCAAAGTTGGGGACGTGACCCGTGGGTGGGTCGCGGGCGGGTGTTGGGAGGGTCGCGGAGCCATTGTCCGCGGCGCTCCCGATCGCGCAAATCCCTGCGCAGCAGCCAGCTTTTCATAACACCGGCTGCAAGTCACCGCGAACATGTTTTAAAAAAAAATTTGGCCGCATTGCGTATGTGCGCACGATGATCGGCACGCATGCGCATTCCGCGAACATGTAAAAAAAATTTGGCCGCATTGCGCATGCACGTCGATAATCGGGCACGCATGCGTGGTGCGGCAGCTAATTTTTTTTAACAGTTGCAGCTATTTGTTTCACAAGTTCTGTAGTGGGTTTTATTCTTTTATTCATTCATTTTAATCATTTGATATTTTTTTCCATATATTTTATTCATTTTATTTGTTTTACAAGTTCGGGGGGGGGGGGTAATTTGATAAAACTGTACAGGAAAAAAAATGCCGAACTTTGGACAGATGGAGACTCCATACTTTCCGACACTGGAAGGCTTCAGCTTCATCCAACAGGTTCCATTGGAGGAGCGTGTACGAGGGCCAAAGGGACCCAAAACCATTTCCTCCATTTTTGGCAGCAGCAAATAAGGTAAGAGAAAATGGTGGGTCGCGCAGATTGCCCGGCGTGGGTCACGAAGGTCGGCCGGCGTGGGTCACGAAGGTCGGCCGGCGTGGGTCACGAAGGTCGGCTGGGTTGGGTCCCGAAGATTGGCTGATTGGTAAAAATGGGTCCCGGAAAATAAGTTTCAAGAACACTGGAGTAGACAGTCAGAGACTATTTCCCCGGGTAGAACAAACCATTACAAGGGGACATAAATTTAAGGTGAATGATGGAAGATATAGGGGGAGATGTCAGAGGTAGGTTCTTTACCCAGAGGGTAGTGAAGGTATGGAATGCACTGCCTGTGGAAGTAGTTGAGTTGGAAACATTAGGGACCTTCAAGCAGCTATTGGATAGGTACATGGATTACGGTAGAATGATGGGATGTAGATTAATTTGTTCTTAACTTTGGACAAAAGTTCGGCACACCATCGTGGGCCGAAGGGCCTGTTCTGTGCTGTATTTTTCTATGTTCTCTGTTCTACCTGTCTCTCTGAGCTAAAGGGTAGATGTACCTGTCTCTCTGGGCTCAGGTCCAGGTGCACATGTCCCTCTGGTCTCAAATTCAGGTGTACCTGTCTCTCTGGGCGCAGGGTCAGATTTACCTGTCTCCCTGGGCTCAGGGTCAGGTGTACCTGTCTCTTCGGGCTCAGGGGGGGGCAGGTGTACCTGTCTCCTCGGACTCAGGGCCAGGTGTACCTGTCTCCCTGGGCTCAGGGTCAGGTGTACCTGTCTCTTCGGGCTCAGGGGGGGCAGGTGTACCTGTCTCCTCGGACTCAGGGTCAGGTGTACCTGTCTCTTAGGGCTCAGGGGGGGCAGGTGTACCTGTCTCCCCGGGCTCAGGGCCAGGTGTACCTGTCTCCCTGGGCTCAGGGTCAGGTGCACCTGTCTCCCTGGGCTCAGGGCCAGGTGTACCTGTCTATCTGCGCTCAGGGCCAGGTGTACCTGTCTCCCTGGGCTCAGGGTCAGGTGTCCCTGTCTCCCTGGGCTCAGGGCCAGGTGTACCTGTCTCTCTGGGCTCAGGGCCAGGTGTACCTGTCTCTCTGCGCTCAGGGCCAGGTGTACCTGTCTCCCTGGGCTCAGGGTCATGTGTCCCTGTCTCCCTGGGCTCAGGGCCAGGTGTACCTGTCTCTCCGGGCTCAGGGTCAGGTGTACCTGTCTCTCTGGGCTCAGGGTCAGGTGTACCTGTCTCCCTGGGCTCAGGTCAGGTGTACCTGTCTCCCTGGGCTCAGGGCCAGGTGTACCTGTCTCTCTGGGCTCAGGGCCAGGTGTACCTGTCTCTTTGGGCTCAGGGCCAGGTGTACCTGTCACCTCAGGATCAGGGCCAGGTGCACCTGTCCCTCTGGTCTCAATTTCAGGTGTACCTGTCTCCCTGGGCTCAGGGCCAGGTGTACCTGTCTCCTCGGGATCAGGGCCAGGTGTACCTGTCTCCCCGGCTCAGGGTCAGGTGTACCTGTCTCTCTGGGCTCAGGGCCAGGTGTACCTGTTCCTCTGGGCTCAGGGTCAGATGTACCTGTCTCCCCGGGCTCAGGGTCAGGTGTACCTGTCTCTCTGGGCTCAGGGCCAGGTGTACTTGTCTCTCTGGGCTCAGGGTCAGGTGTACCTGTCTCCCTGGGCTCAGGGTCAGGTGTACCTGTCTCCCTGGGTTCAGGGCCAGGTGTACCTGTCTCCCTGGGCTCAGTATCAGGTGTACCTGTCTCCCTGGGCTCAGGGTCAGGTGTACCTGTCTCCCCGGGCTCAGGGTCAGGTGTACCTGTCTCCCTGGGCTCAGGGCCAGGTGTACCTGTCTCCTCGGGCTCAGGGCCAGGTGTACCTGTCTCCCTGGGCTCAGGGCCAGGTGTACCTGTCTCTTTGGGCTCAGGGCCAGGTGTACCTGTTTCCCTGGGCTCAGGGTCAGGTGTACCTGTCTCCCTGGGCTCAGGATCATGTGTACCTGTCTCCCTGGGCTCAGGACCAGGTATACCTGTCTCCCTGGGCTCATGGTCAGATTTACTTGTCTCCCTGGGCTCAGAGTCAGATTTACCTGTCTCCCTGGGCTCAGGGCCAGGTGTACCTGTTTCCCTGGGCTCAGGGCCAGGTGTACCTGTCTCCCCGGACTCAGGGCCAGGTGTACCTGTCTCCCCGGGCTCAGGGTCAGGTGTACCTGTCTCCCTGGGCTCAGGATCATGTGTACCTGTCTCCCTGGGCTCAGGGCCAGGTGTACCTGTCTGCCCGGGCTCAGGGCCAGGTGTACCTGTCTCTCTGGGCTCAGGGTCAGGTGTACCTGTCTCACCGGGCTCAGGGTCAGGTGTACCTGTCTCTCTGGGTTCAGGGCCAGGTGTAGCTGTCTCCCCGGGCTCAGGGGTAGGTGTACCTGTCTCTCCGGGCTCAAGGTCAGGTGTTCCTGTCTCCCTGGGCTCAGAGTCAGATTTACCTGTCTCCCTGGGCTCAGGGCCAGGTGTACCTGTCTCCCTGGGCTCAGGGCCAGGTGTACCTGTCTCCTTGGGCTCAGGGCCAGGTGTACCTGTCTCCTTGGGCTCAGGGCCAGGTGTACCTGTCTCCGTGGGCTCAGGGTCAGGTGTACCTGTCTCCCCGGGCTCAGGGCCAGGTGTACCTGTCTCCCTGGGCTCAGGGCCAGGTGCACATGTCTCCCTGGGCTCAGTATCAGGTGTACCTGTCTCCATGGGCTCAGGGTCAGGTGTACCTGTCTCTCTGGGCTCAGCGCCAGGTGTACCTGTCTCCCTGGGCTCAGGGTTAGGTGTACCTGTCTCCGTGGGCTCAGGGTCAGGTGTACCTGTCTCTCTGGGCTCAGGGCCAGGTGTACCTGTCTCCCTGGGCTCAGGGTTAGGTGTACCTGTCTCACCGGGCTCAGGGCCTGGTGTACCTGTCTCTCTGGGCTCAGGGTCAGGTGTACCTGTCTCCCTGGGCTCAGGGCCAGGTGTACCTGTTTCCCTGGGCTCAGGGCCAAGTGTACCTGTCTCCCTGGGCTCAGGGCCAGGTGTACCTGTCTCTTTGGGCTCAGGGCCAGGTGTACCTGTCTCTCTGGGCTCAGGGCCAGGTGTACCTGTCTGCCCGGGCTCAGGGTCAGGTGTACCTGTCACCCTGGCTCAGAGTCAGATTTACCTGTCTCCCTGGGCTCAGGGCCAGGTGTACCTGTCTCCCTGGGCTCAGGGTTAGGTGTGCCTGTCTCCCTGGGCTCAGGGCTAGGTGTGCCTGTCTCCCTGGGCTCAGGGTCAGGTGTACCTGTCTCCCTGGGCTCAGGGTCAGGTGTACCTGTCTCCCTGGGCTCAGGGCCAGGTGTACCTGTCTCCCTGGGCTCAGAGTCAGATTTACCTGTCTCCCTGGGCTCAGGGCCAGGTGTACCTGTCTCCCTGGGCTCAGGGTCAGATTTACCTGTCTCCCTGGGCTCAGGGCCAGGTGTACCTGTCTCCGTGGGCTCAGGGTCAGGTGTACCTGTCTCCCTGGGCTCAGGGCCAGGTGTACCTGTCTCCGTGGGCTCAGGGCCAGGTGTACCTGTCTCTTTGGGCTCAGGGTCAGGGCCAGGTGTACCTGTCTCCCCGGGCTCAGGGCCAGGTGTCCCTGTCTCCGTGGGCTCAGGGCCAGGTGTACCTGTCTCCCTGGGCTCAGGGCCAGGTGTACCTGTCTCTTTAGGCTCAGGGCCAGGTGTACCTGTTTCCTTGGGCTCAGGGCCAGGTGTACCTGTCTCCCCGGGCTCAGGGCCAGGTGTACCTGTCTCTCTGGGCTCAGGGTCAGGTGTACCTGTCTCCCTGGGCTCAGGGCCAGGTGTACCTGTCTCCCCGGGCTCAGGGTCAGTTGTACCTGTTTCCCTGGGCTCAGGGTCAGGTGTACCTGTCTCCCCGGGCTCAGGGTCAGGTGTACCTGTCTCCCCGGGCTCAGGGTCAGGTGTACCTGTCTCCCCGGGCTCAGGGTTAGGTTTATTGTCTCCCTGGGCTCAGGGTCAGGTGTACCTGTCTCTCTGGGCTCAGGGTCAGGTGTACCTCTCTCCCCGGGCTCAGGGCCAGGTGTACCTGTCTCTCTGTGCTCAGGGCCAGGTGTACCTGTCTCCGTGGGCTCAGGGCCAGGTGTACCTGTCTCTCTGGGCTCAGGGCCAGGTGTACCTGTCTCCCCGGGCTCAGGGCCAGGTGTACCTGTCTCCCCGGGCTCAGGGTCAGTTGTACCTGTCTCCCCGGGCTCAGGGCCAGGTGTACCTGTCTCCCCGGGCTCAGGGCCAGGTGTACCTGTCTCCGTGGGCTCAGGGCCAGGTGTACCTGTCTCCCCGGGCTCAGGGTCAGGTGTACCTGTCTCCCTGGGCTCAGGGCCAGGTCTACCTATCTCCCCGGGCTCAGGGCCAGGTGTACCTGTCTCCCTGGTCTCAGTGCCAGGTGTACCTGTCTCCCTGGGCTCAGGGCCAGGTGTACCTGTCTCCCTGGGCTCAGGGCCAGGTGTACCTGTCTCCCCGGGCTCAGGATCAGGTGTACCTGTCTCCCCGGGCTCAGGGCCAGGTGTACCTGTCTCCCTGGGCTCAGGATCAGGTGTACCTGTCTCCCCGGGCTCAGGATCAGGTGTACCTGTCTCCCCGGGCTCAGGGCCAGGTGTAGTTGTCTCCCTGGGCTCAGGGTCAGGTGTACCTGTCTCCCCGGGCTCAGGGTCAGGTGTACCTGTCTCCCTGGGCTCAGGGTCAGGTGTACCTGTCTCCCTGGACTCAGGGTCATGTGCACCTGACTATTGGGACTCAGGGTCAGATTTACCTGTCTCTCTGGGCTGCATACCCGCTGTTGCTTTGTTTCCCTCAGCCTGGCAGCCCTCCGTATGCTCACCAATGCCGGTCTTTGCTGCTCCTCCAACCAGGTACTATTTCTCTCCTTCATTTGCTGCTGATAGTTCACTAGCCTGTCTATCAGAATCAAAAGCAAAAGAGAAAAGAGAATAGGCTGAGCAGCCCCTAGTAGAATCTTCCATTGAAACTCACTTCTTAGAGCAGGATTTTGAAAACTGGTGCCAGGGGTCACATGGATGAGATGTGACCAAGACTCCTTCGACAGCACCTTCCAAATCATGACCTCTACTATCTGGAAGGAAAGGGAAGTGGACGTATGGGAAGACCACCTGGAAGTGACTGACTGAGAAATATATCGCCATTCCTTCACTGTTGCTGGGCCAAAATCCCGGAACTTCCTTCCAAACAGCACTGTGGGTGTCGCCACACCACATGCACAACAATGGTTCAAGAAGGCAGTTCACCACCGCCTTAGAACATAGAACATAGAACAGTACAGCACAGAACAGGCCCTTCGGCCCTCGATGTTGTGCCGAGCAATGATCACCCTACTTAAACCCACGTAACCCGTATACCCGTAACCCAACAATCCCCCCATTAACCTTTCATTACGGGCAATTTAGCATGGCCAATCCACCTAACCCGCACATCTTTGGACTGTGGGAGAAAACCGGAGCACCCGGAGGAAACCCACGCACACACGGGGAGGACGTGCAGACTCCACACAGACAGTGACCCAGCCGGGAATCGAACCTGGGACCACTGGAGCTGTGAAGCATTGATGCTAACCACCATGCTACCGTGAGGCCTTCTGAAGCAAAATTAGGGATGGGCAATAAATGCTGGCCAGGCCAGCGACTCCCTCATCCCATGAATGAATACAACAAAACTCCACCCTCCTGTCTTCGTTAATCCCTGTGGCCAGCAGAAAATCTATCAACCTCAGATTTAAAAGTATTAATTGAGTTTGGAGGTACTGTTTTTTGCAGGATAGAGTTCCACACTCTATCATCCTTTGAGTGAAGAAGTGTTTCCTAACCTCTCCTGATTGGCCTGGCTCCGATTTGAAGGTTATAATCCCCTCGACCCTTCACCAGAAGCAGAGTTTCCCTCCTCCTCATCAAACCCTTTCAAAATTCTAAAAGCCTCAATAAAATCACACTCAAACTTCTGTAGTCTAGGAGACATAACCGAAGATTGTGAAACATCTCCTCTAACCCTTGAAAACATTCCTGGTCAATCTACTATGCAGAAGGGGATTCAGTCTCAGAATAATGGGTCTTGTATTTAAGGCACGGGTGAGGAGGAATTTCTTCACTCAGAAGGTTGTTAGTCTTTCAAATTTACTCCTGCCGAGAGTGGTGGACCCTGAGTGTTTCAACACATGCAAGGCTGAGTGAGACAGATTTTTGACCTGCAATGGTGTCAAAGGTTATTTGAGGGGCGGGGAACTGGGTAGGTGGAATAAGCACAAATTCGTGATCCAACCTAATCCTGCTCCTATCAATTGTGTTGTTGTATCTTTTATCAGTGCGGTCGGTGCCCAGAGCTGTACACAGTATTCCAGATACTAAAGCTCTGTATAGCCACAACAAAACATCCTCTCCTTTTATACCGTTAGAAAGGCTCACATTCCATGCATCGTTTTGATTCCATTTTGTATCTGACTGCTACACATTACTGATCTGTGTGAAGGCACATGTAAATCTGTTTTGACTGCCACTGCTCTTCGATTTTTATCGTACAAAATACTCAGATCCACCCATTTTTGGTTCAAAATGGATGTTGAAATCCTGTATTGGAATCCCTCCAGCACACTTTTCCCCAGTCACTGAATCCAGCAATATTATCTGTAATTTTAGACTCATGTTCACACTTTTTACAATGCCAAGAAATAATGGGTGACTAGCAAACTTGGATAGATGACCTCCTCACACATTGGCCAGGATTTTTCAACCCTTCCTGCTAATGGGATCTTCTGATGACACCAGAGGTGAACCGCCCACTCCCGCCCCTTCCGCCGCGGGTTCCCTGGCGACGTGGCCAGGGTACGACGCAAATGCCCATTGACTTTGGCGGACCTGGAAGACCCTGCCAGCGGCCAATGGCGAGCCGTCTCCACTGTCAGAAAACCCTCCATAGGGAGGCTTGAAAGTCACGACCATTATCTTTGGGGCCACCTGGGGCGGCACAGTGGCACAGTGGTTAGCACTGCTGCCTCACAGCACCAGGGTCCAAGGTTCAATTCCAGCCATGGGTCACTGTCTGTGTTGAGTTTGCACCTCCTCCCCATGTCTGTTTCCCCCGGGTGCTCCGGTTTCCTCCCACAGTCCAAAGATGTGCAGGTTTGATGGATTGGCCACGCTAAATTGCCCCTTAGTGTCTAGGGAGGTACAGGTTAGGTGGGGTTGCAGGGATGCGATGGAGGAATGGGCCTCGGACTTCAGAGAGTTGGTGCAGGTTCGATGAGCTGCACTGTAGGGATATTGTGATACTATGATTAATTTGTGTTTCATAAATGTTGTGAATATTGAGGGTCAGCACACACCCTTGTGAGACACTTTGCTTCTCTCCAATTCAAGTACAAGTAACTCTTCTCTTCTCTTTCCTTCACCACCTAATCAATCTGCTCACCAGGTCAATAATTGCTCTTAAATTGCAAGAACTTTAACTTTAGCTATCGTCCCTTACATGGATTGAATACTTTCTGGAAGATCATTTCTTCCATAGACATCCCCCTGTCTTCTACTTCAGTTAATTCTTCAAAAGATAGGATTGTTGAGGCACTATCCATCCTTTGTAAATCCACGTTAGTTCTCTCTAATCAGTTCAAATTTCTTGAAGTAATCAGTCACAGTGTCATTAAATATAGATACCAATAATATTTCCACAAAAAACACTAGTCTAACATGTCTATAATTTCCTGATTTCCTTCCTTTTTATCTTCCTTCGGTAATGGAGTTGCATTTTCAATTTTCCAATCGAGATGCCTTTGATGGGTCATTGCTAAAACCTGCCAATTTCCTCACATACTTCCTCGGAACCCCTGCTGTGAAAACCATCAGGTCTTGGTGATCTATTGGCCGTCGGTGCCATTATGTTTTCTCGTGCTATTTTCTCGCTTACATTAATGTTATTGAGTTCCAGTCCTTGATTCATGATTAATTACCCTGGATATCAGGTAGGTTATCCTCTTTATCTGCCGTATGGTAATTCAACATGTTAGCCATTTGCTTATTTTCAATTGTGGTGTTGCCGCATCTAGTTTCGAAAGATCCATTACCTATTTTTATGTTTATAATTACAAAATCTGTTTGTGTTAATCTTGGTTAATCCTTGTAAGTCTTTTTACAGCTTTTACTCTCCTTTTTTTAAAAACTTCCTCTGCTGCTCTTTACATTTTTCTCAATCCCCTGGTTCTAGACTATTCCTTGCACTTCTCTATGCTCTGTATTTTAGTTTTATATTATCTATCACCTCTTTGATCACCCATGGCTGTTTTATTTGATAGTTACAGCTCTTGCTCCGTAGGGGGACATACAGGTCGTATATTAAGTTAAATTCCTTTTTGAACACATCCCGCCTGTAGCTTTACCCAATAACAGTTCTGACCACGGCGTTGTCTTCAGGCTCTATCTCATCCCATTAAAGTTAACCTGATCAAAATCTAGAACTTTAGGAACTGTGCTAAATTTCTCCTTTTCAAACCCAACGTTGAATTTGATCGTATTCTGATCACTGTTACATAAATGTTTCCTTATTGTTGGTTTACGTAAATCTGACTCTTTTCTAGATCCAGTATGTCCTGCCCTACAGTTGGTTCTCGAATATATTGCTCCAGAACATGATCTTGAGTGCACCCAAGAAATTGTCTACATTTCTGAGATGGAGTACTCTGCACTTGCCAATCTAAATGAAAATTTCAATTACACATTTAAACAACTCTGCTTTTGCTACAAATCTCTCTAATTTCTGAATTTGTATGTTCTGCCACTTCACTTCTGCTATTGGGAGACATGTAGACAACTCCCATTAGAGATTTAAATCCTCTCTTATTTTTCAATTTTAACCATGGAGTTTCCATTGATTGTATTTCCTTACCTATATAATTCCTAAAGACATTGAATTTAACTCCCAATCACAACCAGTTACAGTCATGTCTCAGTAATGTTCACTATTGTTTCTCACTGAGCCTATGCTACAATTTATTTGTTTAAAGTACTTTTTACCAGCCTATTTATTCTTGGGATTTGGTGTTGGATTATGGGTGCTGGGCTATGGTTGTGTTGCATTGGGTATGGTGTTGGGAGTTAATAATAATAATCGCTTATTGTCACGAGTAGGCTTCAATTAAGTTACTGTGAAAAGCTCCTAGTCGCCACATTCCGGCGCCTGTTCGGGGAAGCTGGTACGGGAATTGAACCCACGCTGCTTGTTCTGCATTACAAGCTAGCTGTTTAGCCCACTGTGCTAAACCAGCTCCCCCTGGTTCGAATGTTCTTCTGCACTGTAGGGATTATATAATTCTATATTATCTTAGCTGGTGTATGCAAGAATGATTCCAGGTTTCAGTCTCTAGGTCGAGCTTAATTTAAAACCATTTCTTGTACAGCACCTCCCATCACTGTTGCCATTTCAACGCAACCCAAATGCACTGTAAAAGCATCTTCACCACATGAACTGCAGTCGTTCATGAAGAATGGCCACCACTTTCTCAATGCGCAATTCAGGATTGGCAATAAATTCTGGCTTTGCCAGCGATGCCCTATATCATGAGAATGAATTAATCTAAATTCTGGACTGGGTCTTATATCTGGGACACAATGGAAAAAAATGACAGCTGAGTTTTAAGAAAGAGAAAAGATGGAGGGATTATGCGGAGATGTCACATTACAGGGGTGATCCTTTAACGATGGGTGGGGCTTTTGGATTTAATTGTCTTCTGCTGCCCCCAAAAGGCTCTACCTTTTTCCGAGTGGCTGATCCTAGTTTTGTGTCAAAATCCCTTTCAGCCTCTTGTGCATTTGGCTGGCACAGCTGGCAGCTGTGAGTCATCATATCCTGGGTATAAGCCCCAAATCAGTCACTGAGCATATAACATGAAGCTGCCAGTCCAGTGCAGCATTTGAGGGGATGCTGCACTGTTGGAGGTGCTGTCCCAGACGGTACATTAAATCAAGGCCCCCATCAGATTGATGTTAAACATTCCAATATTTGAAACAGGAAGGTTTTCCAAGTGTCCTGGGCAATATCCTCTCCCCACGAGCCCAAAACATTAATTGGTTACTAATCTCATTGCTTTTTGCAGGAACATGTGTGCAAAACGGATTCCTCGGCTGCAAACATACGTCATTGCATCTCAAAGTAATTCACTCTGTGTGAATTGCTCCGAGACATTTTGATGAAGTGATAAGGTTGCTGGGTAAATCCAAGTGCTTTCAGTCATTCCCTTCATTATTTTAAATACTGGGCTAATCCCCCCCTCAATTGTTCTTCCTTACCCACCACCTCTGCCCCTCTGTCTCACTGAGAACGCAAGAGAAGCATTCCTGAGACATTTCTGCCGTTTGCAAATATACACAGAGGTGAATTTCAATGCTCTTTTTTAAGGCAAGAAACAATGAGCAAGTGTTTTGAAGGTTAAGAAAGCGGCTTTTGATCCTGTGAGGCCTGTTGTCGCATGATGCAGAGCCACACAGACCAGAAGGTTCAACTCCTGAATGGAGAGAAATTGGGATGTTACAAGTGGTTGTCAGCTCTGCTAAATTATGACGAAGGCAGACAGTCAGCCGTCCTGTATCCAATTTGTGTGAACATCGCCCAAAGGCAAGGTTGGACAGATCTGTGATGACCCCTGTGGTAGAACAGCCCGTCGTCCCTCAGTGACTAAGCGCACAACATAAAAATGGGGCATTTGGGGGCAAAATTAATCTTAGAGAAGGAAAATTTGGCCAGAGTTCCTGCACTACCTGGTCATCCCCTGTTCCCTTTTCGAAAGTGTGCGCATGTTGCCAATGGGTGAGGATTGGGGAAAGTGAAGCTACAATTGCACTCCCCCCCCCTCCCCCCCTCTATTGTTGAGGCTCTCAATTTAGTTTACATAGAGCAGCTTCGGTGAGAGGGCAAGAGATGCCCATAGAACCACACTCCATCAAGGAGTTTGCATTTTTGCAAGGGGAAAGTGGTGACAATTGGGGGAGTTTTATTCTTAGTACCTTCTTTGATTTTCAGGCGCACTTGTCATTCAAACTGAGCACTGTGCTCCTATGTTGTTGGCAGGTATTTGGGTTTGAGTTTTCAGTGTTGGGTTGGGGCTGTTGGGAATTTGCTGTGGACATGATAGTTGGTGTATGAGAAATGGGTATTGGATGCTAGGGTAAATCTGCTGGGTGCTGGGGTGTGTCAGCTAGGGTATGTCAGCTGGGATATGGGTGCTGAGAGCTGGGATATGTCTGCTGGGATATGGGTGCTAAGTGCTGGTGTATGCCTGCTGGGATATAAGTGCTGGGATATGTCTGCTGGGATATGGGTGCTGAGTGATGGGGAACGTCTGCTGGGATATGGGTGCTGGTGCATGTTTACTGGGATATGGATGCTAAGTGCTGCTGAATATCTGCTGGGATATGGGTGCTGAGTGCTGGTCTATGTCTGCTGGGATATAAGTGCTGGGATATGTCTTCTGGGATATGAGTGTTGAGCCATGTCTGCTAGGATATGTGTGCTGAGTGGTGGGGCATGTCTGCTGGGATATGTGTGCTGAGTGCTGGGATATGTCTGCTGGGATATGAGCACTGGTGCTGGGGCATGTCTGCTGGGATATGGGTGCATGGATATGAATGCTGGGGTATGTCTGCTGGCATATATGTGCTGAGTGCTGGGGTATGTCTGCTGGGATATGGGTATGTCTGCTGGGATATGGGTGCAGTGGTATGTCTGCTGGGGTATGTCTGCTAGGATATGTGCTGATGCTGAGGCATGTCTGCTGGGATATGTGTGTTGAGTGCTGGGGTATACCCGCTGAGATATGAGCACTGGTGCTGAGGCATGTCTGCTGGGATATAGGTGCTGGGATATGAATGCTGCCTTCCACAATTCTGCTGAGATATGTGTGCTGAGTGCTGGGGCATGTCTGCTGGGATATGGGTGCTGCTGCTGGGATATTGGTTCTGGGATATAGGCCCATGTTAAGCCTTGGGGAATGTTACTGCCATGTCCACTCCTGTCTCCGCTTGGGGTCAATGCGCATTCAGGGGTCACAATCATGAGGGCAGGGGCCAGGAACAAGAATCACCTCTCTCAACTCAATGGCAAATATCTTCAGCAACTTTTCCCGCTGTCCAGCCTGTACCCGGGACTTTGGTGGTCTGCTGGGCTTCGTTCTGCATTTATCCACTGGGCCAACACAGATTCAGGTTTAGAAATGGATCCCTTTGGGTCCCAGTGTACAAGAGCAGATCTTCCTGCTCCGGAGGCCCGACTTGTCCAGACTCACCTGCATTGGAGGGGGAGCCAATTGACTGATCCCTGAACAGTTGACAGACTGCAGTGTGCTGTCACAAAATACAGTCCTCAAATCAGACGCAACTGAGAAGGAGATTGGCGGCGCAAACATCGGCGTAACGGAGGGCAGCGTGAGTGAGTGACGGGATGACTTGTTCTTGAATGGAGAGAGTGTGTATTTGAATATCATTGTGTAACCACACACACAATTTTACGATTAAGGGAGACAGATTAGTCTGTGAGACCGTCTCCTGGCTTCAATAACAGTCTGTCCACTGGCTGAATTCACCCCCAACACCCTGCCCATGTCCTGCCCATATCCTGCCCATGTTCTGCCCACTGACCACTCTGATTCGGGGTCTGCCCCAGCCTCTGCAGCTTTGGGTCGGAGGGGTGGGGGGGAGGGGGTTGGGCCCTGCCTTCCACAATTCTATTCCAAAGCAACAATTGTGAAGGGTTTATTTTTTTAAA
This sequence comes from Scyliorhinus canicula, assembly GCF_902713615.1. Taxonomy (NCBI): domain Eukaryota; kingdom Metazoa; phylum Chordata; class Chondrichthyes; order Carcharhiniformes; family Scyliorhinidae; genus Scyliorhinus; species Scyliorhinus canicula. The sequence goes on from NC_052156.1 coordinate 148,952,154, forward strand.
TCTTCGCTCACCAAAAAATTCAGCTCTGCTTCTTTTAAAAAAAATAAAGTCGTGATCTTCACCTTTGAACGACGTTACTGGATCTGCCAGCAACATTGGTTCAAATGGAGAAAAACATTTCAAATTATCGGTTCATGTAATTTGTCACGATGCAACAAGAAAAAAACCTGACAGTAATGTACAGTTTGCGCAGACATCCGAGGGTAATCGGACCAAATCCATCATTTTGATTCACTGACCAGCATTGCCAACCCCTTCTTCTGCACGTTATACAAATTTTAAACACAACTAAGCATCATATATTTACACAAAGTTAGAAAAAATACATTTATCCCCTGAATTGGGAATAATTTAACACCAGTGCTGACTAATAAGGCTATGGCGTATATATAGAAATCAAAACATTCAAGCATTTGTGTGAATTGGGTACAAAGTATAAACAACCCCAATTGTTTATTTATCTCATCCACAATCCATTCGCTAGCTCCGAAATGTTCGTCCAAACAAATCTTGGCTTGTCAACAGAAATCTTTCTGAAAGATTTAGACACGGGGTGCAATGACAGTTCGAGGCGAGGCTGTGAAGGGGACATTTTCTAAGGCTGTGATGTGGTTTTGTAAATTTTATTGATGTTTATTTTTCTCCCTCTCAATTGCTCCCCCCCCCCCCCTCCCCCTCCCCACCCCTAGCACCATCGTGAATAAATGTTGGATGCTGCTGACTGTGGTGATAACGCGAGGTAGGACTGGCTGTGATAGGCAAGATGAAATTGTACATTGCATTTTATTGCTTCTTGGCGTCACTTTCAGAGCACCAGACCAATTGCGAAGAATCCCCCCAAACATCCATTCACACAGTGAGACACACACACACAGACACAAACAGACAGACAGACCCAGACAAATCCTATCACCCAGGCAAACAGGGCCGTTAAAAAAAAACTCTGTCCACTTACCAGATGCTGAAACGAAATTCGTGCATTTTTAAAAAAAAAGTATGCAAATGGCAAGAATGAGGAATTTTCTCAGTCAGACTATTTATGAAGTAAGCCTCGACCCAGCTTTCCCCGTTGCGTTCCGCATACCTGCGAAATAACCCTGCCTATTATAAAGTTGGGACGTTTGGCTTAGAGATAACAAGAGTACATAGGGGACCGGTTCTGTCGGAGCTGTGATGAGATCCTTCTAACTAAAAAAAATGGTATCCAACACAGTTGTAAAATAGCCCAACATTCACCTGGAAGCGCCTTATAAATCAGAAACATTCCTTTCAGTAAGATGTTTATTCGGATTTTTAAAAAAACCTTACTATTAGGTTGCAAATGCAAAGACCCACCTCTCATCCGGCTGCACTTCACAGTCCGTCTCTGCTTCAGAATGCACTGCAACAGAAACTCTGAAATCTCCAGGCTGGAAATTGACCTGCATTGACGTCATTGCGTCATTAGGTTTCCCCTAGAAACGCGCGGGTTTATAAATAGCAACACATTAAATCAGTTCAAAGCAAAGGAGACTATTTGTATCGCTGCCTTTCTCCAGCTATTGGGGCATTTTGTTTGATGGTTGCAGGCTGCAGAGATGAACAAGTATTTCAGCCACCAAGGACAGTCAGGCTGTCTATTTATAGAAACTATTACAGGGCAGAACATTTTAACAAATAAAAAACTCTTATAACGAGATATATATGTCTATATATATAGAAATACAGGGAAAGATCTATATATTTTTTTCTATATATTTCACAAGTGCCCCATAATTGAAGACAGGAACAGCGCCACTGGGTTAAAAATAGAAACTGCTTAACGCCCGCTGTCAAGGAGCTCCTTGCAGTAAAAGGGAGAGAAATAGATAGTGATACAAGGAGATGGAGAGAGATGAAGGGAGGGTGCTGCAGTTAGATGGAGGGAAAGCGAGCGAAATGCAGAGGGTGATAGATAGAGACAAAGGGAGAAATTATATAGAAAGGGAGGGAGATGCAGAGATTCAACGTGGGAGAGTGCTACAGAAAGGGAGCTACAGGGAGATGGAGAAATACTGAGAGTCCTATAGAAAGAGAGAACCACATAGTGCAATTCAGACAGAACGAGAGAGAGAGAGGTAGAGTGACACAGTGAGAGGGAAGAGGGAAAACGGTGTTGCGAGAGGACAAGCGACACAGAAAAAGAGAGACACATAGAGATGCAGTGATACAATGATATACAGAGAGGGAGAGCTATAGGGAGAGTGGTGCTGATTGAGGGAGAGTAATAGGGAGAATGATGCAAGCATCCAGCGGGTGAGGGAGAGTGATACAAAGCTATTTTTATACATGTATGTATCTGTGAATACTGCTGCTCCAGAATTAGCTGCATTTCGAGCCAAGTTGTTGCAGCAGAGTGGCAATGTTGGTATCTGCCTGATGAAAATTGCCCAGCTACATCCCATCCATCAAAAGCAGGACAAATCCAATCCAGTCAATTACCATTCCATCAGCTTACTCTCAATCATCAGCACACTGTCAACAATATTACTCAGCGGTACTTATTCACCAATAATTGCTCACTGATACTCAGCTTTGGTTCTGCCAGGAGTGTTTAACAGCCTTAGTTCAAACATGGGCAGAGGAGCTTAATTCCAGAGGTGAGGTGAGAAAGAATGCCCTTGGCATCAAGGCAGCATTTGAATAAGTGCCACACTAAGGAGCTCATGTAAAATTGGAAATGAATGATAATCGGGGTGATGGGGTAGGTGAGAAAGTTGTCCGTGAGTTAGTCATACCTGGCTCAAAGGACATTGATCGTGGGCGTTGCAAGTTGACCACCTCATCCCCAGCTTGGGACAATGTCCGAACATCTTCAGCTGCTTCATCTCTGGACATTCCTCCATCAGAAGTGGGGATGTTTGTTAATGATTGCAGAGTGTTCAGTTCCAGTTCCTCAGATACTGAAGAAAGCCATGGCTGCATGTAGCAAGACTTGGATAACATTCATGATTGGGATGATAAAGGGAAAGTAATGGATGCACCACACATGGCCGGCATGATCAACTCTAACATGACTATGTTCGAACATCACTTCCTCTGCCTTTTATACAGGTCACCATTTCATTGGTTTGTTGATTACTGCTTTGCAGTGGGTAGACATGTTGAGATCAATCTACCCATTGCCCACATTTAATAGTATTACCATCATTAAATCCTTTCAATCAATATCCTGGGTGTCACCATTGACCTGGAACTTAACTGGATCAGCTATATTGATATTGTTGCTATGAGAGCAGTTCAGAGGCTGAGTATTCTGTGGCTTGTGATTCACTTGCTGACACCTCAAAGTCTGTCCACCATCCCGAAGACACATATAGAACCATAAAAAATAGGAGGAGGAGTAAGCCACTTTCCCTTCGAGCCTGCTCCGCCATTCATTACCATCATGGCTGAGGGGCTGGTTTAGCTCACTCAGCTAAATCGCTGGCCTTTAAAGCAGACCAAGCAGGCCAGCAGCACGGTTCGATTCCCGTACCAGCCTCGCCGGAATGTGGCGACTAGGGTCTTTTCACAGTAACTTCGTTGAAGCCTACTTGTGACAATAAGCGATTTTCATTTCATTTCATTTCATCATCCAGCTTAATAGCCTAATACCACCTTGCCTCCATAACCTTTGATCCTCATTGCTCTAAGTGCTATCTCTAACTGCTTCTTGAAAATATACAGAGCGCGATTCTCCACCCCCACGCCGGGTGGGAGAATAGCGGGAGGGCCTCCCGGCATTTTGCATGCCCTCCCGCTATTCTCCCCCCCCCCCCCCCCCACACCCGACCCATGCCACGAATCGATGATCGCCGTTTTTTACAGCAAGCGGCGATTCTCCGAGGCCGATGGGTCAAGCGGCCGGGCCTTTGCGCCCGTTTCAACACGGCAGCAAACACACCTGCTCGCTGCCGTCGTGAAACGGGAACCAGATGCCCATTTGGGGCATCTGGGGGCCCGATTGGCCCACGGTACCCACCGATCGTAACGGACGCACTCTTTTCCTTCTGCCGCCCCGCAAGATAAAGCCGCCACGTCTTGCGGGGCGGCTGAGGGAAAAGATGCCAACTGCGCATGTGCGGGTTTGCGGTGTCCAACCTGCGCATGTGCGGCCGACATCATCGGCCGCATCAGCCGGCGTGATGCTTGACGTGCGGCCTTGACGACCGTCGTCAAGGCCGTGACGCACGGGGTCACGCTCCTAGCCCCGCCCGGGGGGGGAGAATCGGCCCCGGAGGTGGGGGTTACGGCCTGTCATTTGCGGAGAATCTCGCCCCTCATGTTTTGGACTCAACTACTTTCTGTGGTAATTAACTCCACAGAACCATCACTCTCTGGGTACATCTCCTCATTTCTGGCCTAAATGGTCTACCCTGTATCCTGAGACTGTGACCCCTGATTCTGGACACCCCCACCATTGGGAACATCCTTCTTGGGTCTTTTAAAAAATAAATGTAGAGTACCCAATTCTTTTTTTCCAATTAAGGGGCAATTTAGCGTGGCAATTCACCTACCCTGCACATCCTTGTGAGTTATGGGGGTGAGACCCATGCAGACACAGTGAGAATGGGCAAACTCCAGACGGACAGTGACCAGGATTGAACCTAGGTCTTCGGTGCTGTGAGGTAGCAATGCTAACAAATGCACCACTGTGCTGCCCATACCCTCTTGCATCTACCCAGTCTAATCCTATTAAAATTTGCAGGTTTCTATGAGATCCCTCCTCATTCTTCTGAACTCTATGAAATACAACCTTAACTGACTTAATCTCTCCTCATACATCTGTCCTGCCATCCAAGGATTCAGTCTGGTAAACCTTCCCTCTAGAGCAAGAACATCCTTTTTCAGACAAGGAGTCTAAAACTGCACACAATATTCCAAGTGTGACCTCACCAAGGCCCCATATAATTACAGCAAGACATCCCTGCTCCACGATACCATTTTTCTTCTTTACCGCCTGCTGTATCTGCATACTTACCTTCAGCCACTGGTGTACAAGGTCACCCGGGTTTCATTGCTCATTTCCCTCCTCCAATTTATGGCCATTCGGATAATAGTCTGCCTTCCCATTTTTTCCCAAAGAACAAAGAACAATGCAGAAGGGAGGAAATTGCAGAGGCACTGGTCATAATCTTCCAATCCTCCTTAGATACAGAGGAGACACTGGTGGACTGGAGAATAAAAATGTTACAGCCTTGTTCAAAGAGGATGTAAGGATAAGCCCAGTAACTGGAAGCCAGTCAGTTTAACCTCGGTGTTGGGGAGGTGTTCGGATACAACAATTCAGGACAAAATTAACAGTCACTCAGACGAGTGTGGATTAATTAAGGAAAGCCAGCATGAATCTGTTACGGTCAAATTGTTTTCACTAACTTTCTTGAGTTTATTTTGATGAGGTAGCAAGGCGGATTGGTCAGGGTAATGTAAATGATGTGCTGTACATGGGCTTTTAAGAGGCATTTGATGAAATGTCATACAACAGGAATGTCTTCAAAGTTAGAGCCCAGGAAATAAAAGGGATAGTAGCAGCACAGATACAAAATTGGCCGAGTGAGAAGAAACAGAAAGTAGTGTTGAACAATTGTTTCCTGAACTGAGGGAAAGTATGTAATGCTGATCACCAGAGGCTGGTTTTAGGACTCCGGCTTTTCCAGGTAGATATTCATGACCTAGGGCGGTGCACAGGGCCCAATTTCAAATTCTGTGGATGATGCAAAACGTGGAAGTATTGTGAGCCATGAGGTGGATTGTAATAAACTTCTAAAGGACATAGACACGATTGTGGAATGGACAGACAAGTGGCAGATGAAATTCAATGTGTGAAATGATACAATTCGGTAGCTAGACCAAGAAGAGGCAACATAAAAGAAAGAGAATAATTCTAAAGTGGTTGCAGGAACTGAGGGACCTGGGAGTATATGGGCACAAATGATTGAGGTTGGCAGAGCAGGTTGAGAATGCGCACCAATTAAAAGTGATTGGCAAAGAAGAAATGGTGATGTGAGGGAAAGGCTTTTCTCACAGCGAATGGTTAGGATCTGGAATGCACTGCCTGAGTGTATGGTGGAGGCAGGTTAAATTGTGATTTTGTTATGGGCCAAGGTTTAAAAACTCCAAGGTGTATTATGAAATTCACCCGACCTATAATGTTTATGTTGAATTTGGCTAGGGTGAGCATAAGAGCCGACCCTTCAGGTGTGATTCAACAGTCTTCCTTGACACTTTAATCAAAATAAGCTTTATTCTAAGAACTTAGTTAACATTTATATAGAACCAAACAGCAAGAATTATTTTATCAATTACAAACATGAAGACACCACACAGCTGCAGTAATCTATGTATAACTCTTAATGAATTCCCCCTTAACTGTTCCAATTCAGAAACAAAATCCCATTAACCAAAAACCCTTTTTAAGGGCGTAGCCCAGCACTCTGCATTCTCACTTTACTAAGACTGGCTTTCCCTGAGATACTGACCCTGTCTCACCAGCAGGTTTAAACCCTTCCAGAAAGCAAACTATATATTTTAAGTTACCAAAAACAGCAGGTAGCTATAATCAATTGGTTTTTCCTTGGAACAACTCTTTAAAATGAAAATAAAGAGACAGGAACAAAACACTTCTCTGTCTGAGTCCACAGCAGCCAAATGTGAAAGCGAAAGCAAAATTCACAGCCACAGCTCAGCTCCACCCACAAAAATGACATCACTGAAGCCATGTAATAAGACAGAAATCTTTCTTAAAGGGACATTCACATGACAATTTGCAAAAGTAAATTAAATAATTTGCCAAAAATAAAAATACGTAGAGCTACAGGGAAAAGTTAGAGGAGGGGAACAAAGTGAGTTGCATTTGCAGAGAGTAGCATGGACGTGATCGGCTGAATGACCTTCTTCTATGCAGGAACCGTTCCATAATCTTATGTGTCTGTGTGATCACAGTGTGGAACATCTGCAAGTTGCATTGCAGAACTCCCCAAGGCTCTCTGACAGCCATTCCCAAACCTATGTCCTCAACCAATTAGAAGGACAAGAGCAGCAGGCATGTAGGACCACCACTACCTCTCCCAGCTCCTCTCCAAGATACACAACATTCTGTCTTGTGTCAGGAAAAGTAGTGACAACATGAACATATCAGGTAAATCCAACAAATTGGAATGTTTTCCGTCGGTTATATATTTTTATAACTATTGGAAGGAGTAAGCTGCTTAAGGGCAGGGACAGTTTGGTTGTGTGAATGGAACCAATGCTTTTGCCATGTCCATGAGCTTGGTAACACTGTAAACAAATGTTTACCTGAGGCAGGTTGGTAACAATAGGGAATAGGTTTGAATAAAGTGTTCGAGGGTTAAAGGATAAGACAAGGTGTGAACTTGCATTTACATTCTAAAAGGTAGACTCACAAAATTAAGGTAATTACGTTTGACTTCTGAAGAGGTTAGTTCAGACAAGGGAAGATCCAAAGGGAAAAACTGTATATCAGAAGCATTCAACCTACGTAAGGGGTTGTGACCTCAGCCAACAACAAGCCATGTCTGTGAAGAAAGCCTGGCTTGAAAAAAAAGTTAATTTGTTCTACCTCAGAAGCAACGTTAGAGATAACTGCCTGGTGTGGTAACCATTACTGGATTTTCCTTATAGTTTTTAGTTGATAGCTCTGCTGAAAATGAGCTCTGAAGGCAGTCAAACAAAGGTGTTAAGAACCAGGTACAGTCAGGGATACTGTGTATAGCCATTGTTTTAGTTAATTCTAGTTGACTTTATTGTTGTTTATTTCATTGTTTAATAAATATTTATCTTATTTAAAATCATCGCAAAATATCTGAGACATCATTCTCAGTTTACAAATCTTGACTCGCATTATAACAAATTGTAATGTAGAGTTGAGTTGAAGAGTTGTTTCAAGTTTCCCTTTCACGATTTGGAATAACCGGCATCTACCATGGGCAGTGTTCTTAACACTTGGAACTATGTTGTTCTTTCTTTATTATTGCTGGGTCAAAAGCCTGGAACTCTCTCCCTAGCAACACTGTGGGTGTGCCTGCACAACATGGACTGCGATGTAAAGGCATCATCATGGTACTCGCAGTTGAGGGTGCTTTTGACTTTCCTTTGCTGCAGCGGGTTATTGGAAGCCATGCGCACGGTGTTGTGAGAGGAGCCCACACAAGTTGTTTGAGTCAAAAGGATGGGGAACTGGACCTTTCCAAGGAGTTAAGTGGATTCTCAAAGCCTGGAAGCAGGAAGGTTGCTCCCTGTCGCGGGGGCTTTGGTTGTAATTACTCCTGGGCTTAGCATGGGGCAGCACGGTAGCATGGTGGTTAGCATAAATGCTTCACAGCTCCAGGGTCCCAGGTTCGGTTCCCGGCTGGGTCACTGTCTGTGCGGAGTCTGCACGTCCTCCCCGTGTGAGCGAGGGTTTCCTCCGGGTTCTCCGGTTTCCTCCCACAGTCCAAAGATGTGCGGGGTTAGGTGGATTGGCCATGCTAAATTGCCCGTAGTGTCCTAAAAAGTAAGGTTAAGGGGGGGGGGGGTTGTTGGGTTACGGGTATAGGGTGGATACGTGGGTTTGAGTAGGGTGATCATTGCTCGGCACAACATCGAGGGCCGAAGGGCCTGTTCTGTGCTGTACTGTTCTATGTTCTATGTTCTATGGCACAGGAATCAGAAAGGAGAAATTGTCTTCAGAAGGAGGAGGAGGGCTGGAGGTGAGATTCTTCCCCTTGGGTACAGGATGTCCCAGTTCAGAGAGCTTTCGGACAATCAGAGACAGGTATATTGAGATTTGCCTGTCTCTGAGGCAACTCGCAATGTACCTGTGGCACCAGCTGCAGCACTTCGCCAATGAGGCCATAAGGAATAGGAACAGCAGTACGCTGTTTGGCCCCTCGAGCCTGCTCCTCCATTCAATAGGATCATGGTTGATTCAACATTCCTCACATTCATTTTCCTGCCCTTTCCCTGTAACCCTTGATTCCCTTACTGATGAATAATCCATCTATCGCAGCCTTAAATATACACAAGGACTCTACCCCCGCAGCTCTCTGTGACAAGGAGTTCCAAAAACCCACAACCCTCTGAGAGAAGAAATTCCTCCTCATCTCAGTCTTAAATTGGCACGGCTTTATTCTGAGACTCTATTCTCTAGTCCTAGACACTCCTATGAGGGGAAGCACCCTCTCAGCATTTACCCTGTCAAGCCCCTGAAGAATCCTATATATTTCAATGAGATCACCTCTTATTCTCCCAACCTGTTTAACCTTTGCTCATAAGGCAATTCCTCCATACTGGGGATTATCCTCGTGAACCTCCTCCAAAGAAATCTTTCCTTAAATAAGAGGATCACAACTGCGTACAGTGCTCCAGATGTGGTCTCACCAGCACTTTGTACAGTTACAGCAAGACTTCCTGCCTCTTATGTCCCAACCCCTGTGAAATAAGGGCCAATGTTCCATTGGCCTTCCTGATTACCTGCTGTACCTGTGGGCTAGCTTTCTGTGTTTCCTGCACAAGTACTCCCAAGTCCCTTTGTGTTGCAGCTTTCTGCAGTCTTTCTCCATTTAAATAATACTCTGTTCTTTTGTTCTCCCTTCCAAAATAAATAAATTTACTTTTTCCCACATTATATGGGCAGCACGGTAGCACAGTGGTTAGCACTGTTGCTTCACAGTGCCAGAGTCCCAGGGTCAATTCCCGCTTGGGTCACTGTCTGTGCAGAGTCGGCAAGTTCTCCCCGTGCCTGCGTGGGTTTCCTCCGGATGCCCCGGTTTCTTCCCACAACTCACGAAAGACGTGCTTGTTAGGTGAATTGGACATTCTCCCTCCGTGTACCCAAATAGGCGCCAGAATGTGGTGACTAGGGGATTTCCACAATAAGCTAATTGCAGTGTTAATGTAAGCCTACGTGTGACAATACTAATAAAGATTATTATTATACTCCATTGGCCAACTTTTTGCCCACTTACTTAACCTATCAATATATCTCTTTCAAACTGTTTAAATCCCTCTCGCAACTGACCTTTCCACCTATTTTTGTGACGTCTGTAAATTTGGCTGGAGTATAGTCGCTTCCTTCCTCCAGGTCATGAATATATATTGTAAACAGACCCAGAACTGATCCCTGTGGAACCCCACTAGTAACAGGTCAGCAACTCACTATTTCCTGCCTAGTAGGCAATTCTCTATCCATGTCAATATACTATCTCCAACACCATGGATTCTTACCTTAGCTTTTTGTTAGGTACCTTGTTGAATGCCTTCTGGAAGTTCAAATATATCACATCTGCTGGTCCCCCTCTATCCACTCTGGTTGAGACTTCCTTGAAAAACTCTAATCAATTAGTCAGAAGCCATGCTGACTTTATTTGATTAGATTACGATTTTACAAATGTGCTGCTTTTAATAATAATAATCTTTATTGTCACAAGTAGGCTTACATTAACAGCGCAATAAAGTTACTGTGAAAATCCCCTAGTCGCCATATTCCGGCGCCTATTCGGGCACACGGAGGGAGAATTCAGAATGTCCAAATTACCGAACACATGTCTTTCAGGACTGATGGGAGGAAACCGGAGCACCCGGAGGAAATCTACGCAGACGCAGGGAGAACATGCAGACTCCACACAGACAGTGACCCAAGCCGGGAATCGAACCTGGGACCCTGGTGCTGTGAAGCAACAGTGCCAACAACTGTGCTACCGTGCTGCCCATATTACTTTCTTAATAATTGATTCCAACCTTTTTCCAACAATATATGGTAGGCTAATTGGCCTACAGCTACCCATTTTATGTCTCCTTCCCTTTTTGAATAGAGGTGTCACATTGGCAGTTTTCCAGTCCTCCGGTATTTCTCCAGAATCCAAGGACTTTTGGAAAATTACAATAAATGCATCCATTATCTCTGTAGTTACTTCTTTTGGGATCCGAGGGTGCGAGCCATAGGTCCTGGGGACATTTCTGCCTATAGCCCCATTAGGTTGTAGTGATGGCAATGGTATTTAATTCTACCCTGCCCAGGATTCTTTAGTATTAATGGGATATTCGAAGTATTTTCCACAGGAGAAACTGATGCAAAATATCGTTTAACCCCTCTCCATTTCCTTGTTTCCCTATAACTATCCCTCAGATACATTTTATAAGGGGCCTTTGTTCGCTTTGATCTCTTTCTTCCTTTTGAACATTTAAAGAAACTCTTATTGTCAGTTTTCATATGCCTCCCTAGTTTGCCCTCATAGTTTATTTTCTCTCCCTTTATTACCTTTTTAATCCTAATTTTCTGGATCCTTGATTAACCCCAGTCTCCGGGGCTATCACTAACTTTTGCCTGATTGTTAAGATCCCAGTTTTGATCTCCTTGTAACCATGTCTCCGTAATGGCAATGAGATAGAAACATAGAAAATAGGAGCATGAGGAGCCATTTGGCTCTTCGAGCCTGCTCCGCCTTTCACTATGATTATGATTGGTCATCCAATTCAATCGCCGAATCTCACTTCACCCCCTTCCCCCATATTCTTTGATCCCTTAGCCCTAAATGAAAAATCTAACTGTTTCTTGAAAACATACAGGGCGCAATTCTCCGCACTCACGACGGTGCGGAGAATAGCGGGGTTCGTAAACTTTTACGGCCACGCTAGTTTGACGCCCTCCCGCTATTCTCCCCCCCCCCCCCCCCCACGCCCGACTCCCGACACGAATCGCTGCCGCCGTTTTTTTACGGCCAGCAGCGATTCTCAGCTGGCCGATGGGCCGAAGTCCAAGCCCTTTACGGCTGTTTTTACGAACGGCAAACACACCTGGTCTGGCCGTTCGTAAAAACGGCCATAAAGTCCCGATTTTGAAAACCATGGCTCCGATTGGCACGGCAGTACCACGGCCGTGCCATGGGTGCCATGGGCCCGCGATCGGTGGGCACCGCTCGCGGGCAGCGGGTCTGATTCCCGCGCACTCTTTGTCCTTCCGCCGCCCCGCTGTATCACTTCGCGGGGCGGCTGAGGGGCATCCCGGCCCGCGCATGCGCGCGTTTCACGCAAATGCGCGATGACATCATCCGCGCATGCGCGGGTTGGAGTCTTCCAATCTGCGCATGCGCGGCTGACATCATGTGACGCGTCAGCCGGCGCAAACTCTGGCAAGCGGGCTTAACGAAATTCGTTAAGCCCGCGATGCCGGAGTTCACGGCCGCGGCATACTAGCCCCGACCGGGGACCAGAATCGGTTCCCGGTCGGGGAGGGGGAGGCTGGCGTCAAACCCGCCCGGATTTGACGCCAGCCTTACGATTTCTCCCTGTCTGGGAGAATCGCGCCCACAATGTTTTGGCATCAATTACTTCCTGTGGTAATGAATTCCACAGGCTGACCACTCTCTGGATGAAGAAATTTCTCCTCATCCATTTCCTAAATGGTCTACCCCGTATCCTTATACTATGACCCCTTGTTCTGGGATGTTCCCCAGCATCGGGAACATCTTTTCTGCAACTAACCGGTCTAGTTTTATTTGAATTTTATAGGTTTCTTTGAGATCCCCCCTCATTCTCTTGAACTCCAGCAAATACAATCCCAACCGATTCAATCTCTCCTCATACTTCAGGCCCGCCATGCCAAGAATCAGTCTGGTAAACCCTTGCTGCACTCCCTTGAGAGCTAGAACATAATTCCTCAGATAAGGAGACTAAAACTCCACACGATATTCCAGGTATGGCCTCAACAAGGCCCTGTATAACTGCAGCAAGACATCCCTACTCCTGTACTCAAATCCTCTCGAAGGCCAACATACTATTTGCCTTCTTTACTGCCTGCTGTACCTGCATGCTTACCTTCAGTGACCGGTGTTCAAGGACACTCAGGTCTCGTTGCACATTTCCCTCTCCTGATTTATAGCCATTCCAATAATAGTTTGCCTTCTTGTTTTTTCTACCAAAGTTTTTCTACCTGGCATTTATCCAAATTACACTGCATCTGCAATTTCACTCACCCAACTTGTCCAAATCACACTGAAGGATCTCTGCATCCTCCTCACAGCTCACCCTCCCACCCAATTTGGTGTCATCTGAAAATCTGGAGATATTACATTTTGTTCCCTCACGCAAATCAATAATATATACTGTGAATAGTTGGGGCCCTAGCACCGATCCCTGCGGTACCCCACTAGTTACTGCCTGACAATTTGAAACAGACCCATTAATTCTTATTTTTGTTTCCTGTCTGCCAACCAGTTTTCCATCCATCTCAATGAACCACCCCCAATCCCACGCACTTTAATTTTACACAATAATTTCTTATGCGGGTCTTTGTCAAAAGCCTTCTTCAAGTCCAAATATACTACATCCACTGGCTCCCCCTCGTCAAATCTACTAGTTACATCCTCAAAGAATTCCAGTAGATTTGTCAAGCATGATTTCCTCTTCATAAATCCATGCTGACTCTGTCTGATTCTGCCACTGTTTTCTCAGTGCTCTGCTATAAAATCTTTGGTAATGGATTCTAGTATTTTCCCCATTCGACCGACGTCAAGCTGACTGATCAGATCCATTTATTGTGATTTGCATCGTCAGTTTGTCTACCTTATTCAGAATTCTTCGTGCATTAAGATACAAAGCCCATGGCTTGCCATTTAGCCATTTTTAATCATCCTAACTTTTCTTTGTGGTGCACCCTTGATTATCCTGTCGACCATTTTTGCATTTTACTGTTCTTTCTTTTATTACTATGCTTGTTTCACTTTCCCTTGTCACCTGCTTAGCTCCCATTCCCCTGTCTTTCTAGTTTAAACCCTCCCCAACTACTTTAGCAAATACTCGCACTAGAACATCAGTCCCAGTCCTGCCCAAGTATATCCCGCCCAGTTTGTACTGCTCCCACCTCCCCAGAACCGGTCCCAATGTCCCAGAACATGAAACCCTCCCATTCACACCATCTCTTCAGCACTGTATTCATCCAATATGTCCTGCTGTTTCTACACTGACTAGCGCGTGGCACTGCTAGTAATTCTGCAATCACTGTCTTCGAGGGCCTACTTTGCAACTTACTTCCTATCTCCCTATATTCTGCTTTTAGGACTTCATCCCTTTTTCTTACCTATGTCGTGTGTACCATTGTGTACCACGACCACCGGCTGTTCCCCCTCCAGATTGTCCTGTAGCCATTCCGAGACAATCTTGGTCCTAGCACCAGGGAGGCAACATACCATCCTGGAGTCTTGTTTTTGACCACAGAAATACCTATCTCTTCCGCTAACTATTAAATCCCCTATAACTATTGCATTCCCATACTTTTCACTCCCCCCGATGTTTCGCAGAGCCCAATTATGGTGCAATGAATTTGGCGACTGCTGCTTGGCCCTGAGACACCAATCCCCTCAACAATCCAAAGCGGTATATTTGTTTTGAAGGGGAATGGCCACAGGATACATGCTCTGCTTGGTGGATACCCATTCCCTTCCAGCCTGTGGATCAGGGCCTGCAGTGTGGCCGTCTCTCAGTGTGTACTATCCACGATGCCCTCTGACTCGCGGATGCTCTAAATGTCCCCAGCACTGCTCCAGCTCTGAAACCCGGGCTTCAAGGAGCTGGAGCTGGAGATATTTCCAGCACATTAGCTGGCTCTGGGCACTGTAAATGTTCCCGGCTTTCCACATGGAGCATGAGGATCACTCCATGGCTTAGGGATCACCTACCGTGACTTACACCTTTAAAATAAACCTTTAGAAGATATTTACTATCAGATAATATCAATTACTCCACGGCACTTCTTTCCTGGTCCTCATTACTACAGAATATAGCCCAGACAAATGATAAACAACACCCTATTCCCCACACCCCGTACCTTTCCCCACACCCTGTACCTTTCCCCACACCCTGTACATTTCCCCACACCCTGTACGTTTCCCCACACCTTGTACCTTTCCCCAACACCCTGTACCTTTCCCCAACACCCTGTACCTTTCCCCAACACCCTGTACCTTTCCCCAGACCCTGTACGTTTCCCCACACCCTGTACATTTCCCCACACCCTGTACGTTTCCCCACACCTTGTACCTTTCCCCAACACCCTGTACCTTTTCCCAACACCCTGTACCTTTCCCCAACACCCTGTACC
The DNA here is from genome assembly GCF_902713615.1 of Scyliorhinus canicula. Taxonomy (NCBI): domain Eukaryota; kingdom Metazoa; phylum Chordata; class Chondrichthyes; order Carcharhiniformes; family Scyliorhinidae; genus Scyliorhinus; species Scyliorhinus canicula. Next base: position 148,967,248 of record NC_052156.1, read on the forward strand.
TTTCCCCAGACCCTTTACGTTTCCCCACACCCTGTTCGTTTCCCCACACCTTGTACCTTTCCCCAACACACTGTACCTTTCCCCAGACCCTGTACCTTTCCCCAACACCCTGTACCTTTCCCCAACACCCTGTACCTTTCCCCAACACCCTGTACCTTTCCCCAACACCCTGTACCTTTCCCCAGACCCTGTACCTTTCCCCAACACCCTGTACCTTTCCCCAACACCCTGTACATTTCCCCACACCCTGTACGTTTCCCCACACCTTGTACCTTTCCCCAACACCCTGTACCTTTCCCCAACACCCTGTACCTTTCCCCAACACCCTGTACCTTTCCCCGACCCTGTACCTTTCCCCACACCCTGTACCTTTCCCCAACACCCTGTACGTTTCCCCACACCTTGTACCTTTCCCCACACCTTGTACCTTTCCCCAACACCCTGTACCTTTCCCCAGACCCTGTACCTTTCCCCAACACCCTGTACCTTTCCCCAACACCCTGTACCTTTCCCCAACACCCTGTACCTTTCCCCAGACCCTGTACCTTTCCCCAACACCCTGTACCTTTCCCCAACACTCTGTACCTTTCCCCAACACCCTGTACCTTTCCCCAACACCCTGTACCTTTCCCCAACACCCTGTACCTTTCCCCAGACCCTGTGCCTTTCCCCAACACCCTGTACCTTTCCCCAACACCCTGTACCTTTCCCCAACACCCTGTACCTTTCCCCAACACCCTGTACCTTTCCCCAACACCCTGTACCTTTCCCCAACACCCTGTACCTTTCCCCAACACCCTGTACCTTTCCCCAACATCCTGTACCTTTCCCCAACACCCTGTACCTTTCCCCAACACCCTGTACCTTTCCCCAACACCCTGTACCTTTCCCCAACACCCTGTACCTTTCCCCAGACCCTGTACATTTCCCCACACCCTGTATGTTTCCACAACACCCTGTACCTTTCCCCACACCCTGTACCTTTCCCCAACACCCTGTACCTTTCCCCACACCCTGTACATTTCCCCAGACCCTGTATGTTTCCCCAACACCCTGTACCTTTCCCCACACCCTGTACCTTTCCCCAACACCCTGTACCTTTCCCCAGACCCTGTACCTTTCCCCAGACCCTGTCCCTTTCCCCAACACCCTGTCCCTTTCCCCTGACCCTGTACCTTTCCCCACACCCTGTACCTTTCCCCAACACCCTGTACCTTTCCCCTGACCCTGTACCTTTCCCCACACCCTGTACCTTTCCCCAGACCCTGTACCTTTCCCCAGACCCTGTACCTTTCCCCAACACCCTGCACCTTTCCCCAGACCCTGTACCTTTCCCCAACACCCTGTACCTTTCCCCAACACCCTGTACCTTTCCCCAGACACTGTACCTTTCCCCAACACCTTGTACCTTTCCCCAACACCCTGTACCTTTCTCCAACACCCTGTACCTTTCCCCAACTCCTTGTACCTTTCCCCAACACGCTGTACCTTTCCCCAGACCCTGTACCTTTCCCCAGACCCTGTACCTTTCCCCAGACCCTGTACCTTTCCCCAACACCCTGTACCTTTCCCCAACACCCTGTACATTTCCCCAGACCCTGTACCTTTACCCAACACCCTGTACCTTTCCCCAGACCCTGTACCTTTCCCCAACACCCTGTACCTTTCCCCAGACCCTGTACCTTTCCCCAGACCCTGTACCTTTCCCCAGACCCTGTACCTTTCCCCAACACCCTGTACCTTTCCCCAACACCCTGTACCTTTCCCCAACACCCTGTACCTTTCCCCAACACCCTGTACCTTTCCCCAGACCCTGTACCTTTCCCCAGACCATGTACCTTTCCCCAGACCATGTACCTTTCCCCAGACCCTGTACCTTTCCCCAACACCCTGTACCTTTCCCCAGACCCTGTACCTTTCCCCAACACCCTGTACCTTTCCCCACACCCTGTACCTTTCCCCTGACCCTGTAACTTCCCCAACAGCCTGTACCTTTCCCCAACACCCTGTACCTTTCCCCAACACCCTGTACCTTTCCCCCACACCCTGAACCTTTCTCCAGACCCTGTACCTTTCCCCAGACCACGTACCTTTCCCCAGACCCTGTACCTTTCCCCAACACCCTGCACCTTTCCCCAACACCCTGTACCTTTCGCCAGACCCTGTACCTTTCCCCAACACCCTGTACCTGTCCCCAGACCCTGTACCTTTCCCCACACCCTGTACCTTTCCCCAACACCCTGTACCTTTCCCCAGACCCTGTACCTTTCGCCAGACCCTGTACCTTTCCCCAACACCCTGTACCTTTCCCCAACACCCTGTACCTTTCCCCAACACCCTGTACCTTTCCCCAACACCCTGTACCTTTCCCCAACACCCTGTACCTTTCCCCAACACCCTGTACCTTTCCCCAGACCCTGTACCTTTCCCCAGACCCTGTACCTTTCCCCAACACCCTGTACCTTTCCCCAACACCCTGTACCTTTCCCCAGACCCTGTACCTTTCCCCAGACCCTGTACCTTTCCCCAGACCCTGTACCTTTCCCCAACACCCTGTACCTTTCCCCTGACCCTGTACCTTTCCCCAACACCCTGTACCTTTCCCCAGACCCTGTACCTTTCTCCCACACCCTGTACCTTTCTCCAACATCCTGTACCTTTCCCTAGACCCTGTATCTTTCCCCAGACCCTGTACCTTTCCCCAGACCCTGTACCTTTCCCCAGACCCTGTACCTTTCCCCAACACCCTGTACCTTTCCCCACACCCTGTACCTTTCCCCTGACCCTGTACCTTCCCCAACAGCCTGTACCTTTCCCCAACACCCTGTACCTTTCCCCAACACCCTGTACCTTTCCCCAACATCCTGTACCTTTCCCCAACACCCTGTACCTTTCCCCAACACCCTGTACCTTTCCCCAACACCCTGTACTTTTTGTGGTGATATGACGTGGAGTGCTGCCATAGGTGCAGAGCACCGGTTTCCCATTGGCTCTGGCTGGTCATGTGCCTCTCGTCTGATTGGCTGAGACTAGTCATGTGACTGCTCACCAATTGGTCGAGAGGCAAGTAGACCCCGCCTACTGTACTTTCCCCAACACCCTGTACCTTTCCCCAACACCCTGTACCTGAAAGTGCAGTTGGTGTGTGACCGAACACAGATATACTGGTGAATGCTCGCTCTCTCGGTAGCTGCTCTGATGCTTTTGTTCTATGCCAATTAGCCCTTCCTACCATCTTGGAGCCTCCACATGGAACCAAAGGATGCCTTCTTGGCATTTAGGTCTACCCCTCTGCATGTGGTTCCTGACCCACTCCCCTTTGCCATCCAAACACACGTGGACAGTGCTCATATAATGAGAATCATGTTGCCATCAGGAATGTCATGGAGCAGACCATCAGTGTTCTCAAAAACTCCCAACTTCTGGGGCAATCCACATTGGACCATGTCTTTAAACTCCAGCTAGTTTGCTGCGCCCCTTAATCGCAAGAGTTCAGCCTTTGTTTCCAGGCCTTGAGAAGAGGAAGAGGACAGGACACATTTGAGATATCATCACTCTGGATCGGCTGTCTTTGAGTGGCTCATCAGATTGCAGTTCCCCTGAACACATCTCTACATCACTGTTGCTCCACAATTCCCCCATTCTCCCACCCTCTGCTGCGGCCTACTCACCCTCTGCTGCGGCCTACCCACCCTCTACTGCGGGCTACTCACCCTCTGCTGCGGCCTACTCACCCTCTGCTGCGGCCTACTCACCCTCTGCTGCGGCCTACTCACCCTCTGCTGCGGTCTACCACCCTCTGCTGCGGCCTACTCACCCTCTGCTGCGGCCTACTTACCCTCTGCTGCGGCCTACCCACCCTCTAATGCGGGCTACTCACCCTCTGCTGCGGCCTACTCACCCTCTGCTGCGGCCTACTCACCCTCTGCTGCGGCCTACTCATCCTCTGCTGTGGCCTACTCACCCTCTCTGCGGCCTACCCACCCTCTGCTGCGGCCTACCCACCCTCTGCTGCGGCCTACCCACCCTCTGCTGCGGCCTACTCACCCTCTGCTGCGGTCTACCACCCTCTGCTGCGGCCTTCTCACCCTCTGCTGCAGCCTACTCACCCTCTGCTGCGGCCTACCCACCATCTGCTGCGGCGTACTCACCCTCTGCTGCGGTCTACCACCCTCTGCTGCGGCCTACCCACCCTCTGTTGCGGCCTACTCACCCTCTGCTGCGGCCTACTCACCCTCTGCTGCGGCCTACTCACCCTCTGCTGCGGCCTACTCACCCTCTGCTGCGGCCTACTCACCCTCTGCTGCGGCCTACTCACCCTCTGCTGCGGTCTACCACCCTCTACTGCGGCCTACTCACCCTCTGCTGCGGCCTACTTACCCTCTGCTGCGGCCTACCCACCCTCTAATGCGGGCTACTCACCCTCTGCTGCGGCCTACTCACCCTCTGCTGCGGCCTACTCACCCTCTGCTGCGGCCTACTCATCCTCTGCTGTGGCCTACTCACCCTCTCTGCGGCCTACCCACCCTCTGCTGCGGCCTACCCACCCTCTGCTGCGGCCTACCCACCCTCTGCTGCGGCCTACCCACCCTCTGCTGCAGCCTACCACCCTCTGCTGCGGCCTACCACCCTCTGCTGCGGCCTACTCACCCTCTGCTGCGGCCTACTCCATTGGCTCCTTGGTCAAGATCCTGACAAAAAGACCAAAAATATCCATCGCAACTTTATCCATCAACACTTCCAGTAACACAAACAAAACATGCATGGGAAGAGGCTGCAATCTCACACCACTCATTTTCATGGCGCTAGCTGTGAGGTGGGGCTGCGTAGTCTTTAATTCTGTTGCCAGGTAGCTGGGAGATTGTGGTCTCTCCATCTCCATGGGTCCGGCATGACGAGAGTCAGCTTATCCCCAGTGCCTCATCCTTTGCTATGGTCAAAATGGAGTTTACCAGAGAACGTTTTCTGTTTTGGTGCCTCGCCCTGTTATTCTGCGGTGACATAAGGAGATGCCTAGACCCATAAGGAAAGAGTACACCAGCAGGATGTGTCGGTATGAGAAGTGGAGTGCAGGAAAAAACTTGGGACGGCAGACCTGCGGGATGGAAGAAACAGTAAAAACTGGGAAATCCGAATACTGTCCGAACTGGTCTTGAACGTCTTAAATGGGAACACCAGTAAAACCTGGGAAATAACAATACTGATCCAAACTGTTTTATCCCATTGAGAGTGGCTGGGATAAGACCCGCATCAGGAGATAGTTGACCGTGAATGCTGCACACCTTTTCTGCCCTGATTAGATCATTGCGGCACAGTATCCAGGAGTGGGGGAACCAACTTTCAGCTGATCACCTCCTCTGCCATTTTCAACCATGTCTTCTTGCTTTTGGAAGCAGATTTCTCCTCCTGAATCTCCCTGTGGACCCTTATGGTTATAGCATCACGTGCAGAGACACATCGTTGAGGTGCTGCTTTTGCTACATTGTGTCCCCATTCCTGAAGCTACTGATTGTCTGGAGACTTGTACTGGGTATCAGCAGATCTCACATGGCCCCCTTTAAGTATCAATTGAAATAGACTTCTGCTGTTCCTCATCAGACTTTGTTCACTCCAACTGGTCGGGAAACCAGGAAGTCACGGACAAATGTATTGCTGAAACGTTCGAATTCCCAATGTGTTGCTGGTGTCTTCCACTATCGGCATAGTGGAATGTTACATTTCACCCCATACGTACACACAAATACATAGAGGTGCACAGAAATATACAAACACACAGAGATGTACTTCTAAATACATACCACACACATACACGTATGTACAGAGATTCAAACAAAGACAGAATAATACAGAAAGAAAATGCAGAGGGCTCACACAAAGAAATATTTACAGAGATAGAAACAGAGAGAAGTCAGTCAAATACAAAGGGAAACAGACACAAGAAGGTGATAAGCAGAGATAGTCAAGCAGAAAGGGTTATTGATATACCATCAATAACACACGACGAGTGATGAACGTAACTGAGGCTTTAATACACTAAACCCAAGCCTCCTGCCTCTGGAACCCACCTGGGTCGGAGGCGGAGACTTGCCACCTTTATACATAAGCCCGAGGGGAGGAGTCACAGGCGGAGCCAGCCTGGACAAGCCCAGGCATGCTTAATTCAATACAATGCCATATAATGCAATACCGTGGTTTACCACAGTCACCCCATGTTTAAAAAAAGCGTCCAGCGGGGGTGAAGTGGTCTTAAAGGTCAAGTCTGTCGGGGGCCTTGACCTTCTGCCGTTATCGTCTCAGTCCCAGCTGTGGTACAGCCGCCGGTGTCGAGACCTATGTGTCCGGGAGCGTGTTGTCTTCTTTTTCACCCAGATGTTGAGTCGGCGGAGGGGGGGGGGGGTGTATGGGCGGAGGTGGTGGTGCTTGTCGTCGGTGGGCCTGTGGGTGTTAGTTCATGAGGGAGGTGGGCAGTGGTGGGGGAAGACGGTTTAGGGTGGGGGTGGTGGTGATGGTCGCCGGGGAACCTGCAGGTGCCAAATCCCGAAGGGAGACCATGTCCTGCCGCCCGTCCTGGTGTGCCATGTAGGCATATTGGGGGATTGCATGGAGGAGCAGGACCTTCTCGACGAGGGGGTCAGTTTTATGGCTCCTCGCATGGTTCCAGAGAAGGACGGGCCCCGAGATGGTCAGCCAGGATGGAAGCGAGACCCCGGAGGTGTATTAAACTGATACACCATCAATAACACATGACGAGTGATGAACGTAACTGAGGCTTTAATACACTAAACCCAATACCCTGCATCTGGACCCCACCTGGGTCGGAGGCGGAGACTTGCCACCTTTATACATCCGAGGGGAGGAGCCACAGGCGGACCCAGCCTGGACAAGCCCAGGCTTGCTTAATACAATACAATGCCATATAATGCAATACCGTGGTTTACCACAGTTATCAATAGAGATTGAGGAAGAGATGTGATGACATATGAATTACGATAATGCACAAAATATCTCAGAATGCTTAGAGTGCAGGGCAATTGAAGGCTGTAGTAAACAGAAGGGCCTTGAGATGGTTTGAACAATTGGAGAGAGAACCGGAGGTGCAGAATGGAATTAGGAATCGTGCTCTGCTTCCAATGATGCCATGGACAGAGGGGGGATTGAATAGTAGGCAGAGTCAGAAGGCCAAAGTGTGCAGGAGGCCAATAGGATTAGAGGGCATTAGAGAAACCAGTTGGGCTGAGGCCATGGAGAGACAGGGAGGTGTTGTAAATCTGTGATGAATGGAGGTCTGGGACAAAGTATGGGAAGTTACATTTTGGGCAAATTGGAGCTTATGAGCAGTGAAATCCCTAGGGATTCAAACACAGAGAAACAGATTTACACAGATGTACAGTCATTGAGGAATACACAGAAACACAGATGCTTGAAAGTACAGAGTTACACAGATAAAAATATACTCACAATCTTTCAGGTCCAGATAGAGCCACAGAATTACTCAGTGAGAATTACAGACATCGAATTATTGTGTCACAGAATTACACAGATATAGAGTAATGTCGTTTTTAGCGTGACCTGTTTCAAATATTTATCTCCAGCAGTAGTTCTCCCAGACTCTCCTGTCTCCTCCACAGCCCCGCCTTCACATTCGGCTCTGAGCTCAGAGGTAAAAAACAGACTAAACATTTCTGTCAAATATGAAATCGACTCCTTGGTCTCCAAGACATCTCATCTCACGTAGGATTAGACAGGATATAGAGCACAGAAAGAGGCCACTCAGCCTAACCAGTTCATACTGGAGTTTGTGCTCCCCTTGAGCATTCTCCTGTCTTTCCTCATCAAATTCCATCACCTTAAACTGCTATTCCCTTGTCCCTCGTGAGCTTATCAAGCCTCCTCTGTGCCCCCATACAATTTGCTTTGACTAGTCCCTGTGGTAGCGAGTTCCATATTCTCACCACTCTCCGGGTAAAGAAGTGTCTTCTAAATTTATTAAACCGCAAGTCCTCTACACGAGGGGAGGTCCTTGGCTCATTGTCAGCTGCTGCTTCATCCTGAGCCATTTTTGGGGCAGTTTCTGTCAGTGGCATTGCAGTCAGGGACAGGACCAGGAGCCAGGTCCCAAGTCTATCTCAGCTGGATCGGGAATTGAACCTGCACTGTTGCCATTACTCCCAACCACACACTAACCATTTAGCCAACTGAGTTGGCCGCCCTTTCTTCTGAATTCCCTATTTGATTGTTTAGTGACTTACTTATATTGATGTCCTCTAGTTTGGTCTTACCCACAAATGTTAACGCACTCTCTGAACGCTCTTTCAGAATTTTATTCGCTGCTAGGTCACTGCATAGCCTTCTCCTTTCAAGAGACGTAACCTATCCATTCTCACCTGGGGTGAAATTCTCCCCTACCCGGCGGGGCGGGGGGGGGGTCCCGGCATACCGGAGTGGCGCAAACCACTCTGGCGTCGGGCCTCCCCAAAGGTGCGGAATTCTCCGCACCTTTAGGGGCTAGGCCCGCGCCGGAGTGGCTCCCGCTCCGCCGATGGTGCCAAAACTGGCGCCAACGGCCTTTGGCGCTACGCCACCCGGCGTCGGGCTGGCCGAAAGGCCTTCACCGGTCCGCGCATGCGCCGGTGCATCAGCGGCCGCTGACGTCAGCACCGGCGCATGCGCGGTGGAGGGGGTCTCTTCTGCCTCCGCCATGGTGGAGGCCATGGTGGCAGCGGAAGAAAAAGAGTGCCCCCATGGCACTAGCCCGCCCGCCAAACGGTGGGCCCCGATCGCGAGCCAGGCCACCGTGGGGGCAACCCCTGGGTCCGATCGCCCCGCGACCCCCCCCAGGACCCCGGGGGCCTGCTCGCGCCGCCAATCCCGCCAGCACCAGAGGTGGTTTAAACCACGTCGGCGGGAGAGGCCTGACAGCAGCGGGACTTTGGCCCATCGCGGGCCGGAGAATCGGCGCGGGGTGCACGGCGATCGGCGCCGGGGGGCACGCTGATCGGCGGGGCGTGATTCCCGCTCCCGCCGATTCCCGGGTTGCGGAGAATTCCGGCCACGGCGGGGGCGAGATTTACGCCGGCCCCGGGCAATTCCCCAACCCTGTGGGGGGTCGGAGAATTCCGTCCCTGATATCATTTTATACTATGGCAACCAGATCTGTAGACAGGTCTAATCGTGGTTTGATACAATTTGAGAAATAACCCCGAGTTAGTGCTTGGTTTGTTTATTCTTTATTGCCTCGTTAATTGGTGTCACTCCTTTTAGTGATTTGTGCATTTGTACTCCCAGCCTCCGGAGTGAGGAGAAAAGGGACAGAGTTAGACAAATTGTTCAAAGTAGCAATGCCAGTTCAATAGGAACAAGAACAATTAAAAAGCAGAGACGTTTTGTTCAACTTGTCCAGGACTTTTGTGAGCCCACACATATATAGTGCTGTGCACAGTTCCAATCTCAATAAGGCAAAAGGATGGAGGAGAAAATGTGATAAAGGATTTACAAGCATAATACTAGAACAGAGAGCCTTTGACACAGCTAACTGTACCATCCTCTTTCAGTGCCTCGCTCCTGTCATTCAATTCTTATATATCACAGTCGCCAAAAAATAACCTACAATTGGCTTCTCTTCCTACTCCAGTATCTTTATCTTTGGTGTCTCAAGGATCTGTCCTTGCCCTCTCCTATTTCTTATTTACCTGCTGTCCTTCAGTGGCATCATCTAAAACACTGATAGTTTTCACGGTAGCATTGTGGTTAGCACAATTGCTTCACAGCTCCAGGGTCCCAGGTTCGATTCCGGCTTGGGTCACTGTCTGTGCGGAGTCTGCACATCCTCCCCGTGTGTGCGTGGGATTCCTCCGGGCGCTCCGGTTTCCTCCCACAGTCCAAAGATGTGCAAGTTAGGTAGATTGGCCGTTATAAATTGTCCTTAGTGTCCAAAATTGCCCTTAGTGTTGTGTGGGTTATGGGGATAGGGTGGAGGTGTTGACCTTGGGTAGGGTGCTCTTTCCAAGAGCCGGTGCAGACTCGATGGGCCGAATGGCCTCCTTCTGCACTGTAAATTCGATGAAACACGACCTCACTATGGCCACAATTGACCTCTCCGTTATCTCCAAGTTGTCACACTACTCTTCCAATATCTAGTATTGGATAAGTAGAAATTCCAGCGAAATACTGAAAGATGGAAGCCTTTGGGTGGGATTTTCCAGTCGCGCCCACCCCGAGGCTGGAATGCCTGCCCCAGGTCACCTGACCTTTAAATGGTCTGCCAAATTGTCCGTCCCACCTACGTCGGTTCCCGCGGTGGGTGGAACCAGAAAACCTATCCCATTGCCTTTGGTCCCCACTGCAAATCCCATTCCCTGGCCACTGATTTCAACCCTCTCCGTGGCAACGTTCTGGAACTAAACCAATCTGTTCACAACCTCTGTGTCATATTGGAACCCGAGGAAAGCTGCCGAGCGCACATCTGTACCATCACGAAGATTTCCAATTCCCAACTCTTGCCCAATTTTTTTATTCACTCACAAAATGTGGCAAGGCCGGCATTTGTTGCCTCTCCCTAATTGTCCTCGATAAGGGCTTTCTCGAACCACTGCAGATCACCTGCCGCAGGTGTACCCACAGCGCTGTGGGGAAGGGAGTTCCAGAATTTCAATCCAGTAACAGTGAAGGAACGGCGATATATTTCCAAGTCAGGATGGTGAGTGACTTGGAGGGGAACTTGCAGATGGTGGTGTTCCCGTGTTTCTGATTGATGTAACCATCAATTCACGAGACATTGCACGCGCTGGTGCATGTCCCGCGGGATAGGGCATCCGGAGGCTCGTTGATCTTCCCGGGTCGATACTTAATATCATAGCTGTAGGTGGAGAGTTCGATCCTCCACCAAAGAATTTTATCATTTTTTATGATAAAACGCATTTCTCCTTGTTGTACGTGAGGTTCAGTTTCTGTGCCGTCTGGAGAAAACGGTGGAGGTTGGCGTCGTGGTCCTGCTGGTCATGGCCGCAGATGGTAACATTGTCCAAATACGGAAACGTGGCCCGCAGCCCGTACTGGTCTACCATTCGGTCTATTGCTCGTTGGAACACCGAGACCCCATTAGTGACGCCGAAGGAGACCCGGAGGAAATGGAAGAGGCGGCCATCGGCCTCGAATGCCATAGAGTGGCGGTCCTCCGGGTGGATTGGGAGCTGGTGGTATGCAGACTTCAGATCCACCGTGGAAAAGAGCCGATACTGGGCGATCTGATTTACCATGTCTGCAATCCTGGGGAGGGGATACGCGTCGAGGAGCGTAAATCTATTCATGGTCTGACTATAGTCGACAACCATGCGGAATTTTTCCCCGGTCTTAACGACCACCACCTGAGCTCTCCAGGGACTATTGCTGGCCTCTATCACCCCCTCACTGAGAAGCCTTCGGACCTCTGATCTGATAAATACCCTACCCTGCAGGCTGTATCGCCTGCTACGACTGGCTACGGGTTTACAGTCCTGTGTGAGATTGGCAAAGAGAGGAGGGGGGGAGATTCGCAGCATGGCTAGGCTGCAGATAGTGAGTGGGGGCAGGGGCCCGCTGAAGCTGAGGGTGAGGCTCTCAAGGTTACACTAAAAATCTAGGCCTAATAAGAGTGGAGCGCAGAGGTCGGGCAAAACGTAGAGTTGAAATTTTGAGTAGCCTCGGATTGTGAGTGTCGCGGCGGTGCGCCCCTGGATCTGGACAGAATGGGAGCCTGAAGCGAGCGAGATAGTTTGCCGCATGGGGAAAACGGGGAGCGGACAGCGTCTTACCAGGTCTGGGTGTATGAAGCTCTCAGTGCTCCCGGAGTCAAAAAGGCATGGCGTGTTGTACCCGTTGATTTGGACCTCTGCCATCGCATTTCGCAGATGCTTCGGGCGTGATTGATCCAGGGTGACTGCGCCGAGTTGTGGGCCGCGTGACGAGCGCCCGGGGAGGTCGTACTCTTCCGATGAGTTGCCTGAGCGTGGAGATGCAGCTTGGGCCCGTGGATCGCACATGGCAGGCGGCGAGAAAGATGGCATCCAAGTTGGCGGCCCCCAAGAGTCACATGTGGCTGGCGGCGTGGTGGAGGTTTGCCAAGATGGCGGCCCCCATGGATCGCACATGGTGGGAGGGGGCGGGGTTGGGGCATAGGCCGCAGCGTTTCGGGCCCCGCGGGCCTGCGGGTGTGGGGAGCGATTACTTCGTGCCGCTGGGGAGTTGGAAGCTGGGGCCCTTTTTGCGAGGCACACTCTCGCGTAATGCCCTTTTCGCCCGCAGCTGCTGCAGGTCGCGTTGCGGGCCGGGCAGTGCTGCCGCGGGTGCTGATTCTGGCCACAGAAATGTCAGGCTAGAGCAGCCTGGTGGCTGGGCGGCCGTGTGGCACAGGCCTGGAGGAGTCGCTGGTCGGGGGCCCATGATTGGGTCGCGGGGTCCACGGGGAACGAGGTGAGGCTGCGGAAGGAGACCTCCATCATGGTAGCAATTTGCGCAGTTGTTTCTAAGTCTTAGGCCTCCTTTTCCAGCAGTCATTGGCGCACATAATTAGACCTGAGGCCTGCTACAAAAACATTGCGTACAGCAAGTTCTCTGTGTTCAGCCGCAGTAACCGCTTGATAGTTACAGTCATTAGATAGATTATTGAGCTCTCTTAAAAATTCGGCGAGTGGGGCAGCACGGTGGCCTAGTGGTTAGCACAACCGCCTCACGGCGCTGAGGTCCCAGGTTCGATCCCGGCTCTGGGTCACTGTCCGTGTGGAGTTTGCACATTCTCCCCGTGTCTGCGTGGGTTTCGCCCCCACAACCCAAAAATGTGCAGAGTAGGTGGATTGGCCACGCTAAATTGCCCCTTAATTGGAAAAAATAATTGGGTAATCTAAATTTATAAAAAAAAAAAAATTCGGCGAGTGATTCTGTAGGTCACTGGCGGCAAGTCGTGAACACATGGCGTGCGTAAACTTCGTTAATGGGCCTTACATATATCTTATCGAGTATCGCTAGCGCTGCAGTATATGAACCGGCCGAGTTTAGTTGTGTAGAGATTCTGTGGCTCACCCTCGCGTGCAGTAGACTGAACTTCTGTTCCTCTGTTGTTTCGGCCATGCTCGCTTCTGCCAGGTAGGCCTTGATGCACCGCAGCCAGTGGGAGAAGATTTCTTTCGCCTCTGCATCCTGTGGGTCGAGTTCCAGGCGTCCAGGCTTGAGGGCTGATTCCATGATCGATCCTGACTGTTCTTAAGTGGATTAAATTGATGGAACCATCAATTCACGAGACACGTGCTTTAAGATATGAACAGTGGTTTTAATCTACTTACTCCAGAGCCAGCCTGTTACCCGTTGAACTCTCGATTAACTGCAGGCTGGCTCTGGACACGGTTATTTATACAGCAGTCAAGGGGGAGGAGTCGTGGGCGGAGCCAAGGGTGGAGCCCTGTACAAACTCCTGAGCATTCCCAGAGCTACTCCCCCTAGTGGTCGGATAACGCTACTGCGCTTACAATGGTATTGGTAAATACAGTGTGAATTACTACGTTACATTCACCACACTGATGTCCTAGTCCTTCTAGATGGTAGTGATCACGGGTTACCCCTCACTGGTCATCTGCTGTTGGAGTGTTCATTTAGCCCTTTACTACTCCTAGACTTGACTTTACAATGCATTTCTGGCTGGTCTCCTAAGGGCTCTACTTATAAACTTGAGATCATCCAGATTTCTGCTGCCCAGACCCTAAATCACAGCAATACATATTCATCCAGCACCCTTGTGCCCAATGATTTGCACTGGCTCCAAGTTGAACAATGCCTTGATTTTAAAATTCTTTACCTTCTTTTGAAATCATTCCACATCCTCGCCCTCCCTACCTCTCTAATCTCCACCAACCCTCGAACTCTCTGAGATAACTGCACTCCTCCAATAACGACCTCCTGATTATCCTTGACTTTAATCACTTCACCAGTGATTGCCTTCAGCTACCAAGCTTTAATCTCAGGAATTCCCTCCCTATACGTCTTCACCATTCTATCCCTCTTTCCTCCCAAAAGATGCTCCTTAAAACCTACCTCTTTGATCAACACTTTTAGTTATCTGGCCTAATACCTCATTTATGTGGCTTTGTGTCAACATTTGTTGGTAACATTCCTGTGAAGCACCTTCTAGCATTTTAAAAGAGTATAAGGTGTTCTGGTACCCAGCGGTCTGAGCAGAACCCAAAACGGGCATCAGTGAGCAGGTATTAATGAGTAAACGCTGCTTGGTAGCACTGTTAACAATATCTTCCATCACTTCACTGCTGATGGAGAATAGACTGGTGGGCAGTAATTGGTCAGACTGGCTTTGTGCAGTTTTTTGCTGACAGGACTTGCCTGGGCAATTTGCCACATCGTCAGGTAGATGCCTTTGCAACTATCCTGGAGCAGCTTGGATATGAATGTGGTTGGTTCTGGGGCACCATCTTCAATAACACACCGAGGTTGTTGGTGGGGCCCACAGCCTTTACAGAATCCAGTGCCTTCAGCCATTTCTTAATATCACATAGAGTGAAATACATTACCTGGAATCTATGATGATGCGGACCTCAGGAGGAGGCTGAGATCATCCATTTGGTATTTTTGCCGAAGAGGACTGCAATCACCTCAGCCACTGAAGTGCTGGGCTTCACCATCATTGATGGGGATGTTTGTGCAGCCTCCTCTTCCTCCTGTTTTATTGTTTGAACGCCCACCGCCATTCATGACTGGTTGTGACAGGGCTGCAAATCTTTGATCTGATCCATTTGTTTAAGGGATCGCTTAGTTCTGCCTCGACATACTGCTTCTGCAGTTTAGCGTACATTTTTAAAAAAAATTTAGATTACCCAATTATTTTTTCCAATTAAGGGGCAATTTAGCGTGGCCAATCCACCTACTCTGCACATTTTTGGGTTGTGGGGGCGAAACCCACACAGACATGGGGAGAATGTGCAAACTCCACACGGACAGTGACCCAGAGCTGGGATCGAACCTGGGACCTCAGCGCCGTGAGGCGGTTGTGCTAACCACTAGGCCACCGTGCTGCCCCCAGTTTAGCGTACATGTCATCCTATCTTGTAGCTTCACCAAGTTGGCATCTCAATTACAGGAATGCCTGGTGATGTTCCTCATTGAACAACGTTTGGTCCCTTACAGGACTGGTGGTAATGATGGAGCGAAGGAATTGTCAAGCTATAAGATTATAAATTGTGTCCGAGTGCAATTCTGCTGCTGCTGATGGCCAACAGTGCCTCATGGATGCCCAGCTTTGAGCTGCAAGAGCTGATCTGAATGTATCCCATTTAATTACAACACAACATGAAGGAGGCGTCCTGAATATGAAGACAGGTGTTCGCTTCCACAAGGTTTGTGCTGTGGTAACTCCAACAATGTTGCCGTGGGTAGGTGCATCGTTGACAGATAGATTGGTGGGGGCAAAGTAAATCGTTTTCCGCCCTCTTTTGGTTCTTTCACCACCTGTCATGTCCTTCAGGACCCAGCCAACTTGGGGAGTAGTGTTGCCACCAAGCCTCCTGATAATAAACGTTGAAGTCCCCCACCAAAATATATTCTTGCTAACTTCAGTGAATTAGATGTGGAGAGCGATGGCATGGTAGCTACATTTGCAGGCAGCAGAAAGGTAGGTAGGAAAGTATGTTGTGAAGAAGAGATACGTTCACAGAAGGATATAGATAGGTTGAGTGAGTGGGCAAAGATCTGGCAGATGGAGTATAATGTGGGAAAATGTGAAATTGTTCACTTTGGCAGGAAGAATAAAGAAGTAGAGTATTACTTAAACGGAACCTGTCTGTAGAATCTCAAGGTGCAGAGGGATCTAGGTGTTCGAGTGCATGAGTCACAAAAAGCTAGTATGCAAGTATAGCACATAATCAAGATGGCTAATTGTTATGTATTAAAGAATAGTTCCTTGCTGGTGAAGCATCACGTGATGTGTAGTGACATCAGCAGAGTGCTTGCATGATCCTTGCAGTTGTCCATTTTAGATTGCACGAGCAATACCGTTTAATAACAAAAGAGAAAACTGGCGATGAGGACTGCAGCAAAACCAATTGTGAAGGAAGAAATTTATCAACAGAAATAGTGGAGACAGCATCAGAAGCAAAGGAGATTCTCGGGACTGGACTCATACACAGGTTAGGTGAAGTACAGCCGCTGATGTTGAAGATTTAAAAAATATTTGACTACAACCATGAGTAAAGAAGAAAGACAGTTTGAAATCTTGGCTTGCTGCCGAAGTTGGTAGGGTCTGAGCTATGGACACCACATACGTGAGAAAGTTAAACGGGCTTCAGGTAATGCAGATTCAGGACTCTTCCGACTCTGTACGGGTCACTACTCGGAGAAATGTCAGGCGAAAGGGAACACAATCTAGTTGCTTGTGGATCGTTTGTGCCAAACGCTCAAAAGAATTGGAAGGGAGGACGTTGGTTGAAGTATAGACCCTAGAAGCCGGAATCCAAAATGGCAGGCAAAACAGACACCATGGGCAAGATTCTCCCCTACCCGGCGGGGCGGGGGGTCCCGGCGTGATGGAGTGGTGTGAACCACTCCGGCGTCGGGCCGCCCCAAAGGTGCGGAATCCTCCGCACCTTTAGGGGCCAAGCCCTCACCTTGAGGGGCTAGGCCCGCGCTGGAGTGGTTGGCGCACTGCCGGCCGGCGGGAAAGGCCTTTGGCACCATGCCAGCTGGGTCCGAAGGGACTCTGCCGGCCGGCGGAAGCCCGCGCATGCGCGGGAGCGTCAGCAGCTGCTGATGTCATCCCCGCGCTTGTGCAGGGAGGGGGGTCATCCCCGCGCTTGTGCAGGGGGGGTCACCTCCGCGTTGGCCATCGCGGACGCTGATGCCCAACGCAGAAGGAAAAGAGTGCCCCCACGGCACAGGCCCACCCGCGGGTCGGTGGGCCCCGTCCGCGGGCCAGACCACCGTGCGGGCACCTCCCGGGGTCAGATCGCCCGCGCACCCCCCCCTCCCCCAGGACCCCGGAGCCCGCCCGCGCCGCTAGTCCTGCCGGTAAGGGAGGTGGTTTGATTTATGCCGGCAGAACCGGCATAACAGCGGAGGGACTTCGGCCCATTGCGGGCCGGAGAATCGCCGGGGGGGGGGCCCGCCGACCGGCGCGGCGCGATTCCTGCCCCCGCCGAATATCCGGTGCCGGAGAATTCAGCGGCCGGCGGGGGCGGGATTCACGCCGGCCCCCGGCGTTTCTCTGACCCGGCGGGGGGTCGGAGAATCCAGCCCCATATAAGCATTTGATGAAGACTGTGAGACTTGGAACTCATATGAGGAAAGATTCCGATTATAGTCACAGCAAATCAATGACCAGTGGACCTAAAGGGCACATAATTTCTCAGTTCAGTCGGGCATAAAACTTCTTTGCTGCAACAAAATTTAGTTCACCCACCAAAACCGAGAGAAACAAGGTACATCAAACTAATGAAAAATTTGAAAGGGCATTTCTCTTCTCGACCATTATTGATTGCAAAAAGGTTTTGGTTCCATCGCCGTAGTCAGGAAGAAGGTGAAAGCATTTTACAATTTGTATCAACTTTTAAGAAGGTTCGCAAAATATTGCAAATTTGGTGCAACACTTGATGATACTCTTCATGATAGACTGGTTTGTGGAGTCTGCAGTGAAGCTATTCAGAGAAAGCTGCTTATTGTAAGAGATTTATCTCTAAAAGATGGTGTGGAATTTGCCACCTCTACGGAACTAGCAATGAAAGAAGTTTCACAGGTAGGGGCTGGAGTGAAGATCCACAAAATGGATACCACAAGGAACAAGACTATAAGGGTACGGCCATGCCACCGCAGTACACAGGGGAATGCTGGAGTAGAACAAATAAATGCAAGAACTGTGGCAAAAATGGCCATATTGCTGAGGCATGTTGGGCTCAGAAACTTCTTTAACACCAAAATATCCCAAAAAATAAACATCTAAACAGACTAGCCGTGCCTCTAAATTATCAAACCAAGTTCAAGACCACTCAGAAGACAATGTACATGGGCTACTGCAGGAGCTGAAGCTAGGTGTTGTGTCAGTGCGGGGCGACCAACAACGTTTTTGGGCATATCCAAAACTCGGAGGCCATGAAATTAAACTGAAAGTGGATACTGGCTCAACTGTATTGATAATATCTGGGCAATTTATAATCAAAAACTGAAGCACCTGCCTTTAAAACTATCAAATGTGATATTCAGGACATACTGTTTTGACACCCTGGGCTAGTGTGTGGTCAATTCTAGCCCCACAGACCCCAGAGTCCCAATGTAAGTGAATTATCCAATAATCAATGTATTATCCTGACCCCGACTCCTCCAATGTCTTACAGGCACCAGACTTGTAATGCTTTACAAGAGAAGAGATAAACATGTAATGCAAAAAATAGAACAATGTTATGCAAATCTAATTATTCTCCAAATCCCACCCCACCCTCCACCCAGATACACAAAAGACAGGCACATGGTGGGGGTGGGGGTGGGGGGTGGGGGGGGGTGGGAAGGAGCAATTCAAAATAACAGGTGTTAAACTGGGGATGAGAGATTAGTTTCTTCGCTGCTGAGGTTATAGTTTTTTTTAGAACATACAGTGCAGAAGGAGGCCATTCGGCCCATCGAGTCCGCACCGACCCACTTAAACCCTCACTTCCACCCCATCCCCGTAACCCAATAACCCCTTCTAACTTTTTTTGGTCACTAAGGGCAATTTAGCATGGCCAATCCACCTACCTGCACGTCTTTGGACTGTGAGAGGAAACCGGAGCATCCGGAAGAAACCTATGCAGACAGGGGAGAACGTGCAGACTCCTCACAGACAGTGACCCAGCGGGGAATCGAACCTGGGACCCTGGCGCTGTGAAGCCACGATGCTATCCACTTGTGCTACCGTGCTGCCCTGTAGTCTTTGTAGATGATGATCTTCTCCAAATGTGAGGTGCAGCAAACCATTGGTTGGTTTGGATTGTTTAAGATCCACTTTCGGTTTGAACTTTGAAATTACCTCTGGAGTCACCTTCACTTCCACTGACTTGGGCTATTACTGAGAAGATTTCCCTCAGGTCTGGGCAGTTCTAGCTTGTGTCCACCAGATGGACCACCAGCCTCACTGAGTCAATCTGAAGTTCTCAACACTGGAATTTAAAAGAGGGTTTTTAAACTGCTGGCCTTGTTTGCAGCCGCTGCTGGACTGATCTTCCTTGTGTTAGTCTGACTGTAGGACGAGAAAGGTCTTTACTTTGCACCTTCAGACAGAGACCCATCAGGACAGAAGAATCAGGGTTTATACTCTTTAGCTTCTTGATACAACCAAAAACTAATTTGGAAAACAGTCTCACAGAGAATGCCTACCAACCCGCCTGAGGAGAAAACAGAGCCTCCAACTGGAAATTTTAGGCAGGTCCACCCCCTTTAGGGAGAGAATTTAAAGCTTTCTTCAGCTCTGTTCCAAAATGAAACTAAAACCTGAGAGCCAGCCTGTATTTCTTTGCAGAATCTTCTGGAAGCTTCTGAAAGGCTTCACCAATCACAATAGAGAATCTAACAAGACCCGGAATTTCAGAAGAGTCAAAAAATGACATCACGGGACGATGCCACACAGCACACTGCATGGAGGGGAATCCCCTTGGGCCAGTTCAGTAGCAGGCTGTAACAGGGCGGGTTCCACAGGCTGTAGTTTAAAAGCAGCCAGCAAGACTGAAATTCAAAAAAGAAAGCTAAGATCAGACAAGGATTTAAAAGAGGTTCCTTACATGATCCCCCCCCCCCCCCCACCGCCGCTAAAAGAATGAAATGTCAAGACACACAACACCCACACATACCTGTCTAAACGAGCCCCATTACACAAATCTCTTGCCTGATTTTGACACCAGTAATGATTTAACTTTTAGACACCAGACAAAGTACTTGCAACCACATCATCGTTTTCAGGAAATATATATAGCCTTTACATCAAACAAGCGCAATGATAACTCCGACAGAAAAACCTTGCATTCTTGGTTCTAAATGCCTCTGCAAACACACACGGGTAACGGCAAACACACGCGGGTAACGGCAAACACACGCGGGTAACGGTTTGGAAATGTCCAGGGCGGTCGATTCATCCTCTAACATAGCCATTGAATTCTCAGACTCTCCTTGGTGTTCCGTGGACCATAACAGTTTGCTTGTTTCTGAAACATGTCCAACATGCATCGTTCTTCAGTCTCTAACTGAGCCAGTCTCTGGAGCTTTAATTGAGGATGTGGCCATATTGGTTTAAAAGGTTTGAGGTCCAAGGGGTGCTTCCCTACAACTTTGTCTACGGTCCTTTAGTACCTTCACTATGCCTGTCTCTTTCTGTTCATTATGTAACATTAATAGTCCTTCCTGATTGTCGAATGGACGTCTAATCATATTCCGAGGGTCTCCTACAGCTAAGCTACAAGTAGGATTGTCAGTGTTGAGAGAAGTATTGGGTCACTCTGAGCCAATAGACTCTCCTCAACCCACCAGACGTACATTCTCTCTTGGCCTTCACAGGACTGCCTTCAGCAACAATTACAGATGAAGGATCGGTCCTCTCAGGGTTGGTGGACTTGAGAGGCACTATTCCTGGGTGTCAACGTTTACCTCCTCAGTGGAGTTTTCGTAACCAGCGCCTGCATTTCCGTTTACTGATTCTGTGAACGGTTTGAGTTTTTCTAGCCTCTCTGATTGCAAAGCCACTACAGGGTTCTCCATCCACCGTCTTCTTAACTCTCAAAAGGGATTGATTGCCAATTACTTAACCTTCCTGGCTATCTACTTCTGCAACCCTTCATAAAGATGTGGGTCAACCAACAGCTTGCTTGGTAGCACCTCCCAGTCCTTACTGCCCTCATCCTGACTAACTGATGCTGTGCATCCTCTCCTTCAAAGCAAGCCTGCTCTGGGAACCTCTTTCACCTGAAGGTAATGGCAATGGGTTTGCTGCAAGAGGCAGTAACAAATTACTGTTAGGCAAATCCAATTCACCTTCCTCTTCTGGGTTGTTAACTCCTTTACTAGCTTTGGAAGAATTATTTGCCAATTGTCCAAGTTCAATTCGTGACGAGTCTACTCAGGAAAATGTATATCATCGCATTATAGTCAGACCTGAAATCAAAGTCAGGACGATGGTCTGACTCTTCTTCCCTGCCATCATTCTTGCAACAACTATTTACCATTACTTTGTAATCAGGACCTAGATCGAGTCAAACTTATTGTCTGACTCTTCATCCTTAAGGTCACTTTCAGTCTGAAAGTGCTGAGGATCTTTGGTCGGTGCAGGCTTGGGGGGGCCGAAGGGCCTGTTCCTGTGCTGTCATTTTCTTTGTTCTTTGAAGTTTTCAGAGCCGCAACCTGAGGTTAAGAAGGAAAAGTGTGACATTTCCAAGCAATCCATAAATCACCGAGATCACATCATCGATAACGACGGCTTACACAAGGAGCAAAAGAAGATGGCCGCAATCTTAGAAGCACCACGTCCTCAAAATGTCACACAATCAAGATCGTTTTAGCTTTGATCAATTCTCATGGTAAACTTGTGCCAAATTTAGCAATGTGATCGAAACCTTTATACATGTTGCTGTGTGTCAGACAGGCAAGGCGTTGGTCAGAACAATGTGAAAATGCAGACGATGGAATAAAAGAAGTTTTACAGCACACACAGGTGTTGGTTCATTATAATCCCAAACTGAAGTTGCTACTTGCTTGCGGTGCCTCACCCTATGGGATTGGTGCAGTTGTCTCACACATTATGCCTACATGACCGATAGCGTTTGCTTCACAAACTCTTACTCGCACAGAAATGAACCACACTCAGCCAGGAAAAGAGGTTTCCAGCATCATTTTCAGGGTAAGAACGTTCCACCATTACCTTTATGGGCATCATTTTACTCTTTTGACAGATCATTGACCTTTGACTACAATCTTTGGGCCGTATAAAGGTTTATCTTCTTTAGCAGCTAGTGGATTACAAAGATGGTCATTGATATTGTTGGCACAGGAATCCGATATCCAGTATCACAGAGCAGCATGCAAACACTGATGCTTTGTCAAGATTGCACTAACAAGTCACGCAAGAACCTGAAGAACATTTTGACAACATTCCTGGTTGGATTCTCCGTTTCTGCGACTAAGTGTTGACACCAACGGAGAATCCATGGACGGGAAAATCGGCGCTGCACCGATTCCGCTACCGGTGAGCGACCAGCACTAGCGCCGCCGGAAAACCATTGAATCCCATGAAAAACGGTGCAGGATTCGCCGGGTTCGTGGTGGACACTTGCAGGGATGACAAGCTGCAACAACGCATAAACAATACACTCCCCACACACACACTGATCAGGGCCGAAAAGATGGGACAGGTTGTGCTGGTGCGCCCTGATTGGTCGGCTGGGGCAGAGGGCAACCAGGGGGGTGCCCCAGGAGGGTCGCCTATACGACACAGGGCACCAGGTTTAGAGTGGGCTGTTAGCGGAGTGCACAGCTACATGGCTGTTTTGCGGCTGCAGTAATGCTGTTTTGTTCCCGTCCACCCCTACCCCTCAGCCCACCTCCTGGCCACCCCCTGCTACTCCCCCAGGACCTGGCAGAAGCCCTCCCGGTCAGTGGCACGACTATCGGCGAAGTATGATGGTGCTGGACACTGTCCATACGCCCTCTCTCTCTCAGCAGCCATCGCACCAGGTTCACGATGTTTGAGAGCAGACATGGACCGCGCCGTCAGGAACTTGGCCTATCGGAGGCAGAGAATCGCGGGTGGGCTCACTAATGATATGCAAACGATGATTAGAGTACGCGTGGCGTGCATCGCATTGTCACCTTTTTCGAGGTGACGCAGCATCACGATTCGGCATCTGCTGCGATTGAACTTTGGGAACTATTCTCCGCCCAATCGCACACCCCGATTTTGGTGGAGGCTAACGGAGAATCTCGCACCCTGTATTTCTCACTTGTGGATAATGTACCTGTGACTTCATCTCAAGTTCAAAGATAGACATGAACTAATCCCGTGATGGAGAAGGTGATGAAGGTGATGAAAAAGGAACGCTGTCAGATGGTCATTGGGAAGATCCAGACATTAAACCCTACATCACATGAAGACTTGAATTGACAGTGCCGAATGGAGTTTTATTATGGAGAATCTATATGATTTTTCCTCTGAGCTTGTGGAGTAAATATCCTGCAACGTCCTGGTGTGGTGAGGATGAAGGAACTGCCACACGGCTATTTTTGGTGGCCAAGATTAGATGCTCAAATTGGAGATAAAGTGGGGCAATGTCAATCCTGAGCAAAAACTAAGAAACACTCCACCGTTACAACCATCACATCAGTGGTAATGGCCGACACAACCATGGCAGAGAATACACAGCTGGTCCGCCGGAGGGTCACAGGTTCTTCGTGATTGTGGGCGCACATTCTAAATGGGCGGAAGTTGCGATCATGAAGTCAACGGTGACTGAGCAGGCCAATGAGAAACTAGATGAAATATTGCAAGATTTGAAGCACCAAAGCTGAGTGTCAGTGACAATGGTACTCGGGTAACTTAGAAGGAGTTTGTGGATTCAACGCATCAAGTCAACCCCGAATCATCCTGCAATAAATAGATTGGCTGGACGTTTTGTTCAATCTTTGAGACATTCCATCAAAGTGTCAAAGTACCCGGGACATAGCAAGAAGATGAACACATTCTTAACGTCTTACTGGAACACACAACAAGAAGTTCGCCAGCAGTGCCGTTGTTTAAGGGAAACTGTGAACACATTTTGATTTGTTAACTCCGCCTGATCTTTCAGAGATTGTCAAACAGCAACAACAAGCATTGCTAGGAGGGTGCAAAACTCTAAAAAGCAAAGTATTCAACCAAGGAGAGCGAGTGCCGGCCAGAAGCTACACCACCAACGAGAAATTGGTTCCTGCTGTGGTCCAAACAAAGACAGATCCAATTTGATACACTGTGCAGATGGATGATGTAAGAGTTTGGCGATGTCATGCTGATCAGTTACTTGCTACACCAAGTGAAATGGCCAAGACTTCTCCAGCGGTTCTACCTTTGGAAACTCGAGACAGCGGCACTTCAGAATAGAGACTAAGCACAGGGACCAGTTCAGATTGTGTTTCTGAGGACTTTCCAATACCTGCCATGACAGACACTGGAGTAACTTCCCAGGAAGTACCACCTGCTGAAGGAAATTAGGGCGCTTCCCAGGTCTTGAGTAGCCAGGTTCCTAAACATTGAATTCAACCCAAACAGAATAGATGCCCATCATAGAGGCTGTCTTATTGAATTGTATATATGTGCTTAAAGATAATGTGGGTCTGTTGTACAAATGTTAAATCGTTGTCTTTGCACTAATGAAGTAAAGGGGGAGAGGTGTGTTATGTGAGAGTACCTTTAAGAAATGGGTGTTTAAGAAATGTACCGTTAAGAAATGGGTGTTTATCAGTGATGTCAGCGTGAGGGTGGAGCTGGGCTGTCTGTCAGCTTTTTACTTTTGTTTTAGGCTGTTTGCTGCAGGGTGCGTTTTAGTTTCATTTTCATTGGAGCTGAAGCCAGACGGAGCAGGTGAACTGTTGATATCTCTGCCATCAAAAGGCTATCTCTTGATAATTTGGGGAATTCAGAATTATAAATGTTCTCAGGAGTGAACGTAAACCTAATGTGCTTCTGGTAAAAGGTGTTTCTTTTGACTTCTGGATGTTGTTTGGGAAGTTATTAAGGATTACTCAGTGTATGTATTCTTTGGGGGTTGTATTTCAATTGATGGTCGCTAAGATGTTCACTGTATGTTTTAAAAAGGTTAACTTGAGTTCATAGAATAAACATTGTTTTGCTGTAAAAAATACTTTTCTGTTTCTGCTCTACCACACCTGTAGAGTGGGCCGTGTGCTCCCCATACCACAATCTATTAAACGTTGTGGGTCAGGTGAACTCCATGATACACTTTGGGGTTCTCTAAACCCTGGCCCATATCAGGTGTTATAGAACAGTACAGCACAGAACAGGCCCTTCGGCCCTCGATTTTGTGCCGAGCAATGATCACCCTACTTAAACCCACGTAACCCGTATCCCAACAATCCCCCCATTAACCTTACACTACATTGGCAATTTAGAATGGCCAATCCACCTAACCCGCACATCTTTGGACTGTGGGAGGAAACCGGAGCACCCGGAGGAAACCCACGCAGACACAGGGAGGACGTGCAGACTCCACACAGACAGTGACCCAGCCAGGAATCGAACCTGGGACCCTGGAGCTGTGAAGCATTGATGCTAACCACCATGCTACCGTGAGGCCCCTAATGTATCAGAGAATACATCCCAGCTGGTGACGTGTCACGTGATGTGTCGGGATGTCAGCAGAGTGTCTGTGCGGCCTTTGCAGTTCTCCATCTTAAATTGTAGGAGCAACACGTCTTAATAAAACCTCTCATCGCGTTTGAAAGAATCCAGAGTGTGGACATCTCCCGACCTTTTCTCTTTCGGCTAACAAAGATTTAACACTAATGGAATACTGTCCGTTGTTATGAGAGGAATTGAACATAAACATAAGGATGGTATGCTTCAGTTATACAGAGCATCTGTGAGACTGCATCTCAAATACTGTGTGTAGCTTTGGCAGGCTTATTTAAGGAAGGAGGTAAATGTGTTGGAGGCGGTTCAGAGGAGGTTTACTTGGAATGAGCCGGTTGTCTTGTGAAGAAAGGTTGGACAGACTGGGCTTATTTCCACTGGAGTTTAGAAGAGTGAGGGGTGACTTGATTGACGAATATAAGATCCTCAATGGTCATGATAAGGTGGACGTGGACAGGATGTTTCCACTTGTGGTGAGTCTAGAGCTGGGGGGCACTGTTTTAAAATTAAGGGTCACCCTTTTAGGACGGAGATGAGGTGAAAAAAAGTATCTCAGAGGTTTGTGCAACTTCGGAACTCTCGGTGTCAGAAGGCGGTGGGGATGCAGGCCATTGAATATTTTTAAGGAGGGGTAGATAGATTCTCAAAGATTCAAAGATTATCGGGGGTTGATGGGAATGTGAAACTCAAAACACAAACAGATTCAGCCAGGGTCTTATAGAATGGCGGGGCAGACTGGAGGGGCTGAATGGTCTTTTTCTGCTCCTATTTCACATGTTCATGTGTTTGTAAGTGTTCAAATTGGAGGACTGCTGGTTAATCAGCTGAAGGAGCACAATGGGCACAATTGGCCATGTTTGACTTGGTGCTTTGGGACTTCCTGCGTCCTGATTATGACTGTGTCAGACTGCGTCTTGACTAGTTTGTGGGGCAGCTCTCCGAATTACGGCACAAGTCCCCAGACGTTAGTGAGCAGAGCTTTGCAGGGTCACCAGGGCAGAATGGGCTTTTGTCATTTGCGGTGTCTATGCCATTGCCGGGTGATCTGTCCCATGAGGCAGGCAACCCCCCCAGGAAATAACTGTCACTTGGCCTTTCAATTATGTAAATTGGCCACTGGCTCCAGTTGGTGGGCGGCCCAGCTGCTGGCGTTCCCGCCTCTGGGAATATCCCCCGGTGACATAAATACATCGGGCCTCCCTCCCAACATTATTCATCACCATTTTGTCAGCACTCCCGTCTCCCAGCCCCTCTCCAATCACTGACACTGGCTCCATCTTCCGGTCACGGTGTGACTATGTGCAATCTTGTTTGGGTGGGCAACAGTGGGAAATAGGGGGGGGGGGGGGGGGGGGGGGGGGGGGGGGGGGAAGAATCACAATCCACTTGGAATGCCAATCTATTAATGTTAAGGGTATGAGTAAAATATTCCTCATTAATATCCCCAACTTGGTTTCTAGATTAAAGGGCGAACTAATTGAGGTGTTTAAGGTGGTTACAGGATTTGTTAGGGTGGATAGAGAACAAACTATTTCTTCCACCGATGAACATCAAAATTGATAGATTTTTGTGAGGTAAGGTTTAGGGTTGGGGAACCAAAATGGGTAAACAAAATTAAGATATAGTTTAACCATTATCGAGTTGAATGGTGCAATGGCTGAAGATCCTCCTCAGCTTCCTGTGAAACATTACAGTTTTTAGGGAGTGGGGCTGGTGGGCTTTTAATTGCCTGCCTCAAACAGTGTAACTCATTATTGAGCAGATGCAGAATCAAGTTCCCTGTACACTATCCCATCAAACACTCCCAGAGAGGGTACAGCGAGTGTTAGATACAGAGTAAAGCTCCCTGTACACTATCCCATCAAACACTCCCAGAGAGGGTACAGCAGAGGTTAGATACAGAGTAAAGCTCCCTGTACACTATCCCATCAAACACTCCCAGAGAGAGTACAGCAAATGTTAGATACAGAGTAAAGCTCCCTGTACACTATCCCATCAAACACTCCCAGAGATAGTACAGCAAGTGTTAGATACAGAGTAAAGCTCCCTGTACACTGTCCCATCAAACACTCCCAGAGAGGGTACAGTGAGTGTTAGATACAGAGTAAAGCTCCCTGTACACTATCCCATCAAACACTCCCAGAGAGGGTACAGGGGGTGTTAGATACAGAGTAAAGCTCCCTGTACACTATCCCATCAAACACTCCCAGAGAGGGTACAGTGAGTGTTAGATACAGAGTAAAGCTCCCTGTACACTATCCCATCAAACACTCCCAGAGAGGGTACAGCAGAGGTTAGATACAGAGTAAAGCTCCCTGTACACTGTCCCATCAAACACTCCCAGAGAGGGTACAGGGGGTGTTAGATACAGAGTAAAGCTCCCTGTACACTATCCCATCAAGCACTCCCAGGAAGGGTACAGCGAGTGTTAGATACAGAGTAAAGCTCCCTGTGCACTATCCCATCAAACACTCCCAGAGAGCGTACAGCAGAGGTTAGATACAGAGTAAAGCTCCCTGTACACTATCCCATCAAACACTCCCAGGGAGGGTACAGCAAGGGTTAGATATAGAGTAAAGCACCTGTACACTATCTCATCAAACACTCCCAGAGAGGGTACAGCGAGTATGATACAGAGTAAAGCACCCTGTACACTATCTCATCAAACACTCCCAGAGAGCGTACAGCGAGTGTGATGCAGAGTAAAGCTCTCAGTACACTATCCCATCAAATAATCCTACAGAGGGTACGACGAGTGCTAGATAAAGCGTAAAGCTCCCGGTACACTAGGAGCTGGTTTAGCACAGTGGGCTAAATAGCTGGCATGTAATGCAGTACAATGCCA
Source organism: Scyliorhinus canicula (assembly GCF_902713615.1). Lineage (NCBI taxonomy): Eukaryota > Metazoa > Chordata > Chondrichthyes > Carcharhiniformes > Scyliorhinidae > Scyliorhinus > Scyliorhinus canicula. Next base: position 148,995,471 of record NC_052156.1, read on the forward strand.
GCAGCGCGGGTTCAATTCCCGTAGAGGCCTCCCCAAACCGGTGCTGGAATGTGGCGACCGGGGGCATTTCGCAGTAACTTAATTGAAGCCTACTCGTGACAATAAGCGATTATTATTATCCCATCAAACACTCCCAGAGAGGGTACAGGGGGTGTTAGATAGAGAGTAAAGCTCCCTGTGCACTATCCCATCAAACACTCCCAGAGAGGATACAGCGTGTGTTGGATACAGAGTAAAGCTCCCTGTACACTATCCCATCAAACACTCCCAGAGAGGATACAGCGAGTGTGATACAGAGTAAAGCTCCCTGTACACTATCCCATCAAACACTCCCAGAGAGGGTACAACGAGTGTGATGCAGAGTAAAGCTCCCTGTACACTATCCCATCAAACACTCCCAGAGTGGGTACAGGGGATGTTAGATACAGAGTAAAGCTCCTTGTGCACTATCCCATCAAACACTCCCAGAGAGGGTACAGCAAGGGTTAGATACAGAGTAAAGCTCCCTGTACACTATCCCATCAAACACTCCCAGAGAGGGTACAGCGAGTGTTAGATACAGAGTAAAGCTCCCTGTGCACTATCCCATCAAACACTCCCAGAGAGGGTACAGCGAGTGTTAGATACAGAGTAAAGCTCCCTGTATACTATCCCATCAAATACTCCCAGAGAGGGTACAGCAAGTGTTAGATACAGAGTAAAGCTCCCTGTACACTATCCCATCAAACACTCCCAGAGAGGATACAGCGTGTGTTAGATACAGAGTAAAGCTCCCTGTACACTGTCCCATCAAACACTCCCAGAGAGGGTACAGGGGGTGTTAGATACAGAGTAAAGCTCCCTGTACACTATCCCATCAAACACTCCCAGAGAGGGTACAGCAAGGGTTAGATATAGAGTAAAGCTCCCTGTACACTATCCCATCAAACACTCCCAGAGAGGGTACAGCAAGGGTTAGATATAGAGTAAAGCACCCTGTGCACTATCCCATCAAACACTCCCAGAGAGAAACAGCGCGTGTTAGATACAGAGTAAAGCTCCCTGTACTGTGGTAGTCACCACTATTGCAGGAGGCAACACATCTCTGCTTAATAAAGCCTCGATTACTCTACTCTCGTCTCATCATGATGTGGAGATGCCGGCGTTGGACTGGGGTGAAAGTCCAACAGGTTTGTTTCATACACTAGCTTTCGGAGCACTGCTCCTTCCTCAGGTGAATGAAGAGATATGTTCCAGAAACATATATATAGACAAATTCAAAGATGCCAGACAATGCTTAGAATTTGCAGGTAATTAAGTCTTTACAGATCCAGAGATAGGGGTAACCCCAGGTTAAACAGGTGTGAATTGTCTCCAGCCAGGACAGTTGGTAGGATTTTGCAAGCCCAGGCCAGATGGTGGGGGGTGAATGTAATGAGACATGAATCCAAGATCCCTGTTGAGGCCGCACTCATGCGTGCGGAACTTGGCTATGAGTTTCTGCTCGGCGATTCTGCGTTGGCGCGCGTCCTGAAGGCCGCTTTGGAGAACACTTACCCGGAGATCAGAGGCTGAATACCCTTGACTGTTGAAGTGTTCCCCGACTGGAAGGGAACATTCCTGCCTGGTGATTGTCGCGCAATGTCCGTTCATTCGTTGTCGCAGTGTCTGCATGGTCTCGCCAATGTACCACGCTTCAGGACATCCTTTCCTGCAGCGTACGAGGTAGACAACATTGGCCGAGTCGCACGTGTATGTACCGCATACCTGGTGGGTGGTGTTCTCATGTGTAATGGTGGTGTCCATGTCAATGATCTGGTACGTCTTGCAGAGATTAACCTGGCAGGGTTGTGTGGTGTTGTGGTCGCTGTTCTGAAGGCTGGGTAGTTTGCTGCAAACAATGGTTTGTTTGAGGTTGCGCGGTTGCTTGAAGACAATTAGTGGGGATGTGGGGACGACCTTGGCAAGATGTTCATCTTCATCGATAATGTGTTGAAGGCTGCGAAGAAGATGTCATAGTTTCTCTGCTCCGGGAAAGTACTGGACGACGAAGGGTACTCTGTCGATTGTGTCCCGTGTTTGCCTTCTGAGGAGGTCGGTGCGGTTTTTTGCTGTGGCGCGTTGGAACTGTCGATCGATGAGCCGAGCGCCATAATCCCGTTTGTACGAGGGCATCTATCAGCGTCTGTAGACGTCTGTTACGCTCCTCCTCGTCTGAGCAGATCCTGTGTATACGGAGGGCTTGTCCATAGGGGATGGCTTCTTTAATGTGTTTAGGGTGGAAGCTGGAGAAGTGGAGCATCGTGAGGTTATCCGTGGGCTTGCGGTCAAGCAAAATGCTGAGATGACCGTCCTTGATGGAGATGAGTGTGTCCAAGAATGCAACAGAATTTGGAGAATAGTCTTTGGTGAGTCTGATGGTGGGATGGAACTTATTGATGTAATCGTGTAGTCGTTTCAGTGATTCTTCGCCGTGGGTCCAAATGTCATTGATGTATCTGGTGTATAACATCGGTTGAAGGTTCTGTGTGGTGAGGAAGTCTTGCCCCAACTTGTGCATGAAGATGTTGGCATATTGAGGTGCGAATTTGGTCCCCATGTCTGTTCCGTGCGTCCGGGACACAACCAACAAAGTACCGACGTTCGTCGTCCAGTATGTCCCTACTGTATGTCCATTACGGGTGTGCAGGGGAGTTAGTGGTACTGTCACTGACTAGTAAACTAGAGACCCAGAGTAATGCTCTGGGGACCCAGGTTCAAATCCCCCAGGCAGATGAGAAACTTGGATTCAATAAAAATCTGGAATTAAAAGTCTAATGACGACCATGAAACCCATTGCCCATTGTCAGAAAAACCCATCTGGTTCACTAATAAACTTTAGGGAAGGAAATCTGCCGTCCTTACCTGGTCTGGTCTACATGCGACTCAAGATCCACAACAATGTGGTTGACCCTTAACTGTCCCCTCAAGGGCAATTAGGGATGGGAAATAAATGCTGGCCCAGCCTGCAACGTCCATGACCCATGGACGAATAAAAGAAAACTACTGTACGTCCGTTAAAGCTGTGCAGACAAACAACTGCACGTCCGTTAAAGCTGTGCAGACAAACAACTGCACGTCCGTTAAAGCTGTAGATATTCTGTATGTATATTACAGCTGTACAGACACACTACTGTATGTCCGTAAAGCTGTACAGACATACTGTATGTCCATTACAGCTGTACAGACACACTACTGTATGTCCGTAAAGCTGTACAGACATACTGTATGTCCATTACAGCTATACAGACACATGACTATGTCCATTACAGCTATATAGACACACGACTGTATGTTCATTACAGCTGCACAGACACACAACTGTATGTCCATTACAGCTATACACACGGCTGTATGTCCATTACAGCTGCACAAACACATGACTGTATGCCCATTACAGCTATACAGACACATGACTGTATGTCCATTACAGCTATACACCCGACTGTATGTCCACTACAGTTGTACAGACACATGACTGTATGTCCATTACAGCTGCACAGACTCACGACTGTATGTCCATTACAGCTGCGCAGACTCACGACTGTATGTCCATTACAGCTGCACAGACTCACGACTGTATGTCCATTACAGCTATACACACGACTGTATGTCCATTACAGCTGCACAGACTCACGACTGTATGTCCATTACAGCTGCACAGACTCACGACTGTATGTCCATTACAGCTGCACAGACTCACGACTGTATGTCCATTACAGCTGCACAGACTCACGACTGTATGTCCATTACAGCTGCACAGACTCACGACTGTATGTCCATTACAGCTGCACAGACACACGACTGTATGTCCATTACAGCTATACACACGACTGTATGTCCATTACAGCTGCACAGACTCACGACTGTATGTCCATTACAGCTATACACACGACTGTATGTCCATTACAGCTATACACATGACTGTATGTCCATTACAGCTATACACACGACTGTATGTCCATTACAGCTGCACAGACACACGACTGTATGTCCATTACAGCTATACACACGACTGTATGTCCATTACAGCTGCACAGACTCACGACTGTATGTCCATTACAGCTGCACAGACTCACGACTGTATGTCCATTACAGCTGCACAGACTCACGACTGTATGTCCATTACAGCTGCACAGACTCACGACTGTATGTCCATTACAGCTGCACAGACTCACGACTGTATGTCCATTACAGCTGCACAGACACACGACTGTATGTCCATTACAGCTATACACACGACTGTATGTCCATTACAGCTGCACAGACTCACGACTGTATGTCCATTACAGCTATACACACAACTGTATGTCTATTACAGCTGCACAGACACGTGACTGTATGTCCATTACAGCTATACAAACTGTATGCCCATTACAGCTGCACAAACACACAACTGTATGTCCATTACAGCTGCACAGACTCACGACTGTATGTCCATTACAGCTGCACAGACTCACGACTGTATGTCCATTACAGCTGCACAGACTCACGACTGTATGTCCATTACAGCTGCACAGACACACGGCTGTATGTCCATTACAGCTATACACACGACTGTATGTCCATTACAGCTGCACAGACTCACGACTGTATGTCCATTACAGCTGCACAGACTCACGACTATATGTCCATTACAGCTATACACACGACTGTATGTCCATTACAGCTGCACAGGCATGTGACTGTATGTCCATTACAGCTATACAAACTGTATGTCCATTACAGCTGCACAAACACACAACTGTATGTCCATTACAGCTGCACAGACACACTGCTCTATATCCTTTCTGGGGAATGCAACAAGAGAAGGCACAGCGCTGATTTACCAGAATTATATCATAGTTATAAAAGGTTAAGTTATGAGGACAGGTTGTGTAAACTAGGTTTGTATTTCCTCGAATGTACAAGATTACGTTATAATCGCTTTGAGTTGGTTAAGATGATTAAAGGCGTTGATAGGGAGATAAACTATTTTGTCCAGGTCCAGAACAAGGGGATACTGTCATAAAATTAGGGTAAGTTGGTTCAGGGTTAATGTCGGGAAGCAGATCAGTGGATATCTGAAATTCTCTCCCTAAAAAGCCACTCAGATTGAGGGCTAATTGAAAATTCCAAACCTGAGATTGATGTATTGTTTTTAGAGAGCTGTGTTGAAGGAGAAAGCAGCTAAATCAGTTCACTGATCAGCCATGATCTAATTGAATGATGGAATAAGCTTGAGGGGTCAAATGACCTCCCACCAACAATCCCACCCCCACCCCCCGTGTTTATGCTGCCACATCCTGGTTTACTTTATGTTGTGAGACTGACAGCATTTCAGCCAAAGTGTCCACTCTGCACAGTCAGTGCTGGGGCTCCCTCTGATGGCTGCTATAAGTATAGCAGCCAAAGAACACAGTCGACAAGCTTTAGGCCAATTTAAAACGCTATACCCTGATTCGCTGCCCTGATTTTCTTTTTAATTCTTTTGTGGGATGTCAATCCATGATTGTCCTTGAGAAGGTAGTAGTGAGCCAGCTGCAGTCCATGTGGTGTAGGTACACCCACTGTGCTGTTAGGGAGGGAGTCCGAGGATTTTGACCCAGCGACACTGAAGAAACGGTCGATATATTTCAGGCTGGTGAGTGGCTCGGAGGGGAAGCTGCAGATGGTCGTGTTCCCATGTGCCTGCTGCCCTTGTCCTTGTGCAGATCACAGATTTGGAAGGTGCTGTTGGAGGGGAGATAGCGGGGGATTCAACGTTAGTGACGCTGCTGAATGTCAAGGGCAGATGGTTGGATTCTGTCTTGTCGGAGATGGTCATTGCCTGGCACTCGCGTGTGTGGTGGTATGATTAGCATAGCTGCCTGCCATTGGTACAGAACACCGGCTTACCATTGGCCCTGGTCGGTCATGTGCCAATCGACCGGTTGGTTGAGACCAATCATGTGACAGCTCCCCGATTGGTCGAGAGGCTGAGGCAGGGTATAAATACCCAGTACTCCCGGCGGTCGTCTTTCTACTGTAATCGACCGCAGGGCTAACATCTAGCAGATTAAAGCCATACTTTTGTCCAACAACTCGTCTCGTGTTCAATTGATGTACATCAATTTAATCTGCTAGAAATTTGAAGATGGAGCTCCGGATCAAGCCCGAATGCCTCCGCATCAGCCCGCAAACTCCGAACGCATCGGAAATCTTCAAGCATTGGCTGACGTGTTTCGATGGCTATCTGGCGTCCGCAAGCAGCCCCCCCACCATGGCACAGAAGCTTCATATTCTCCATTCAGCGTGGGCATGGCGGCCTACGCGATGATAGGGGAAGAAAAAGAATACGACGCGGCCATGGATAAGCTGAAAGGACAGTTTCTTAAGCCGGTAAACCGAGTGTTTGCCCGACATCTGCTGGCTACCAGACAACAGTTTCCCGGTGAGTCCTTAGACGATTTTTACCAGGCCCTCGCTGTCCTGGGGAGGAATTGCACCTGCCTCCAAGTTTCAGCCACAGAGCAGATGGAACTTTTGATCAGAGATGCTTACGTGGCTGGGATGCAGTCCGCTGCTATCCGCCAGCGGATGCTGGAAAAAGACGACCTCAGCCTAACTGAGGCACGGACTCTCTCCACCTCCCTGGAGGTCGCCGATTTAAACGCCCGCGCCTATGTCCCCAGCCGCACTGCAGCGCCCTGGGCCTCCTGGCACACTTCCCCACTGCCATCCGCCGCTCCCGACCGCCCTCAGGCCTGCGCCGTGGGACGCCCCGACAAGTCCGCGGGCCCCGCTGCTATTTCTGTGGGCTTGCCAAACACCCTCGCCCGCGCTGCCCGGCCCGTTCCGCCCTTTGTAAGAGCTGCGGGAAGAAGGGCCATTTATCGTCGGCCTGCCAGGCCAAATCGGTTGCTGCTGTGCCGCGCAGCGACCGGGGATCTTCCGGGCCCTTCCAGCGCACCGCACCAATCTCCCCCCCTCGCCCCCGGGCCCCTGCGCCCGGCCTGCGCGCCTCTCTGCCCCCACTCTCAGCCGCTCCGATCGGCCCGCCGGCACCGCTAACCCCGCCCCCAGCAACCACGAGGGCCCTGCGGGCGCCGCCAGCTTGGGGCCCTGACTCCACGTGCGGGTCCTGGGCGCCGCCATCTTGGGGCCCCGACTCCATGTGCGGGTCCTGGGCACCGCCATCCTGGACTGGCAGACAAGGTCCTGCCAGCACCTACTCGGCCGACGACGACTACGACGATGGATCTTCTCCACGGCTCGCGGCCATTCAGCTTGACCAGTCACGTCCACACACGCTCGCCAAGACGACGACGTTAATACACCTCAACGGGCATGAGATGGGCTGCCTGCTGGACTCCGGGAGCACGGAAAGCTTTGTTCACCCTGACACGGTAAGACGCTGCGCGCTCCCTGTCCATCCTGTAAAACACAAAATCGGGTTCGCCTCAGGTTCGCACTCTGTCCACATCACCGGGTGCTGCATCGCAGACCTCACGGTCCAGAGGAAGGTTTTTAAAAATGATAAACTCCTTATCCTCCCCGACCTTTGCGCACCAGCACTCCTAGGACTGGACTTCCAGTGCAACCTGCAGAGCTTGACCTTCCAATTCGGCGGCCCTATACCCCCCCCTCACTGTCTGCAGCCTCGCGTCCCTCAAAGTGGACCCCCCCTCCTTGTTTGCTAATCTCACCCCCGATTGCAAACCTGTTGCGACCCGGAGCAGATGGTACAGCGCCCAGGACCGGACCTTCATCAGGTCCGAGGTCCATAGGTTGCTGAAGGAAGGGGTCATCGAGGCCAGCAACAGTCCCTGGCGAGCCCAAGTGCTGGTGATCCGGGCTGGGGAGAAAAACCGGATGGTCATCGACTACAGCCAGACCATCAACCGGTTTACGCAACTGGACGCATATCCTCTCCCCCGTATTTCCGCCATGGTAAACGAGATTGCGAAATACAAAGTCTTCTCCACTGTGGACCTTAAGTCCGCTTATCACCAGCTCCCCATCCGCGTGAGTGACCGCAAGTAAACCGCGTTCGAGGCTGATGGGCGCCTCTACCACTTCCTCAGGGTTCCATTTGGTGTCACAAATGGGGTCTCGGTCTTCCAACGGGAGATGGACCGAATGGTCGACAAGTACGGATTACGGGCTACCTTCCCGTACCTCGATAACGTCACCATCTGCAGCCACAACCAGCAGGACCATGACACCAACCTCCGAAAATTCCTCCAAACCGCAAAACTCCTTAACCTAACTTACAATAAGGATAAGTGCGTGTTTAGCACCGACCGTCTAGCCCATCCTCGGCTACGTAGTGCGTAACGGAGTGATAGGCCCCGACCCCGAACACATGCGCCCCCTGATGGAACTCCCTCTCCCCAATTCCCTCAAATCCCTCAAACGCTGCCTGGGTTCCTTCGCTTACTACGCCCAATGGGTTCCCAATTACGCCGACAAGGCCAGTCCCCTCATTCAAACCACGATCTTCTCGCCGTCATCAGAGGCCTGCCAGGCCTTTAGCCGCATCAAAGCGGACATCGCAAAGGCCACGATGGTGGTCCGGACTGGGAGTCCCTCCCCTTCCAGGTCGAGAGCGACGTATCAGAAGTAGCTCTGGCGGCCACCCTGAACCAAGCGGGCAGACCCGTGGCCTTCTTCTCCAGAACCCTCCAGGCTTCCGAACTCCGCCACGCCTCAGTGGAAAAGGATGCCCAGGCCATAGTCAAAGCTGTGCGACATTGGAGGCACTATTTGGCCGGCAGGAAGTTTATCTCCTCACAGACCAACGGTTCATTCATGTTCGATAATGCACAGAGGGGCAAGATTAAGAATGACAAGACCTTACGGTGGCGGATCGAGTTGTCCACGTACAACTACGATATCTTGTTTCGTCCTGGGAAGCTCAATAAGCCTCCTGATGCCCTGTCCCGCAGTACCTGCGCCAGCGCGCAGATAGACCGCCTCCGCTCCCTCCACGCGGACCTCTGCCATCCAAGGGTGACCCGTTTCTATCATTTCATAAAGACCCGCAACCTGCCCTACTCCATCGAGGAAGTCAGGACAGTAACCCGTGACTGCCACATCTGCGCAGAGTGAAAACCGCACTTCTACCGCCCCGAGCGCGCGCATCTGATCAAAGCATCCCGCCCCTTCGAACGTCTCAGCATAGACTTCAAGGGGCCCCTTCCCTCTAGCAGCCGCAACATTTACTTCCTGACGGTGAATACTCCCGCTTCCCCTTCGCCATTCCCTGCCCCGACATGACCACATCGACCGTCATTAAGGCCCTCCTCTCCATCTTCTCCCTGTTCGGCTACCCCGCATACATACATAGCGATCGGGGGTCCTCATTTATGAGCGACGAGCTGCGTCAATTCCTGCTCAACAGGGGCATTGCCTCCAGCAGGACGACCAGCTATAACCCCCGGGGTAACGGACAGGTCGAGCTGGAGAATGGTACCATCTGGAAGACCATACTACTGGCCCTCCGGTCCAGAGATCTCCCTACTTCCCGATGACAAGAGGTTATCCCCGATGCCCTACATTCTATCCGCTCACTCCTCTGTACCACAACTAATCAGACACCCCATGAACGTCTTCTTGTTTTCCCCAGGAAGTCATCCTCCGGATCCCCTCTCCCGACGTGGCTGGCTGCCCCCGGACCCATCTTGCTCCGGAAGCATGTACGGGTGCACAAGTCCGACCCGTTGGTGGAACAAGTCCAGTTATTCCACGCTAACCCGCAGTATGTGTACGTGGAGTACCCTGATGGTCGGCAGGACACAGTCTCCCTCCAGGACCTGGCACCCGCCAGCGTGCGGCCCTCCCCCCTTCACCACAGACCCCCTCCTGTCCTTTTTCCCCCAGCGCCCCACCCAGGCCACCCCTCCCCCATCCAAGGCGTCTCCCCCACCAGCCCGGGGTACGGAGACAGTTCAAGGACCATCGCTCCCGGAGTCCAAGACATCAGCTGAACCACCACCATCGGCTGAACCAACGTCACCAACTCCACTGCGGCGGTCTGCCAGGACGTCACGGGCAACGAAAAGGCTGATCGAGTCCATTTGACTTCAACACCACCATGGACCTTGTATGGACACTATGTACTGTTGCTAAATGTCTGGGCCAGTGGGAAGCCAAGGATGCATTTTTTTCCCTTCTCTCCTTACTACTCATACCACCAGTTCCCACCCCCCCCCCCCGACTTCTTTCTCCGCAAGGGGTGAATGTGGTGGTATGATTAGCATAGCTGCCTGCCATTGGTGCAGAACACCGGCTTACCATTGGCCCTGGTCAGTCATGTGCCTCTTGACCGGTTGGTTGAGACCAGTCATGTGACGGCTCCCCGATTGGTCGAGAGGCTGAGTTAACCCCGCCTCCAGGGCGGGGTATAAATACCCAGTACTCCCGGCGGTCGTCTTTCTACTGTAATCGACCGCAGGGCTAACATCTAGCAGATTAAAGCCATACTTTTGTTCAGCAACTCGTCTCGCGTTCAATTGATGGTACATCAGCGTGGCATGAGCGTGAGGTGTCACTTGTCAGCCCATGGTCTGCTGAGTGTTTGCAACTCTTTCACGTTCTATTCCAGAGGTCCAGCATCAGCGGTATTTTGTTTTAGTAAAAAGGCAGTTTGGCGGAAAGAGGGAATTTTGTCGTTTGACTAGAGATTCCTCAGTTGCGTTTCGGGTCTTTCTGAACTTCCTGCAGGAATGCGAATATTATGAATAACTATGGTTCATGTTGTAATGTTGTTCCATCTGCCTACTGCCTGCATATTCGTCATTTTAGTGGATAAAGTCACATAGAACGTACATTTGATCCGGGAAACCTGAGTTGGGCCTTTTTGAGAGCAATCCCAGAACACCATCTGAAAGAGAGAAAGGAAACACTTGCATTTAAATAGCATTTTCTATGACTGCTCGATGTCTCAAAGTGCTTTACGCCAATGAAGTACTTTTTGATGTGTAGCTATGTTGTAGCGAAGGAATAAGATTACCACTTTGCATCCAGTAAACTCTCACATATAGCAATGAGATTATGAGCAGATAACCTTTTTGAGATGCTGACTGAGGATAAATATTAGAATTTCCCTGGTTTCCTTCAAAATGGTGCCATGGGAACCTTTACATTCACCCCAGCGGGCAGATGGCAGTTTGGTTTAGCATGTCATCTGAAAGACAGCATCTCCAATAGAATCGTGCTCCCTCAGCGCTGCACTGGAGTGTCAGCTTTGCTTATTGTCCGTGCAGTTCCTGGAGTGGGACTTGAACCCAAGGACAAGAGTGATACAAACTGCTACAGTAGACACTCTGGGGTAATAAGCGTCAAAATACCATCAAACCCTTCCAGTGTGTAGAATGTCCTTGTTAACTGAGTTTGTTTAAAGTTTGCATTATTCCTGAAAACATCTGAAACTAATCCCACTGCATTTTCCACAGTCCTGTAATTTCCTCTGTTCTAAGTATTAATCCACTTTTTTCTGAAATGATTCTCTGTTCTCTACTCCACTCCCGATAGCAGGCAGTCCGAGCTTGGTCTCTCTCCTTACTAGTACTTCTTAGTACTCTTGGTCTCTCTCCTTACTTTCACAGTGCTGATTGATTGGCCCTCATTGCTGAACCTCGTTCTTCCCATCGAAACCCTTCACAAACTTATCTCCTTTCCTCCTGTGGAATCAATCCCAGTATCCCAGCTTTGGCCTCATAACCATCATTTTCTATCCCTAGTATCATCCTGGGGAATCTATGCTCTCTGTGGCTTTAATGTCCTTTCAGTAATGAGCTGCCCAAACTGTTCCTGCTCCTCTAACTGCCCCGACAAGAATGTTGCAGATATGTATCATCATCTCTTACATTGCTGGTTGGAGTCACACCTGGCACATAAAAAGATGGTTGTGGTGGTTGGAGGGCAATCATCTCAGCTCCAGGACAGCACTGCAGGAGTTCCTCAGGCTAGTGTCGTGGGCCTAACCATCTTCAGCTGCTTCATCAATGACCTCCCTTCCATCATACGGTCAGAAGTAGAAGTGGGGATGTTTGCGGATGACTGCACAATGTTCAGCACCATTTGTGACTCCTCAGATAATGAAGTCCGTGTCCAAATGCAGGAAGACTTGGATAATATCCAGGCTTGGGCTGACAATTTTTTTTTCATCGAATTCACAGTGCAGAAGGAGGCCACTCGGCCCATTGAGTCTGCACTGGCCCTTGGAAAGAGCACCCTACCTAAGCCCACATCTCCACGCTATCCCCGTAGCCCAGTAACCCCACCTAACCTTTTTGGACACTATGGGTAATTTAGCATGGCCAGTGCACCTAACCCGTACATCTTTGGATTGTGGGAGGAAACCGGAGCACCCGGAGGAAACCCATGCAGACACGGGGAGAAAGTATAAACTCCACACGGACAGTGACACAAACCGGGAATCAAACCTGGGACCGTGGAGCTGCGAAGCAACTGTGCTAACCACTGTGCTACCGTGCTGCCCAAGTGGCAAGTTACATTCGCTCCACACAAGTGCCAGACAATGACCATCTCCTACAAGAGACGATCTAACCACCGCCCCTTGACATTCAATGGCATTACCATCGCTGAGTCCCCCAGAATCAACATCCTGGGGGTTACCATTGATCAGATTCTGAACTGGACTAGCCACATTAATACTGTGGGCACCAGGGCAGGTCAAAGACTAGGAACCCTACGGCGAGTAACTCACCTCCTGACTCCCACAAAACCTGTTCACCATCTACAAGGGACAAGTCAGGAGTGTAATGGAATACTCTCTACTTGCCTGGATGAGTGCAGCTCCAACAACACTCAAGAAGCTCAACACCATCCAGGACAAAGCAGCCGCTTGATTGCTCCCCCCTCCCACAAACACTCAAACCCTTCTCCACCGGAGAACAGTGGCAGCCGTGTGTACCATCTCCAAGATGCACTGCAGTAACTCACCAAGGTTCCTTAGGCAGCACCTTCCAAACCCAGGACCACTACCATCTAGAAGGACAAGAGCAGCAGATACCTGGGAACCCTGCCCAATTTAACATGTCACTCACCACCCAAACTTGGGAAATATATCACCGTTCCCTCACTGTTGCTGGGACAACATTCTGGAACTCCCTCCCTAACAGCACTGTGGGTGTACCTACACCTCAAGAACTGCAGAAGTTCAAGAAGGCAGCTCACCACCCCCTTCTGAAGGGCAACTAGGGATGGGCAATAAATGCTGGCCTAACCCAGCGACGCCCATATCCCGTAACTGAATAAAAAAAGCCATTCTGAAATGGACCTCAGGTCCGGTTTAAAATATCTCTTAATATATTATACATCATTGCACTTAGTGCATTGTTACATGTAATGCATCATTAAAGGTAACAAATGGTTACACTTAGGGCATCATTACATATAATGCATCATTGCACTGTCACACTTGGCATACCATCACACGCAGTGCATTGTAACACACAACACATTATACTGAGTGACTCAGTGAATGGTTACAAGTGACATATCATTAGCTTTTTAATTCTTTCGTGGGGTGTGGTTGTCGGTGGCTGTGCCAGCATTTGTTGCCCACCCCTAATTGCCCTTGTAATGAGTGGCTTGCTCGGCCATTTCAAGGGGCGTTTAAGAGTCGACCACCTTGCTGTGGGTCTGGAGTCACATGTAGGTCAGACCAGGTAAAGAGGGCCACTTTCCTTCCCTAAAGGACATTAGTGAAGCACAGAGGGTTTTATAAAGCTGCTGATCACAGTCACCATTAGAGACTAACTATGGAATCATCTGAATTCACTGACTTCATGTTCCCAGAACATTAACCGGGGCCCCTAGATTGGCAATCCAGTGACGTTACCACTTGGCCGTGAGAGATTTGGAGCAACATCACATGTAACCCACTGTTATGGTTGGAATATTCTTATGCTTAACCCATCATTATGAGTATGACCGTGTAGTGTTTATTTTACTAATCTAGAGGCATGCAAAAATAATGATCTGGTTACATGTGATCGAATGCCACCAGAACAGCGAAGGAATTTTAATTCAGTTGATTGTCTGTTAGACACAGCGAGTATCAGTGGTGCTAGTGCCTGTGTAACTACCAGATTATTGTTAGGTACCTTCAAGAAGGCGGTTCACTATCGCCTTACAAGTGTAATTAGGGATGGGCAATAGATTTGGTGCATGGTTCTGGCCGTAAGAGTAGAAAGGAGATATGGAGGCACTGGAGAGGTTGCAAAAATGCTTCACAAGTTTGATACCAGAAATGCAGAGGTGTATCTATCAGGAGAGAATGAACAGGTTGGATCTTTTGAAAGGAGAAGACCGTCTGGTGACCCTTTCGATACATTCAGGCCGACCAGTGATGTCCAACACAACACACCTACATTAAATGCAGAGCCTTGTAACATTGAGGATCACATTCCGCATTGGGCTTCAATATATTGTGTGTAATGATAGGCTAAATGTGTTGATACAACAATGTGGGATATATTGGCCTTTGAGGGTCAGTGGCTGGAGCCGCAGCATCCATCTATCAGAATGATACTTGGACTCTAATGGTTAAGTTATGAGGAGGGATTGAATCATCTAGGATTGTGTCGTTGTGTTCCCCAGAATGTAGAAGGTTCAAGGGAAATGTGATTGACGTTTCTGCAGTATTAGGAGGGGGAAGAAGTAGTTTTCGCTGGTGGGAGAGTCTCAGACAACGGCGCATGGTCAAAATATTAAAGCCAGACCTTTCAGGAGTGAAATTAGGAAACATTTCTTCATGCAGAGGCTGGTAGAAGTTTGGAACTCTCTTCCACAATTGATGTCAGCTCAATTGTTAATTTTCAATCTGAGATTGCAAACATAGAACATACAGTGCAGAAGGAGGCCATTCGGCCCATCCAGTCAGCACAGACCCACTTCCACCCTATCCCCGTCACCCAATAACCCCTCCTAACCTTTTTGGTCACTAAGGGCAATTTAGCATGGCCAATCCACCGAACCCGCACATCTTTGGACTGTGGGAGGAAACCGGAGCACCCGGAGGAAACCCACGCAGACGGGGAGAACGTGCAGACTCTGCAAAGACAGTGACCCAGCGGGGAATCGAACCTGGAACCTTGCCGCTGTGAAGCCACAGTGCAATCTACTGTGCTGCCGTGCTGCCCTTTGATAGACTTTGTGAAGCAAGGGTGTGAAAGGGAGATTTCCGATGGCGGCCATTGAGTGAGCGGGTGAAGCCGACTTGTGACAATAAGCGATTTTCATTTCATTTTCATTTCCTGCTTGAGGTCAGATCTTTTGGTCCTTACTGTCCATTTTACGGGGAGGTTGCAGGTGGATAAAGTGGGAATACTCTCTTCCGGTGGGGAATGTTGAATGTCAGATGAGGAGTGTGTCAAACAAGGGGCATTCTTCAGAACAGGAGGACACGCATGACGTGGCAGGGGAAAAGGTGGCAGAGGGACCCATTGTTGCCCACAAAATGGCCGGCAGTGCAGTTGGTCAAATTCCTTGTGGCTGAGTTTAAAAACAGAGGCAGGCGGCCAAAGAGAACCTGGCGAGGGTGGCAAAGCCGATTCGGGCTGCTCTGGAGAGAGTGGAGTAGAGGCTGGGGACACAGAGTACACCCGTCCAGGATGTGGAGGAGACAGTGGCTGACCGCGACGATCGGATTGCCGCGTTGGAGGCACAAATGTGATGATGGCCGATGGTCAGAAAACGTTGAGGGAGAAAGTCGACGACTTGGAGAACCGTTCAAGGAAGCAGAACCTGAGGATTGTGGGGCTGCCTGAAGGTACTGAGGGAACAAGGACCACGGAATATGCGGCCGAGGTGTTTGAGAAGCTGGTGGGGGAGGGGGTCTTTGACCGCACTCCTGAGGTGGACCTGGCACACGGTGGTTGAGGAGGAACCTGAGAGCATGGCATTCGTCGTGAGGCTAGATTGGTATTTAGACAGGGAAAAGGTCCTGAGGTCTCCGGGAAGGAAACACGGGAATGCACCTGGGAAGGCCATACCATTCGTATTTACCAGGACCTGGGAGCAGAGCTGGTCAAGCGAAGGGCCGGATTTAACACGGCCAAGGCGGCCCTATTCAGGAACAAGGTGGCGGTTTGGGATCATGTACCCTGTTAGCCTCTGGGTCACGCACAGGGGGAAGGAATATTACTTTGATATGCCGAAAGAGGCGAGTAACTTTTCAAGGGACCATGGACTGGGCAAAGTTTGAAGGCTTTGGATTTTGGGTGGGTTCACCTGTGACCTGGACTGGGGAAATTTTATTGAGTGGGAGGGAGGGATGGTACGTTTTTGCATGCGGTGCATGCGGTTGTTATGTATGTTTATGTTAGTATTATCTGCTCTGTATTGGTCATTTGTGCTGAAGGTGAATTTTGTACCATTTTCCTTCCCGCGTTTGGGGGTCTTGCTGTTGGGAATATTAACATGTGTGGGTTTGGTGGGTAGTGCAGGGGCTGGTGGGAAGGGAGGGAGGGGGCAAAGGAGCTTGGTGTGACACAGGGTCAAGGAGGGGCGGGGGGGAATAAGGGGGCTACGTTATAAAGGAAGTGTGTCCTTCGCCTCGAGTGGGGGGGGTCACCATGCTAGCAGGTATGCTAGTTACCGGAAGCAAAATGGGGGTGATAGTTGTGGTGGGTTAATGCGGGGGGGGGGGGGGGGGGGGGGGGGGGGGGGGGGGGGGGAGGTGAGGGGGAGTGGCTGACATCGAAGATTTCCTTTTGGAAGAGGTGGTTGGAGGGGGACGGTGGTGACCACCTCAAGAGGACCCAGGTGATGGGGCGAGACAGGGGACTGGGGGAGTCAATTGAAACTTGGATTTGGATGATCGGGGTGGTGACAGGAAGCGATGTGGAGACCCCTTGACCAGATTGGTCTCACGGAATGTGAGGGGTCTGAATGGACGATCAAAATGTCCCGTGTTTCCACTTATTGAAACAGTTTGAAGGCAGATATGATTTTTATGCAGGAGACACACCTGAGGTGAAAGATCACACAAGGTTGAGGAAAGGTTGGGTGGGGCAAGTATTTCATTCGGAGTTGACTATGAGGCCAAAGGTACGGTGGTGTTAATTAATGAGAGGGTGACTTTCCCGGCGGAATAGCACAGTGGGGAACTCAGGGGGTAGATATGTTATGGTTGGTGGGAGATTAGAGGAGGTGCCCATGGTGCTGGTGAATGTCTACACCCCCAATTGGGCCAATGTGGATTTCATGAAAAGGATGTTGGCGAAGGTTTCGAACTTACACTCACATCGGTTGATTATGGCGTGAGGGGGGTTTAACACAGTTCTTGATCTGAGGTTGGATCGGTCGTGCCCCAAGTCCTTGAAGGTGTCAGTGATGGCAAGAGAATTGTTGGGGTTTATGGAGCGAATGCGGGAATTGAACCCATACTGTTGGCCTCGCTCTGCGTCACAAACTAGCTGTCCAGCAAACTCAGCCAAGTTAAGGACTCATGGCCTTGGGGGAGATGTATTAACACAGGTTAATTGACAGGAAGCAGAGAATAGGGTAAATGGGCCATTTTCAAGTTGACGGGCTGCAAGGATCAATGCTGGGGCTTCAGGTATTAACAGAGATATGTGAAGAGATGTAAAGTATTTAAGTTTACTGATGATACAAAGCTCGGTGGAAAGTTAGGCTGTGAGATAGGCTGCATAGAGATATAGACAGGTTAAGTGAGTGGGCAACAAGATGGTAGATGGAATATATTGTGGCGAGTGTGAGTTATTCACTTTGGTCATAAGAATAGAAAGGCAAAATATATTTTTTTAAGACTTATTTATATATGTTGATATTCAGACACGTGTGTACTCACACAAGGAAATTTTGTTGGCAGGTAACCAATAAACTCGGAAGGTAAATGGCAGCACGGTAGCATGGTGGTTAGCACAGTTGCTTCACAGCTCCAGGGTCCCAGGTTCGATTCCCGGCTGGGTCACTGTCTGTGTGGAGTCTGCACGTCCTCCCCGTGTATGCGTGGGTTTCCTCCGGGTGCTCCGGTTTCCTCCCACAGTCCAAAGATGTGCGGGTTAGGTGGATTGGCCATGCTAAATTGCCCGTAGTGTCCTAATAGTAAGGTTAAGGGGGGGAGTTGTTGGGTTACGGGTATAGGGTGGATACGTGGGTTTGAGTGGGGTGATCATTGCTCGGCACAACATCGAGGGCCGAAGGGTCTGTTCTGTGCTGTACTGTTCTATGTTCTATGCATGTTAGCCTTTATTACAAAGGATATAAGAATAAAGAAGTCTGGCGATAATTGTTACAGGGCTTTGGTGAGACCACATCTGGAATACCGTGTGCAATTTTGGTCCTTGGGTTGAGGATTGTCCGATGATGAGTAAATTGGGTCTATATTCTCATTAGAAGAATGAGAGGCGATCTCATTGAAACAATCAAGATTATGAAGGGTTCTGACAGGGTAGATAATGAGACACTATTTCCCCCTGACTGGACAATCTAGAACATGGAGGCTCAGTCTCAGAATAAGAGACCATCCATTTAGGGTTAAGATGAGAAAATTGTTCTTCGCTCAAAGGGTTGTTAATCTTTGGAATTCTCCAGAGGGCTGTGGATGCTCCACCATTGATGGAGTGCTGGCACGGTGGCACAATGGTTAGCACTGCTACCTCACAGCGCCAAGGACCAGGGTTCAATTCCAACCTTGACTCACTGTCTATGTGGAGTTTGCATGTTCTCCCCGTGTCTGTGTTCGTTTCCCCCAGGTGCTCCGGTTTTCTCCCATTATCCAATGATGTGCAGGTTAGGTGGGTTGGCCATGCTAAAATTGCCCTTCAGTGTCCAAAAGGTTAGGTGGGGTTACTGGGTTCCGGGGATAGAATGGGGGGAGTGGGCCTAGGTGGGGTGCTTTTTCAGCGGGTTGGTGTTGACTCGATGGGTGAATGGCCTCCTTCTGCACTGAGGTGATTTGATGCTTCAATTGTATTTAAGGTTGAGAAAGAAAGGTTTCTGGTGACAGGAAATCAAGGGAAGCAAGCGGGAAATGGAGTTGAAGCATGATAATATTGAATGGCGGAGCAGGCTTGAGGGGCCAATGTGGTCTATGCCTACTCCTATTGCTCATGTTAGGTTCCGGCAGGTAAAAATGCATCCACTAAACATCCGCTCTGGTCCTGAATCTGATTAGGTACCCGCGCAGGAAGCACAGATTTGCAGACCTCGGAACTCCTTAAGTACAGGAACTGGAACTGAGCTTCACACTTAAATCAGGGAAATAGAGAGCTGTTAATCCAACAAAGGCTCCGTGAAAAGATGCTGTTCATGCCCATCTGGGGAGCAGGGAACTCAGACAGATCATCCATACCATTCAATAACAATAGGATGCACCTCACTAATCTAATGATTTCCTTGAAGAGACATCTGAGTCAGTCGAAGGAGACGCTTTGGGGACATAATTCATTCCAATTTCTCGCAGAAAGTTTCAAACAACGAAAAACTACCACAGCCTTTAAAGGGGCCTCCAGCCTATTGCAATTGATTATTGGAGGGCCTATAATTATCACATTTTCACATGTGCAACAGTGTGAAGGAGTGGAAAGATTCACAGGTTGATTAACTCTCTGTGACAGGCTGCAATATCACTGTTCCTTCCATGGCCCAAACCAGCATTCTGCTGGTTGGAAGGATGGGTCAGTCCATCAGTGCAGTACTGAAGGGGTGTTGTGTGACTTCCGGTTGCGGCTATGCGGAGCTAAGCCGCACGTTCGGCAGCTCCCGCCAGGAACGGACCTTTGGGCTCTTTTTAGGGCCCCCAGCGGCACTTTTTTGATGGCTCCCGACGTGGGAAGGTGATAACAACATTTCCCCAGCAGTATATGGCCTGGACCAGGAGTGGGGCGAGTAAGAGAGCAGTGGCAGCACCAAAGCAAAAGCGGGGGAAGAGGCACAAGATGGCGGCCGGCGGAGACCTCGAGGAATGGAGGCAGTGGGCGCAGGAGCAGCAGGAGACTCTCCAGCGCTGCTTCCGGGAGCTCAAAGCGGAGCTGCTAGAGCCGTTGAAGGCTTCCATCGACAAGCTGCTGGAGACTCAGACAGCCCAGGGGGTGGCAATTCGGGAGATCCGACAACAGGCCTCTGAAAGAGAGGATGAGGCCTCAGCCCTCGCGGTAAAGGTGGAGATGCATGAGGCGCTCCATAAAAACTGGCAGGAGCAGTTCGAGGAGCTGGAGAACCGGTCGAGGTGGAAAAATTTGCGGATCTTGGGCCTCCCAGAGGGGCTGGAGGGGTCAGACTTGGGGGCCCACGTGGTCGTCTTGCTGAACTCGCTGATGGGAGCTGGGTCCTTCCAGGGGCCCCTGGAGCTGGAGGGGGCCCACAAAATTCTGGCAAGAAGGCCCAAGCCGAATGAGCCGCCACGGGCGGTGCTGGTGCGGTTCCATTGGTTCGCTGACTGGGAGTGTGTGCTCAGGTGGGCCAAGAAGGAGCTGAAGGGGCGTTGCAAACTGAGGTCCTATCTGCCCTCACAGGTGGGTATTAAACAGTAAATTGACATTTCAAATAAAAAGCAGGAAAGTTCAGAACATGTCTTATGTCCATGGCAAATTTGACCAAATCCTCTTTCCCCGACCTATCCCTGGTCTTCTGTTCTGCCCTCCTCCTCTGCCCCTTGCCAATGAAACACTTCTGTCCATTTCTACTTTGCTTTAGTTCTGTAGAAGGATAATTTAGACACGCTGGGCATTTCGTTTTAATTTCATTTCATTTTCATTTCAATTCAGACAGTCACCCAAGGTCAGAATCAAACCCGGATCCCTGGTGCTGTGAGGCAGAAGGGCTAACCACTGTGCCATCATGCCGCTCTGGGCAGCTTCTGTATCTGAGGTGTCATGAATGGTGCTGAACAATTGTGAAATCATCAGCGAACGTTCCCACTTTGACCTTATGATGAAGTATCTGAAGGCAATACCCTGAGGAACGCCTGCAATCATGACCTAGAGATGGCCCCCAACATCCACAATGAAGTCCTTTTTGTGCTCAACACAACGCCAGCTGTCGAGATTTGGACTCTGATGCCCATTGACTCCAGGCTCCAGTTTTACTGGAATCCTTGATACCACACTTGCTCAAGGGCAGTTACTATTAAGTCTGGCATTTCCTGATTTCCAATTACATGATCACATGTACATGCTCTTAGCTACCTTCCTTTTAAAATATATTGAGGGAAACCTCCAGCGTTGCCAAATACCCATCATATTCGCCATTTACAACTCTGATTACTTTCATACTATCTCGTCGCTGGATTTTTCCCAATGTGCAAGATATCTGTTATCATTTTTTTATGCTTTATGTTACAAAGTCGCACACTTCCCTTGTTGATCAATGTTGTTGAATTACTCACTTGGAGAGCTTGACCTTGGCCTTGAGCATGTCTACTGATCCTGCGTTCTACCAAAGACCTTTTGAATATCTCGCACTCTTCATTTCCACTTATCAATTGATGATGCTGTCCAGATCGTTGTGATCAATTCCTCCCTCATTTCCCCCAAATCAGCTTGACCTAAATTGAAAAAGTAACTGATCATCCTCTCAAACCTAACATCAAATTCTGCCCTGTTCTAGTTACTGTTAGCTAGATGTTCCCTAATTATTTGGTTATTGACTAAGTCAAGTTCATTTCTCATCGCTGAATGTAATTGTCTTGTTTCCTCAAGTACATTTTGTTGCAGAAGAATAATTGTTGCACTCAAGAACCCTGCTACATGTGTCTGAGACAGAGGAATGCTACCCTCAGTCACAAGGCTCGCGATCAGTGCAAGGTCTATTCTTTTCGAAAGCAGCTTTTATACTGTCAGGTGGGCTACTGGGTGACGGGGATAGGGTGGAGGTGTAGGGGGCCCTTTCCAAGGGTTGGTGCAGACTCGATGGGCCGAATGGCCTCCTTCTACACTGTAAATTCTATGAAGTCGTGATCCCGGCGAAGCGGGTATGGATCGCAAGTTCGGCATCTGCTACTCATTCCTCAGAAGAAAGCAAAGTCCTTACAGCCAATGGAGTCGTTTTCAACCATAGTCCATACGGGCTGGTTTAGCACATTGGCTAAATAGCTGGCTTGTAATGCAGAACAAGGCAGCAGCGCGGGTTCAATTCCCGTGCCAGCCTCCCAGAACAGGTGCCGGAATGTAGCGAATAGGGGCTTTTCACAGTAACTTCATTAAAGCCTACTTGTGATAATAAGCAATTATTATTGTTGTGATGGAGGAAATGCAGGAATACCCTGCACAATAATCCCCCAATCAATATCACTGAAACAGATTACCTGGGCACCTCCATGTTGCTGTGTGCGAAATCCTGCTGGGCGAAAGTTAGCCACTGTGCCTCCTGCATTGCGTTAGTGCCGACACGTCAATGAAACATATTTAACTGGCTGGAAAACGATTTATGATGTCCTGAGGTCATGAAGGGTGCTACATAAATGCAGGTTCTTTTCTTCTTGCTTCTATTTGGTGCAGGAACACTTAGTGGAGGCGAACAAACCGGGGGTGGGGGTGGGGGGTGGGGGGGGTGATGTTGAATTTAACACACACACGCACACACAACTAAACTTCCAGCTGTTCCCTTGGATGGAGCAGAAAAGATGTTTTTAACCCAGCTGGGTGCAGTATCATATCGCTGCCACCAGAGGGGAATGTTGGGCTGTGAACTGATATTGGCCAATTGTTTCCACACGAACAGCAGTCCCGACTCTCTTATCCCACCCGGCTGGGAGGAATGTCACTTATTCAAACCTATCCCTCCATCATAGCCCATCATGTAGTATTCCTGGTATAAAGCAGTGGATATCAAACATGCTCAACTGCAACTATTGACATCACCATGCTGGAAAGAATTACACAGAATGTCCAGAACAGAAACAGGCCATTTAGCCTGTTCTGGAGCGGGATTCTCCATCGGACGATCCCGAACTCGGGGAAGGCTATTGGGTGGAGATTTGGTTCTGACGGGGAAACGGTGATGGAGGCCGGATTTACGCCAGATCGCGATTCTCCAGCGCCTTGACAGCAGCGTCAATGCGTTCCACTCCACTCGTACCGTAAACGCCGTTTGCATATCATTAATTTTTTCAAAAATCTTTATTGTCACAAGTAGGCTTACATTAACACTGCAATGAAGTTACTGTGAAAAGCCCCTAGTCACCACATTCCGGCACCTGTTCAGGTACACAGAGGGAGAATTCAGAATGTCCAATTCACCTAACAGCACGTCTTTCAGGACTTGTGGGAGGAAACCGGAGCACCCGGAGGAAACCCACGCAGACACTGGGAGAACGTGCAGACTCCACACAGACGTGACCCAGTGGGGAATCGAACCTGGGATCCTGGTGTTGTGCTCACCACTTTGCTACGATGCCATTTTTAGCGGGCCTGACCCGGTGTTCTCCGAGGCCTCTGCGATTCTCCGCCTCCACTCAGGCGAATTCCCGACGGCAAGGATTACTTGTGCTTTTAAAAATCAGTAAGAAGTCTTACAACACCAGGTTAAAGTCCAACAGGTTTGTTTCAAACACGAGCTTTCGGAGCACGGCTCCTTCTTCAGGAGCACGGCTCCTTCACCTGAAGAAGGAGCCGTGCTCCGAAAGCTCGTGTTTGAAACAAACCTGTTGGACTTTAACCTGGTGTTGTAAGACTTCTTACTGTGCTCACCCCAGTCCAACGCCGGCATCTCCACATCATGGCTTTAAAAATCAGAAACAGGACCCGTGAGTGATGAGGGAGAGAGAGGAGGTAGGTCACGCAGAGGCGTGACTGTCAGCCTCCGGACCCAACATGCTGGGCGGGCTGGGGGTGGGGGTGTCCTGTCTGGGTTGGGGATGGGGCGGGGTGGGGGAGGGCACGGTCTGTGGGGCTGGGATGACCCCTCCATGTGACTGGGGCGGCGTCCAGGCACAAATCACCATTGCCGCAGCCTGCAAGGCAGCCATCTTGCTGTGCAGCCCACTGACATCTTAGACCCTGCTTCCGCAAAGTGCCCCCACCCCACGCCTCCCGCCCCCACCTTCCACCCCAGCACCCCACCCTCAGCCACACCAGCCCCCACAACCAGCCACCACCCGCAGTGCCATCTGGGGCCACCGCGTAGCCTAGTGGACCTGGTTGGGAACAGGGTACGTACCATGTTGACATGTCGGCCTTTCACCCCCTGCAGATTGGAATTCAACCAGCAATGGTGGCTTCCTGCTGATTGCCGCAGCCCTGAGGGAATACCATGCGGCTGTACAAGCTGCAGCTGCTCCAGGAGGAGGACGCTGCAGGAGCGGAGCGCGCCCCAGAGGAACAGGAGACAGTTGGTGAGGATGGAGAGCTCGCTGCCTAACAGACCTAGGAGGAGGTGCAAAGGAGACACCACATGAGGCCTCGTGTGTACCGGCAGCGTCTGTCATACGAGGACCTACTGGATCGGGCATGCTGTCGAAGACTCCGGTTGAGCAGGGAGTCAGTGAGACATATCTGCCAGATCATGGTGCACCTGTCACTGTGGGGGACTGGGGGAGGAGATCTGCTCCCCGTGGCCATCAAGCTGACTGTCTCCTTGAACTTCAACACCACAGGGTCCTTCCAGTCACCGAGTGGGGACCTGTCCGGGGTCTCACTCATCTCGGTACACAGCTGCATCCGCGCCATCACAAAGCGCCATCACAAAGGACCTACATGTCCAGGCGGCTAATACCTTGTTCATTCTTTCCCGAGAGCAACAATCTCTCAGCTCAGCTGGCACGTGTGTAAACCTGCATTTACATTTAGCACTTTTCGCAGCCTTGGGCATCCATCCCAGGGTGCTTTGCAGACATTGACGACACTTCAATGTCAACATATGTTGGCAGCCAATGAAAACGCAAGATCCCCAATACAGCAATGAGATGGGTAAAAGACAAGATAGTTCTCAAACGTCAATGGAACAACACTCATACCTGCTTTTACACACACAGATAGCATTCGGTGCCCAGGAGAAAGTGTTTATTTTAAAGAGGATAAACACTTTTCTGTTTGGGGTTTTGTACTCTGAAAGTCTCCTGCTGAAGGGAAAATTATATGTTTCCACAGGCACTCACTGCATCAATTCCATTTTCTTGAGACAGATTATTTACAAACATTGACTTGTAAAAATGGCTCTCAAAATCAATCTAGATATGTTAAATATATGGACATTACATTTACCTGGGCAGCTGGTTCGGGATGCAGTGCGAGGCCAGGAGCGCGGGTTCGATTCCCCGGCCAGCCGAGGTTCTTCATGAAGGCCTTGCCCCTCACCTGAGGTGTGGTGATCCTCAGGTTAAACCACCATCAGCCAGCTCTCCCCCCTCAAAGCGGACAGCAGCCCATGGTGACCTGGGACTTTACATTAAATTATTTGATTAAGATCACCACAGTGGCCCTTTGAGGTTGGAGAGAGAGAGACTGAGGTAAAAGCATTGCTTCAGGTAAAAACCATAGAATTGTGGAGATTCACAGCACAAACAGGTTTTGACCCCGCGTGTCTCTCTGTTGGAAGATGTTTAGTTCCATACGTCCAATTTTTGTCTGTAAACCTGGAGGTTCCACATCCTCTCAAGTATCTGCCCAACTTCCTTTTAAACTAATTCATGTGATCAGCTTTCATCGTGTTTTCAGGTAGAAGGCGGGCGATTCCCCCCCCCCCCCCCCCGTCCCCCCCGCGTGGCACCCAGCGCTATTCCCGGTGAATGGCGGGAGAGCCCCTAAACGGGATTTGTGGCAGCCCCCAGCTGGTCAAGAAAGGGCAGGGCAGGCCAGGGCCTGTGGCCATGAAAGGTGGAGGTAAAGGTTGGCAGGAAAAGGGGGTGCCTAATGAGGGGGCCTGAAGGGAGGAGGGGCCTGAAGGAGGGGGGGGCCTGAAGGGAGGGGGGGGCCTGAAGGGAGGGGGAGCCTGAAGGGAGGGGGTCCTGAGGGGAGGGGGAGCCTGAAGGGAGGGGGGCCTGAAGGGAGGGGGGTCCTGAAGGGAGGGGGAGCCTGAAGGTTGGTACGAAGGGCGTAGCTTGAAGTCAGCACATGAGGTGGGATCCAGAAAAGGGGGCTTAAAAAGGAGGGGGGGGGGTGGCCTTAAAGGTGGACGGGTCCTCAGCGATTCCAGAGCAAAGTATGCTCATTTGGGGAGGGGCAAGGGGCGATGCCCTGATGCCGAAAGGGGTTGGATGGGGGTGGGACTGGGTCACCCACATGCCTGTGTGGGGGGGAGGGGGGGATGACCTGGACACTTCGTGATGGGGGACGAGGTGTCCCATCGGGGCCTAGGATCGGGGGCATTGCCCATGTCTGCAGGGGATCACGATGTCTGTGGGTGAGGGGTGTGGGGGAATTCTAACTTTGAGATCAGGGCACCCTATAAAAAGGGTGTCCTGATCACTGAGCACCTCGTCGTGCCGGCTCCTTCAGTTCCCCACTCCAGGAAAAATTCTAAGTGTGGGATATTTCAATCAGAATCTCCCCAAGCTCAAAACAAAATGACAAAGTATGGGTAAATTGCAATCCGGAAAATTCTTTGCAGAGAATGTCACCCAAGGCTCCAGATCCCAGGGTCTCTCCGAAAGCAACAATTTCTCATTATTTCTAAGACACCAGTTCCCCCTCCCCCCGGGGGGACACTTTTCTAATTGGGACACTGGTCCTGTCCCAAAGGCACTACTGTTATTACAATCCCAGCCCAGACCCCTACAGTTGCTAGGATACCAGACAGAAACCCCAATATTTGATTTAATTTATAAGACTATGAGGAAAAGAGGCCTTGTTCCAGGAGTGACTCCACGCACAAATCGGGGCATGGTACATCAAAAACAATCTCTATCTACACAATATTAAACTAACTTTGACATCGGACAAAAAAAGAGTTTACAATTACAAATTAAACCACACTTTTTAAAAAATAAATGTTTTTATTGGGTTTTTGAACAAAGTATATTTACCGTTACGGACACTGAATAAGAAATATATATACATATATGGAAGGGAAGGTCACATCCAAACATACCAAAAAAAGTAATAAGAAAAAATGAAATAAATAATAAAATAGAATAACTGGTCGGGCATTGTGCCCAAGCTCAACAGCAGCAACTCTGTATAACTGGCAAAATTATTTACAACACATAAGTAGGCGATTGTGTGTGTGTGTGTAGGGGGGAGAGAGGTAAATATACATTTGGGTGCCGGAGAAACAATTACAGTGGGCAATACTCGAATGGGTTTGGTGTTGATGTTGTCCCGTGCTTCTCCTGGACGGATCTCACTGCCGTTGTCTTCTCGCGCTCACCTCCGCTTCAGGCCTTTCGCCTGTATTCTCCTTGTTCTCTGTTCCTGGAGATGCCAAGTTTGTTTCGTATCCCGTGCCTCGCTCCCCCACCACCCTGGTTTCCTCTCTTGTTCCGTGTCCCTTCCCTCTAACCCCCCACCCCCCCCCCATCCTGTGGTTCGCCTTCTTTCCTCTTAGATTTAGGTCCTGGAACAATTGGGTCCACGTTCGTGGAAGCCGTCGTCTGGCCCTCGGATGGCGAATTTGATTTCTCCATTTGGAGAGATTCCGAGAGGTCGGACAGCCAGTCTGCAGCTCGGGCGGTGCTTCTGACCGCCAGCCGAACAGGATTCTACGGCGGGACGATCAGGAGGCAAAGGCAAGGGCGTCCGCCCTCCTCCCCAGGAATAGATCTGGCTGGTCTGAAACCTCGAAGACCGTCACTTTCGGGCATGGCTCCACCCTCACCCCCACCACTTTGGACATAGCCTCGAAGAAGGCTGTCCAGTACTCCACAAGTCTGGGGCAAGACCAGAACATGTGGCGTGGTTGGCCGGGGCTCCTTGGTACCGTTCACATCTATCCTCCACCTCCGGGAAGAACCTACTCATACGGGTTCTTGTTAAGTGGGCTCTATGTACCACTTTTAGCTGCATCAGGCTGAGCCTTGCGCATGTGTAGGTGGTGTTGACCCTGTGCAGTGCTTCGCTTAGAGTCCCCACTCTATCTCAATCCCCAGGTCCTCCTCCCATTTCCAAATTAAACCACATTTAACATTAAAATAAAACAAACTGCTATCTTTTTTATCTGCAAGCAAAACCCATCTCAGGTCACAACAATGAATCTGGAACTGCCCATCCAATCACAACAAGGAATCTGGAACTGCCCATCCAATCACAACAATGAATCTGGAACTGCCCATCCAATCACAACAATGAATCTGGAACTGCCCATCCAATCACAACAATGAATCTGGAACTGCCCATCCAATCACAACAATGAATCTGGAACTGCCCATCCATCACACAAATGAATCTGGAACTGCCCATCCAATCACAACAATGAATCTGGAACTGCCCATCCATCACAAGAATGAATCTGGAACGGCCCATCCAATCACAACAATAAATCTGGAACTGTCCTCCATCACAAGAATGAATCTCGAATTACCCACCCAATCACATTCCACCAATCACACCTCATCCATCCAATTATATTAGTTTATCCCACACCTCCCCTCTCCAATCCATCAGTTCTGCCAGGCCCTTCAGCCCATCTAACTCGCCACCTATGCCAAGATATTTTCATGTTGAAGTGCCTGACTCTGGATATAGTGCAGGATACCAGACCATGTAACTTGGTGATCAATCGGCATTGTACCTCAACTCCAGTGTGTTTAAATATCGCTTATGATCCAGGATGTTCGGTCTGTAATGCCTACCACACAGGTAAATATTGGCAAGA